>NC_037689.1:79591221-79652842 GCF_003255815.1 Theropithecus gelada | reverse complement strand
GCCTCAGCCTCCGAGTAGCTGGGACTACAGGCGCCCGCCACC
The DNA here is from genome assembly GCF_003255815.1 of Theropithecus gelada. Classification (NCBI taxonomy): domain Eukaryota; kingdom Metazoa; phylum Chordata; class Mammalia; order Primates; family Cercopithecidae; genus Theropithecus; species Theropithecus gelada. Next base: position 79,652,800 of record NC_037689.1, on the reverse strand, counting down.
ACGCCCGGCTAGTTTTTTTTGTATTTTTAGTAGAGACGGGGTTTCACCGTGTTAGCCAGGATGGTCTCGATCTCCTGACCTCGTGATCCGCCCGCCTCGGCCTCCCAAAGTGCTGGGATTACAGGCTTGAGCCACCGCGCCCGGCCCTTTTTTTTTTTGAGATGGAGTCTCGCTCTGTCCCCCTGGCTGGAGTGCAGTGGCGCGATCTCGGCTCACTGCAAGCTCCGCCTCCCGGGATCATGCCATTCTCCTGCCTCAGCCTCCTGAGTAGCTGGGACTACAGGCTCCCGCCACCACGCCCGGCTAGTTTTTTTTGTATTTTTAGTAGAGACAGGGTTTCACCGTGTTAGCCAGGATGGTCTCGATCTCCTCACCTTGTGATCCACCCGCCTCGGCCTCCCAAAGTGTTGGGATTACAGGCGTGAGCCACCGCGCCCGGCTGTAGAGTTCTTTTATGCAATCACAGTAATGTTATCAACTTCAATTAGCCTGTTATAACCATAAGATGCTTTTTGTAAGCCTCATGTTAACAACAAAGCAAAAACCTATAACAGATACACAAAAGATAAAAAGTAAGGAATCAAAACATACTACTGGCTAGGCGTGGTCAGGAGTTGGAGACCAGCCTGGCCAACATAGTGAAATCCTGTCTCTACTAAAAATACGAAAAATTACCAGGGCGTGGTGACCCATGCGTGTAATCACAGCTACTCGGGAGGCTGAGGCAGGAGAATTGCTTGAACCCAGGAGGCAGAGGTTGCAGTGAGCCGAGTTTGTACCACTGCACTCCAGCCTGGGTGACAGAGCAAGACTCTGTCTCAAAAAATAAATAAATAAATAAATAAAATAAAATAAAAATAAAAAAATAAATTACTACTACTAGAGGAAATATGTAATCACAACAAAAAAAAAAAAAGCAAGAGAGAAACAAAAGGGAAAAATCTACCAAATAATCAAAAAACAATGAACAAAATGGCAGTAGTAAGTCCTTACCTATCAACACTTACCTTGAATGTAATAGGATTAAATTTTCCTGTCAAAAGACATAGAGCGGCAGGATTAAATTTTCCTGTCAAAAGACATAGAGCGGCAGAATGAAATTTTTGCAAAACCCAGGTAAGATGGCGCATGCCTATAGTCCCAGTTAGTTGGGAGATTGAGGTAGGAGGGTTGCTTGAGTCCAAAAATTTGAGTCCAGCCTGGGCTACCTAGTGAGACCCCATCCCTACAAAACATAAAACATTAGCCGGGCATTGTGGCACACATCTGTCATCCCAGCTACTCAGGAGGATTGCTTGAGCCCAGCAGGTTAAGGCTGCAGTGAGCCATGATCATGCCACTGCACTCCAGTCTTGGCAATAGAGTGAGACCTTGTCTCACAAAAAGAAAGAAATACATGAAAACAAAACAAAACAAACAACCAAAAGTTGTAGTTTTTTTTTTTTTAATTGTACTTTAAGTTCTAGGGTACATGTGCACAACGTGCAGGTTTGTTACATAGGTATACATGTGTCATGTTGGTTTGCTGCACGCATCAACTCGTCATTTACATTAGGTGTTTCCCCTAACGCTATCCCTCCCCCAGAACCCCACCCCCGACAGGCCCCGGTGTGTGATGTTCCCCTCCCTGTGTACAAGTGTTCTCATTGTTCAATTCCCACCTATGAGTGAGAACATGCGGTGTTTGGTTTTCTGTCCTTGTGATAGTTTGCTGAGAATGATGGTTTCCAGCTTCATCCATGTCCCTGCAAAAGACATTAACTCATCCTTTTCTATGGCTGCATAGTATTCCATGGTTTATATGTGCCACATTTTCTTAATCCAGTCTATCAATGATGGACATTTGGGTTGGTTCCAAGTCTTTGCTATTGTGAACAGTGCCGCAATAAACATACGTATGCATGTGTCTTTATAGTAGCATGATTTATAATACTTTGGGTATATACCCAGTAATGGGATTGCTGGGTCAAATGGTATTTCTAGTTCTAGATCCTTGAGGAATTGCCACACTGTCTTCCACAATGGTTGAACTAATTTACACTCCCACCGACAGTGTAAAAGCATTCCATTTCTCCACGTCCTCTCCAGCATCTGCTGTTTCCTGACTTTTTAATGATCACCGTTCTCAAAAGATGTAGTTCTAAGAGGGAAGTTTATAGCAATAAACAAGTACATCAAAAAAGAAAAAAACAACACAACCTAACATTGCACATCAACAAACTAGAAAAGAAAAAGTATAAACTAAGCCCAAAGTTAGCCGGAGGAAGGAAATATAAATAACAGAGCAGAAGTAAATGAAATAGAGACTACAGAAGCAATAGAAAAGATCAACAAAACTAAGAGTTTGTATTTTGAGAAGATAAAATCACCAATTTTTTTTTTTTTTTTTTTGGAAATGGAGTTTTGCTCTTGTTGCCCAGGCTGGAGTGCAATGGTGCGATCTCGGCTCACCGCAACCTCCACCTCCTGGGTTCAAGCGATTCTCCTGCCTCATCCTGGTGAGTAGCTGGGATTACAGGCATGTGCCACCACACCCAGCTAATTTTGTAGTTTTGGTAGAGATGGGGTTTCTCCGTGTTGGTCAGGCTGGTCTCAAACTCACGACCTCAGGTGATCCGCTGGCCTCGGCCTCCCAAAGTGCTGGGATTACAGGAGTAAGCCACCGCGCCCAGCCTGAAATCAACAAATTTTTAGCTAGACTAAGAGAAAAAATGAGGACTTAACTAAATTAAATCAGAAATGCTAGAGGAGACATTATAAATGATACCACAGAAATACAAAGGAGACATCTATGAACAATTATATGCCAACAAATTGGATAACCTAGAAGAAATAGATAAATTACTAGACACAGGCAACCTACCAAGACTGTATCATGAAGGAAAAAAAAAAAATCTGAAGACACCAACAATGAGTAAGGAGATTGAACCAGTAATAAAAATCTCACACCAAAGAAAAGCCCAGGACCTAATGGCTTCACTGTGGAGCTCTATCAAACATTTAAGGAACTAATAACAATTCTTCTCAAATGCTTCCAAGAAAAAATGAAAAAGAGGGAACACTTCCAAACTCATTTTATAAGGCTCCCAATATAAAAGCCAGAGGACACTACACGAAAAGAAAATTATGGACTAACTGGGCACAGTCACTCACACCTGTAATTTCAGCACTTTGGGAGGCTGAGGCAGGAAGATTGTTTGAGCCCAGGTGTTTGAGACCAGCCTGGGCAACATTGCAAAAACCCATCTCTACGAAAAAATACAAAAACACCTGTAGCATACACACCTGTAGTCCCAGCTACTCGGGATGCTGAGGTGGGAGGATCACCTGAGCCTGGGGAGTTTGAGGCTGCAGTGAGATGTGATTGTGCCACTGCACTCTAGCCTGGGTGACAGAGTGAGATCCTCTTTCAAATAAAAAAAAAAAAAGAAAAGGAGAAAGAAAATTACAGGCCAGCATCCCTGATGAATATAGATGCAAAAATCTCAGACAAAACTAGCAAACCAAATTCAACATCACATTAAAAGGATAATCTATGATATTCAAGTGGGATTTATCCCAAGGATGGTTCAACACACACAAATCTATAAATGTGATATAGCACATTAACAGAATGATGAACAAAAACCATATGATCATCTCAACAAATGCAGAACAAGCATTTGACAAAATTCACCATTCCTTCATGATAAAAAATTATCAACAAATCAGGTGTAGAAGGAATGTACCTCAACATAATGAAGACCATATGTAACAAACCCAGAGATAACATAATACTCAATGGTAATAAGTTGAAAGTCTTTCCTCTAGATCAGTAACAAGACAAAGATGGCCACTCTTTTGTGTCTTTGTACATTATTGTAATAAAAAACCCATTGCTATGTACAAATATACAGATCTCAAATTGTAACATTAAAAAACAAAATACAATAAAGTGGCTTTATATGTTTTCCTCACTGAGACAGATATTCTGGTGAATCTAGACATTTATGATCATTAATACATAACAAGCAAGAGAAGTACAGATTTTCCAACCTCACGATCAGTAAATTCCTTTGAAAATGAAGGAAAGTATGGGTCATCAAAAGGGGAAACAGTTGGTAAGTTAGATGGCCCTGCCTACACTGTATAATGTAAGAGACACAATAAAAGCTATAATAAACTACAGTTAAATGTTAGAAGTAAAGACAATATAGCTTTCTCAGACTTCTCCCAGTGATTATACATCTGATACATAAACATCTTCAAATGTGAAATAGTTCAATAGAGTTGCATTTGTTCCACAATGACACTTTGCCAATGTATTAATCTGATCCATATTTTGAAGTACAATGATCTATAAAGAAATAAGAAATCCAAAAAAGAAACCATTAGTTCCAAGTCAAATTATATTAAAGGTCTATAGAAAAAATAAGCGTCGGCAGGAAACATTGGCTACATGCCAATTTTTATTTCAAAGAGTAATGCTTGCACAAATAATAGTCTTCTTTGTCTTACAAAACAAAACAAAAAATCCTAAAATTAATCTCACAAACCTAAATTAACTGAACATAGAGTAACAAAGCCAGTATTGTCATCTGCACATTAGTTTGATTAATCAAACTGCATCTTTAAAAAAACAGCATCTGCTGCTGTGCAGAACTGATAATTACTTTTCAACATATAAATGAAAAATCATTATACAGCTCTCTTTTTTTTTCCTAGAAAGATGTATACCAGGATAACCCAACAGAATTTGTTACTTGTTAAATCCCACAAAAGCTACAAGGCAACTGAGAGTTGATGGCACTTAAGGACAGCAAAGATGGCCACTCTTGCCACTTCTGTTCAGTATACTACTGGAAGTCTTAGCCAGAACAATTAGGTAAGAGAAAGGAATGCATCTAAATTAGAAAGTAGGAAGTTAAATTGTCCCTGTTTGCACACAACATGGTCTTATTCATAGAAAACCCATATAAAAACTCTAAGAACTAATAAATGAATTCAGTAAAGCTCCAGGATATAAAATCAACATACAAAAGCAGAAGTGTTTCTATGCCTTAATAATGAACTATCCAGAAAAGAAATCAAGAAACAGTCACACTTATCATAGCATCAAAAAATACTTAGGAATAAATTTAAGGAAATGAAAGAGTTGTACACTGAAAACCATAAAACATTGATGAAAGAAACTGAAGAAGACATAAATAAATGAAAAGATATCTCATATTCATGGATTAGAAAAGTTAATACTGTTAAAATGTCCATTCTACCCAACGTAATCTGTAGACTCAATGCTCTCCCTATAAAAATGACTTAATGTCCTCCATGACATCAAAAAAAAAAAAAAAAAAAAAAAAGGAAAAATTTCAATGACATTTTTCATAGAGATAGAAAAACAATCCCAAAATTTGTATGGAACCACAAAAGCCAAAGCAATCTTGAGCAAAAAGGACAAAGCTGAAGGCATCACAATACATGACTTCAAAATATATTACAAAGTGATAGTAATCAAAAGACATGGTACTGGCATTAGAACAGACAAATAGACCAATAGAACAGAAGAGAGATCCCCAGGAATAAATCCTCTCATTTACAGTCAGTTGATTTTTGACAAAAGTATCAAGAACACACAATAGGAAAGAAAAGCATTGGAACAACTGGATATCCACATGCAGAAGAATGAACTTAGACCCTTATCTCATACCATTCCAAGATCAACTCAAATGGATAAAAGGCTTAAATGTAAGAACTAAAACTGTAAAATGGCTAGAAGAAATCCTAGGGGAAAATCTGCATGACATTGGTATGGGCAATGATATTTTGGATATGAACCCAAAACCACAGGCAACAAAAGCAAAAATACATAAATGAGATTATATCAATGAAAAAACTTCTGCACAGGCAAAGAAACAATTGATAGAGTGAAGAGACAACCTATGAAATGAGAGAAAATATTTGCAAATCATACATCTGATCAGGGGTTAATATCCATGATATATAAGCAACTCATACAACTCAGTAGTAGGAAAACAAATAACCCAATTTAAAAATGGGCAAAGGCTCTGAATAGACATTTTTTAAAAGAAGACATTCCAATGGTTAACAGGTATATGAAAAAATGCTTAAAACCACTAATCACTAGGGAAATGGAAATTAAAACCACCACGAGATATCACTTCACACCTGTTAGAATGTCTATTATCAAATAAGTTAAGTTTTGGACAAGATATGAAGAAAAGTGAACTCTTATATACTGTTGGTGGGAATGTAAATTAATACAACCATTATGAAAAACAGTATGGAGGTTCCTCAAAAAATAAAAAATAGGGCTAGGTATGGTGGCTCATGCTAGTAATCCCAGAACTTTGGGAGGCCAAGGTGGAAAGATCACTTGAGGCCAGGAGTTTGAGACCCCCTTGGATAACAGAGTGAGACCCCCATCTCTGCAAAAATTTTAAAAATTGGCTGAACATGGTGGCACACACCTATAATCTTAGCTACTTAGGAAGCTGAGGTGGGAGGATTACTTGAGCCCAGGAGTTCAAGGCTGCAGTGAGCTATGATCATGCCACTGCACTCTAGCCTGAATAATAGAGTGAGATCCCATCTCTAAAAAGGGAAAAATAAAAATAGAACCATGTGACCCAGCAATCCTTTTTCTGGATATATACTTGAAAGAAATGAAATCAGTACCTCAATGAGATACCAGCACTCCCATGTTCATTGCAGCATTATTCACAATAGCCAAGATAAGGAATTAACCTGGTTGTCAACAGATGAATGAAGAAAATGTGGTACATATACACAAGTACTATTTAGCCTTAAAAAAAGAAGGAAATCCTGTCATTTGTGACAATATGGGTGAACCTGGAAGACATTATATTAAGTGAAATAAGCTAGATTTATATTTGTCTTTCTGTACAAAGACAAATACAACATGATCACCCTTAAATGTGGAATCTAAAAAGTTGAACTTAAAGAAATAGAAAGTAGTATGGTGATTATCAGGCACTGGGCTAGAGGGTATGGTTGGGGAGATGTTGATCAAAAGATACCAAATTTCAGCTAGATAGGAAGAAGAGGTTCAAGAGATCTATTGCACAACATGGTGACCATAGTTAATAACAAGGTATTGTATTATTGAAAGTTGCTAAGAGAGTGAATTTTAAGAGTTCTCACCACAAAAATAAGTATGTGAGGTAATGAATACGTTAATTATTATGATATAGCCACTCCATAATGTATACATATTTCAAAACAACATGTTGTGCATGATAAACTATACAATTTTTATTTGTCAATTTAAAAAATAAATTAAGTTGGCCGGGAGCAGTGGCTCACGCCTGTAATCCCAGCACTTTGGGAGGCTGAGGCAGGCAGATCACGAGGTCAGGAGATCGAGACCATCCTGCCTAACATGGTGAAACCCCATCTCTACTAAAAATACAAAAAATTAGCCGGGCGTGGTGGTGGGCACCTGTGGTCCCAGCTGCTCGGGAGGCTGAGGCAGGAGAATGATGTGAACCTGGGAGGCGGAGCTTGCAGTGAGCTGAGATTGCGCCACTGCACTCCAGCCTGGGCAACAGAGCGAGACTCTGTCTCAAATAAAACAAACAAATAAATAAATATATAATAAAATAAAATAAATTGAAGAAATCAGTGGACTTTGACTAACGCAGATTAACATCCATAATGTGAGTGGGCCTCATCCAATCAGTTGAAGGCCTTAAGAGAGCAAAGTCTGACCTCTTCTGAGCAAGAAGGAATTCTACCAACAGATGTTGGACTGGAACTGCAACTCGTCCCTGAGGCTCCTGCCTGCCATCCTATCTCATCGAATTTTAGACTTGCCAATCCTCCAAATCACATGAACCAATTCCTTAAAATAAATCTTTCTTTCTTTTTCCATGCACACATATACACATGCATGCATACACACATACATCCTCTTGGTTCTGTTTCTCTGGAGAAACCCTGACCACTATACCCTTCCTCGACAACAGTCAGTATCCAAGGAAGGCAATGTCTACCACATATTACTTGGGCCAAAGCATTTCTAAAAAATTAGGAACAACCACCATCTTGGCAATGCTTCCCTAACCCAACCTCTCACAATATCAACTGCAAGTTTTACATAACCTTAAGTGGAAGCAAACTCTATAACAATTGCATCGCTGGCTGTTCACAGCAAACAATCATAGTTCTTAAGTGTTAAAGCAAAGCCAATTAATATAAAAAACATATTTGATCCCATGGAGAAATCCAACCTCTCTCTGGATGGAAGCTTATTTACCCAAATTGACCAACTACTTGCTTACAACTATTACAAAAATTGCTGGGTTTACCAAGACCACCATTAACCATGACTTGGAAAATATTTAAGCAAAGTGGCCACCCAATGCTACTCCTCTGGGGCACCTTATAAAGCAAATGCCCCATCTTACAGAAGACAGAAGCAGTAATCAGAAGCCTAGGAGTGAAGCTAAATTTATTGGTATAGTCACATGGCCACCTCCCAAGGGACCACCCCTGAGGCTAATAAAACTATATAAATGGCCATCCTAGAAAATTTTCCCCTAAAATGAAGGCCATGGTCTTCCACTGAAGCACAGCAATATTGCAATAAACAGGGAAGGGAATGGGCCACATGTGTAATATAATTGACGACTACTTTCCAAATAACTTGATCCATCTGTAAGGATCCCATGTGTGAGTGTTTCATAGTTTAAGATATAATTTGGTGTGCTGCTAAATTGACAATTTTTGTTTTGAACCATTGAGAGAATCTGTGAAACCTATTTCATGCCCATGGAAACACACTGATGCTATTTACTATTAGCAATCGGCAGGAAATCCAAGTACTGATACACACTAATTTGGGCAAGTAGAAACAGAAAGTTGCCCACCAAACCAAACTTGAACATAGTTTTGGCCACAGCAATACATAAGACAGCAAATGCAACCATGCTGGGCTTGCTTCCACCAACCTGATTTTAGTACATGTAGCATAATACCTCTCCCCTGGCCAAACACCCTTCAAAACCTCACTTACCAAGATGAACATATTCTATCATTATCCAGTGACAACATCCAGAGGCTAATTTCACACAAATCTATGGTCAATGGTGAGCTGAGCTCATAACCAGTTTAGTTGATCTAGGTGCTGAGTGCAAGACAGATAACACACAAGCTTGTCTGACTCTAACATTATAAGCTCCTATTAACACAATCTGGGATTGCACTAAGTCACACAAACTTGCCTTCACAGGTATACAGATAATACAGGCAGCAGAGGGAACCTGGTGGACCTGTAAGGGAATCAGATGACTTCCCCTGCCACAAGGTTCCCTTGTCTGACCCTGGATGATATACCCCTCACTTGTGTTTGGCTCAAAATTCCAGTAGATTTCTAATGAGTAGCAACCCCCCATCCCACCCCCCTACAAAGTACTTGCCCCTACAAACTATGCTAAGTGCAACTCTCCAATGCTACAAATGAGCTTTCCCCACAGTCTCCCTGGTACTAGCGGCAACAGTATTGTTAATTTGGGGTGTTGGGGGGGGTAGTGGGCAGAACAATGTTAAGTGCAGCGTACCACACAATAATTAAAAGATACACAAACAGTCATGTCCAAGAAATTATCCACACAAATTAAAGTCGCTCAGGTTGCATGGTAACTTGGTGGCCTATGGCTAAGTGTTCAGTCTCCACTAAGACCAGTAAGGGCCTCACATGGTGTCTCACACTTGTCTCAGTACTTTGGCAGGCTGAAGCAGGAGGATCTCTTGAGGCCAGGAGTTTGAGATCAGCCTGGGCAACACAGTGAGACCTCATCTCTACAAAAGAAAAAATGTAAAAACATTAGCCAGGCATGGTGATGCACATCTGTAGTCTCAGCTACTCAGGAGACTGAAGCTGGAGGATTGTTTGAGCCTAGGAGTTTGAGGTTATATGATCATGCCACCGCTCTCCAGCTTGGGCAACAAAGTGAGACACAGTCTCTCTTTCTCTAAAAAAAAAAAAAAAAAAAAAAAGGCCTACTAGGAAGCCAAAAACTGTTTCTCAAAAATAAAATAGTTATTCAGAGAGGATGGCAGGGCTTTGCTCCAAAATTCTAATGGCCTGAACTTGATTAATCTATAGGGGCCTTACAGAAGCTTCAAACAGCACCTTTACCTGCCACTGACCCTGCAAGTCCCACTAGATCAGCTGGATCAAGTAGCCCACATATCAGAACAGCTTGCGTGGCAGCCAAAACCTTTTGTGGAGCCTTCTCTTGGCTCCACTCGAAACTAGCACCTTTTTAAGTTACTTGGCAAATGTGTCAGGAGTAGTACACCCAAGTGAGAAATTTGTGGCCTCCACAATCCAAAGAGGCTCACTAGGCATTGTGCCTCTTTTTTTTGGATGTAGTAAGGGCCGGATGCAACAACTTATCCTTCACCTTAGAAGTGATATTTCAACATGCCTCACACCACTGGACACCTAGAAATTTCACTGAGTTGGAAGTTCTCTGAATTTTTTTCTACCCTCTGACATGCAAATGTCTCACCAAATATGTTTACAGTAGTTGCTACTTCTTGTTCACTAGGTCCAGTCTGCATAATATCATCAATGCAATGGACCAGTATGATGGCTTGTGGCAAGGAGAGGTGATCAAAGTCCTTGCAGACTGAATTATGATAGAGGGCCAGAGAGTTGACATGCCCCTGACATAGGATAGTGAAAGATGTATTGCTGGCTTTGTCAGCTGAAAGCAAACTGATTCTGGTGGTCTTTTTTTTATTACTAAGTATCAATAGCTACATACCAGGTAACAGGAGATATATTAATTTGCTCATCGACAAAATCACATCTGGAACAGCAGCTGTAATTGGAGACAAATACCTGGTTAAGTTCATAATAATCCACTGTCATTCTCCAAGATTCATCTGCTTTCTGCACAAGTCAAATGGGTGAGTTGAATGGGATGTGGTGGGAATCACTATCTTGCATCTTTCAAGTGCTTGATGTTTGTACTTATCTCTGTTAAACCTTCAGGACTGTGGTATTGCTTTTGGTTTACTGTTTTCCTATGTAGAAGCAGCTCTAGTGGCTTCCTATTGACCTTTTCTACCACAGTAGACCTCAATCTACAATCAGGAAACCAATGTGCCAACTCTGGCAGTTGCTGAGTATGTCTATTCCAATTATGCATTCTGGAACTTGGAAAATAACCACAAAATGTGTTTGGAGATCCACTGAACCCTCTGTGAGACAGAACTGAGATAAAACTACATTGATCACCTGATTTTCCCCCACTCTAATTGGTGGACTATAGTGACATTTTGGGTCTCTTGGAATGAGTGTCACTTCAGAGCCAGTGTCCAGTAATACCCAAAATGTCTGATTATTTCTTTTTCCCCAATGCATAACCACTTGATAAATGACCATAGGCTCCTTTGAGGAAGTCTATGAAAAAGAGTAACAGTATAAAGTTCTGGCAGTATAATAGGATTCTTCTTCAAGAGCTTCCCCTTCATTCAAGGGGTTCTGGGTCTGTTAACTGGCTGAAGTCTGGGAGTTGATTGGACAGTGAGTCTATGTTTTGTTGATTCAAGTTAGACATTGTTCACTCAAACTAGAATGCTCCTGCTTATACAGATCAAGGAAGAATTTATAAGACAGTCCATCTATTTCTTTTCTAGGGACATGATGATCAACCAGCCAATGCCAAAGGTCTCAGAAAGTTACACTATTTTGATTATTGCTTTGACTCCCCTGTCCATCACAGTAACCACACTCACCTTGTTTTTGGTGATTTAGTTCCACCATTTGGCCCCTGCTGCCCCAGGATCTGATTGCCTCTATTGCGTCCAGGGATCACAGTTTAGAGGCAACAGTTCCCATTATAATTTCTGACCTAAAGAGAAAAGCAACCACAGAACTCTTCAAAGATGCTGGGGTTCCCCCTCACAAATTTATTTCTCACAATCATGTTGAAAGGTGTGTTCTCCCAATCTGGGCGAAGGGATCTTAAACAATAAGTCGACTCTAACATTCTAATCTTCCTAAGTCTTTAGATCCCTTCCTTTATAGTATACCAAGACAGTTCTATCATTTCAACTTCATTTAGTGTAGGCCACTTTTGATCCATGTTTCAGCCAACCAACCAAACTGTTAGAGCCCTAACACCTTGAGCTAAAACATTCAATTCACTATTCCTGCTTAGTGGGCCTATATTAATAAAGTTAGCCTGATCCAACTTCGTATTCCTTCCAAAATTATCCCACACCCTTAATATCCACTTCCACAGATATTCCCCAGATTTCTGTCTATATAAACTGAAAAAAATCATGCAGTTGTCTTGGTGTGTAGCACACCTTTCAAGGTCTCCTGGAACTTGAGTCTAACTCTATGTCTAGAAGCAAAGAGGGGTTGTGGGTAAGTTCTGATGAAACTCAGCAGTGCCTCAAGGAAGGTCATTGCAGGTTCTTCAGGCAAAGCAGGGTTAACCTTTTCAGACAAGACTAGAATGACTGGCAAAGAAGAGTCTGTAGAATTTAGGAGTCTGATGTCTCCAGCTTCATTGGGATCTTCTCATAGTCCCCTACTCCAATTTTCAGGATCCCATTCCTTCCCAACCAATGTCCTCTTTTTAACAGAACTTCTGCATCTTATTCCCCATTCCTCATCACACATATCCTTACAATTGCCTTTTTCCTGGATGCTAATTTGAAAACATACTACCTGATTCATTATTTTTCCATAAACCTTTGCTCTACTGGCAGAATAGAATCTTAGGTTGTGCTATGGTTTGAATGTGTCCTCTTTGAAATTCAGGTGTTGGAACTTAAAGGCAATGTGATGGTATTAAGAGGTGAGGCCTTTAAGAGAAGATTAGGTCATTGGAGCTCCTCCCTTTGTGAATGGGATTAAGTCCCTTATAAAAGAGGCTTCAAGAAGTGTTCACTTGTATGCCCTTCTGCTTTCTGCCATGTGAGGACATATTATTCCTTTCCTCTGGTAGATGCAGCAAGAAGGCCCTCATGAGACAATTGAACCTGCCAGCGTCTTGATCTTGGACTTTCCAGCCTCCAGAACTGTAAGAAAATAAATTTCTGTTCTTTATAAATTACCCAGTTTCAGGTACTCTGTTATAGAAGCACAAATGGACTAAGACGGGTTGTAAGGTGGGATATGGAGGGTACAATGTCCATCTCCAGACCCCAGTCCCCAAGCACCAACTAGAAAATTTCACAACCACTGGCCAAGTGTTCAGAAGGTTGGTGTCCATGACTGGCCAAGTGTTCAGAGGGTTGGTGTCCATGACCAAACCTTTTTCTGTTCTCTCTATGCTATATATACTTTGCAGTAGCTTGTCTAAAACACACACTCTTAGTAAGCTGGTAGGGGAAAAAAGCCATTTTTTCTCAGCCAGCAGATTATAGTTGGTACAGTAAAATTTCATTTTATAGTGAGGCCTGATTCTAAAGGGGATTCAAAATTTAAGGGAAAATGACATGTAGTCAAAATTATCCTTGAAACTCATTTATGAAGGCTCCATGTTAAAGATCTGCATAATGCTTATCAGTGAGGTCAGTGTTGGAACAGATCCCTGTTTCTTCAATTAAGCAACAGATTAAGTAGCTGGCTTCTGGTTATGGCCCCTATTGCATGAAAAGTAAATATACTTAAACACTAGTAACACACTCAAGATGATGAAACACATTACAAGAAGCACACAGAAACTGAAATCACCTGATTGAAGAGCAGATTCAAGTCTCCCAACCTTCACTCATTCTGGGACATAGACTTACTTAGTGGAATGGTAGGCAGATTCACTCCCATTATTTATATTCTTATTTTGACATGTATGTATGATGTGACTCCACCATCAAGGGGAAGTCACAGGCCCAAAGGGTACATTTGGGGACAAGGTCAGAAAGAGCCTTTCCAGTTGGAATTCTAAAGAAATCAACAGAGAATGGAGATTAGCAAAAGGTCATCGACCTGGAGGGATGGTGTGTGCTTATAATATTGTTACTTGAGTGTTTTCCATATTTTTATAAAGGAGACTATATGTCTTCTAAACATAATAAAAAAACACCAGGAACTTTCGACATTCAATCCGGATGATTTTGAAGCAGAAACAACTGAAATAGAATTATTTGGGTGGAGCGGGGAGTGGGATGTGCAGAGAGTTGTCTTGGTTGGGTTCAACTGTAACAAGGATGAGGTAATTGTTGTGTTGTCATAACAAAACAAAAGTTTGCACAGAATCTAGAAAAAATAGAGCCCAAACCCAAGAATTTGTCATTGTTGACTAGCCCTGTACAAGGAAGAGACCATTGTGTGTAGCAACCTAAGTCTTGGATCTTAAGGAGATATATTCTCCTACACAGTGGAAACCTTTCTCAGGCTCCTTCATGCTCTGTAGCAACTACCTGCAAAGATTATCTAATCCCTTTTGCTCAGAGTCCAACTGCACGTAGCCTCTTCAGATTGCCATAATAATAGCTAACATTTTTTAAGTGTTTGCTATGTTACAGGCCTGGTTATAGTTAGGTTTGACTCAATCCACTAAACAGGCTGCTAGCCATTTTATTTCACTACTTTAACTTCCTCTTGCATTTAAATATTTTTGTTTTTGTTTTTGTTTTTGTTTTGAGACAGAGTCTCTCTGTTGCCCAGGCTGGAGGTCAGTGGCGCGATCTTGGCTCACTTCAACCTCCACCTCCTGGGTTCAAATGATTCTCGTGTCTTAACATCCCAAGTAGCTGGGATTACAGGCATGTGCCACCACGCCTGGCTAATTTTTTTGTATTTTTAGTAGAGACGGGGCTTCGCCATGCTGGCCAGGCTGGTCTTGAACTCCTGGCCTCAAGTGATCTGCCTGCCTCGGCCTCTCAAATTGCTGGGATTATGGGTGTGAGCTACAACACCCATCTGAGTTTAAATCTTTGTTTTCCTCACTCTTAAGGAACTGAAAACTGAGAGCAGTTACTGAGGAAGCAGAGCCTTTTGGGGTTTGTTCTCAGATGCATGCCCTCTGCTTGGCCACTGAGTAAATCCCTTTTGGAGTGGCTGTGTATTTCAGGTAACCCATTAAACTATCCCTCATTTTCTACTTCCATTCTCATAGGGGTGGGATCTCCAAAGTAAATGTGGGTTATAACTGCTGTCCCAACACTAGGGCTAACTTGATTGGCCCAAGGAGGAGCACCTGACTATTTTGAAGCTCTTTCCAGGAATTTGAAATTTCAGGGGAAACAGAGAGAGAGAGTAAGAAGTAAAAGAGTGAGAGAGGGAGGAAGGGAGGGACTTTTTTTCCCTGTAGCTGAAGGTTAGAAAGTAAACAATACTGCCTTGGCAGTATGGGCAAACTATTTTCTCATGCTTTCTAAGGAGCAGAGAAAGCTGCTCATCACAGATGATGAAACAAGGAGAAACATAAAGAGAAGAATAAATGATATTGCCTGTTGTCCAAGTTTCTGAAGACTTTGAAGTTGCCTGTTCTAGTCCACTTCTGAGGTCCAGTAACTTGCTTAATCTTAGGTATTGTGACATACCCCAACTTACAATAAATTTTCCTATTTTGCCTGAGGTTACATTGTTCTCTGTTATTTGTAGTTGAAGACTAGTAGTACAGACACCTTATTCAGGTTGATCATTATGCCTAAATTCGTGGGCCAATTTTCTTTCCATTGTTTTTTGTCATTTCATCCAGAACAATGTCCAAGAAAGACCAATATCCTGTCTGCTTCAGTCTATTTCCAGGCCATTTCCTTCCACGGGCTGATATGCCACTGTTCAGTTATTACTCTTGCCTGCACCCAAGAGGTTGAGTCAGAGCCAAGCCACAAGTCAGTGCCAGCAAAGTAGCTGCATTTATTTCCATTCTGCAGCAGTAGATAATTTATAGATGTATTTAGCGTGAATTGAGAGAATTTGTGGAGAAAGTGGAAAGATGGGGAGTTCCAGAGTGAAAATAGACACCAAATCAGTAGAGGAATGAAACGCACTTATCTTATCTTTAGAATCTCACCCAGGGAGCTCAAAGAGGATAGAACAAGGAACACTAGGTCAGTTCTCCATATATTTGATATTGTGCTATCAAATTCTAGATCTTATTCATTCTTTCTATGTTTTTTTGTACCCATTAACCATCCCCACTTCTCCCACTAAACTCCCACTACCCTTCCCAGCCTGTGGTAGCCATCATTCTACTCTCTATCTCCATCCGTTCAATTGTTTTAATTTTAACTCCCACAAGTTGCTATGATAGGCAAAATGCTTTATGGTGCATAGGTTTGCTTCTGAGGCAGGGAGGGCAGAAATATAACAGAGCTAAAGAGTAAGCAACCAGACAAGATAGGCAGTTCAAGGCAGGGAAATGAGAGGGGAAGAGGTAGTGGGGACTAGATGATAAGATGAGAGAAAAGTGAGGTAGAAAGCTCTAGAGATCAACCAGAGCATTCTAAAAGCACCAAGTTAAAAACCCGTTGACTCATTTGGAGGTCAGCCAAACCAGGCAGGGTAGCTACATATTGTATTGATGTAGCTAGGAGAGTGAAGAGGCAGTGACTTGAGCTTTCCTGATCATTTCTGCAAGACCACACTCCCGCTCCCACATCCTCATCAACATTATTTGGATGAGCTCATTTCTCATTGCCACTGTAGCCCCTTCAACCTACATCAAACGATCCGGCATTCTATCAGAGTTCTCCACTTCCCTTTATCCCTGTTTCCAGGCAGAATATTGAGAGAAACATCATAATTGTGCTTGCAACTAATATCCATTATTACTTGATGCAAGTTTTCATATAAGTGAAATCCATATTTAATTTGGTCATTTTATCCAGGGTAAAATGTTCTATATAATCCATGAGAAATGCAAGAAAGAGCAGAAGGTCTATTCAGGCTAAATTGTTTGCAAGAAACCCATTTAAGCTAACTAAAATAAAGTGAAGTTTATTCTAAGACTATGAGTGGACTAATAGGATGGAAGGAATGGTGCAGAAATCTAAGAATAAAAGCTATAACAGAAGCCAGGTGTGATGGTACACACCTGTAGTTCCAGCTACTTGGGAAGCTGAGGCCAGAGGATCACTTGAGCTCAGAATTTCCAGGCTGCAGTATGTTATGACTGCCACTGCACTCCAGCCTGGGCCGCAGAGCAGACCTGGCTCGAATAATTCATTCATTCATTCATTCATTAAAAAATAACAGGTATAGACCACACCAAGATTGGAGTAAGGGATATTTTGGACTTTAAGGTGGCCCTAGAGACTTATATCAGGAGTTTAAGGTCTTCCTTATAGTGACTTGGCTACGTTTTTAATGCATGCTTCTTTCCATTCCACTATTACTTGACTGCCTTTAATTACTCATGATTACTAATAAATCTCTCTGTACATGGCCTATCATGACTTCTTCAGCCTCAACTGTACCTCATGACCTTTTAGCTGTAATAATTCACTGTTTGTTTTTGTTGTTGTTGTCATTTTCTGTTTCATATTTTACATTTAAGAAAGAGAGAATCTGATTGATCTGATTGGGCCAGCTAATTTTTTCAAGCCAGCCCATACAGGCCAGCTTACATCCTTAGAACAAGTCTTTCTCCCTACCCTACCACAAAAATTTGGCTGTGGCAGGGGGAAGGAGGACAGGCAGAATCATATGGTAGAAAATGTGGCTATGTAGGCGGCATCGGCTTTGGGCAAGGACATTTTACTTAGAATAGAGTGTGGGTAAAACTTGTACTTTAACTAATATGTTCATGAAAGAAAATTACAGAGGTCCACAAGAGCCTAAGACAGTGGCATCTAACATGAGATACAAAGAAAGAAAGTGGCTGAGGCACTGGTGCCCACAGCAAAGGAACACTGGGAGTTAATCTAAGCCTGAAAAAGGGCCTCAGATCTGTACAGTAGAAAGGCTGGGGCTCCCTTACGGGGATACTTATTGTACATCTACTTTGGGCCAGACACTTTACATTTACTCACTCATTTATCTGGTCTCATATCATCCTTAAAGAGTAATTATTATTATTATTATCTTTTTTTTTTTTTGAGATGGAGTCTTGCTCTGTTGCCCAGGCTGGAGTGCAATGGCATGATCTCAGCTCACTGCAATCTCTGCCTCCCAGGTTCAAGCCATTCTCCTGTCTCTACTTCCCAAGTAGCTAAGATTACAGGTGCCTGCCACCACGCCCAGCTAATTTTTGTATTTTTATTTTATTTTATTTTTTTGAGATGGAGTCTCGCTCTGTTGCCCAGGTTGGAGTGCAGTGGCGCGATCTCGGCTCGCTGCAAGCTCCACCTCCTGGGTTCACGCCATTCTCCTGCCTCAGCTTCCAGTGTAGCTGGGACTACAGGCGTCTGCCACCACGCCCGGCTAATTTTTTTTTTTTTTTTGGTATTTTTTTTTTTTTTTTAGTAGAAACAGGGTTTCACTGTGTTAGCCGGGATGGTCTCGATCTCCTGACCTCGTGATCCGCCCGCCTTGGCCTCCCAAAGTGCTGGGATTACAGGCGTGAGCCACTGCGCCCGGCCTAAAGAGTAATTATTTTTAACCAAATTGTACAAATGAAGAAACTGAAACTGGAAGAATAACAGCAAACTATCTAAACTAATGAACAAATAATTGACAGAGAAAATATATAAGCCTAGGGAGCATAAACTCTATTCTACACGTTCTTGTTAGTGAGCAGGAAGCCCCCATAGGTGGGTATAGATAGTGGTCTTCTTTGTGGAGATAGGTCCCCAACTAGAAAATCATACAAATGTCTTGGGGAGTTGAGCTAGTCTTCTGGGGTCATCTGAGTTGCCATGGGAAATTGGGCAATTCATGTAAGCCCTAGCAATAAACCACATATGGGAGGATCAGAGACTTGGGGAATGCATGCTACCAGGGAGAAGATATGTAATAACAATTATTTTTAAAAATGACCTCCTGTTTTCCCCTCCATTAACAGCTCAAAGAATCCTTCCTTTGGTAGCCTATAGGCATCAATCAAAGTCCTGGAAATCAGCCCTCAGTAATGATAATTTTATTGAATCGTGAGAGAAAGACTGAGGGAGTGGAGCACAAGCAAGTTCATTTTGGAGTTTTTCCTCCATGTTAAGGGGGAGACGAATCCAGAAGACAATGATCCATATTCTCAGAGAGAAGCAGATCTGAGACTTCTACTTCCTCTTCCGCATGCTCTCCAAGGGGCAGGCCAGGGAGTGCGCAAGGACTGTGGCTCAGCTTCTGCTGCCCTCCATGCCTCCATCTTGGGGCTATAGTGCCACTCCCAATAGTGCTTTCATTGGGGGATAGAGTGGGCATGGGAAGAGCAGATGCCTCAATTTCCCCACCTGTAACCTGGCATAAGAGCAATTGCCTCCCACAGTTGGGGGGAAGGTCAATTGTGATGAGGGATACAGGAGCAACTGTGAACTATAATTTGTCCACCCACAGGTGTTTGGAGGGGATGTCCTGAAATGCATTTTTAATTCTTTTTATTTTTTATTTTTATTTTTGGTGGGTACATAGTAGGTGTATATAGGGTATATGGGATATTTTGATACAAGCACAAAATGTGTACTAGTCACATCAGAGTAAATGGGGTATCTCTCATCTCAACCATTTACCCTTTATGCTACAAACCAATTACACTCTTAGTTATTTTAAAATGTACAATTAAATTATTGTTGACTATAGTCATTCTATTGTGCTATCAAATACCAGATCTTATTCATTCTTTCTATTTTTTTGTACCCATTAAGCATCCCCACTTCTCTCACCAAACTCCTACTACCCTTCCCAGCCTGTGGTAGCCATCATTCTACTCTCTATCTCCATCAGTTCAATTGTTTTAATTTTAACTCCCACAAATAAGTGAGAACATGTGAGTTTGTCTTCCTGTGCCTGGTTTATTTCACTTAACATAATGATCTCCAGTTCCATCCATGTTGTTGCAAATGACAGAACCTCATTCTTTTTTATGGCTGAATATTGCTCCATTGTGTATATGTACCACATTTTCTTTATCCATTCATCTGTTGATGGGCACTTAGGGTGCATCAAATCTTCACTACTGTAAGTAGTGCTGCAATGAAAATATATCTCTTAGATATACTAATTTTCTTTCCTTTGGGAATATGCCCAGCAGTGGGATTGTTGGATCATATAGTAGCTATATTTTTAGTTTTCTTGTGAAACCTCCAAACTGTTTTACATAGTGGTTGTACTAATTTACATTCCCACCAACAGTGAACAAGTGATCCCTTTTCTCCAAATTATCACCAGCATGTATTATTGCCTGTCCTTTGGATAAAAGTGGGTGGATTGCCTGAGCTCAGGAGTTCGAGACCAGCCTGGGCAACACAGTGAAACCCCATCTCTAATAAAATACATAAGAAATTAGCCAGGTGTGGCGGCGTGTACCTGTAGTCCCAGCTACTTGGGAGGCTGAGGCAGAAGAATTGCTTGAACCCAGGAGGCGGAGGTTGCACTGAGCTGAGATCGCACCACTGCACTCCAGACTGGGCGACAGAGCGAGACTCCATCTCAAAAAAAAAAAAAAAAAAAAAGCCATCTTAACTGGGGTGAGATGGTAGCTGATTGTGCTTTTGATTTGCATTTCTCTGATGATCAATGATGTTGAGCACATTTTCACCTACCTGTTTGCCATTTGTATTTCTTCTTTTCAGAAATGTCTATTCAGATCTTTTGTCCATTTAAAATCAGATTATTAGATTTTATTTTCTATAGAGTTGTTTGAGCTCCTTATATATTTTGGTTATTAATATCTTGTCAGATGTATAGTTTGCAAATACTGTCTTCCATTCTTTGTGTTGATTCTTCACTTTGTTGATTGTTTTCTTTGCTGTGCAGAAGCTTTTTATCTTGATGTTACCCCATTTGTCCATTTTTGTTTTGGTTGTCTATGCTTGTGGGATATTCCACAAGAAATGTTGGCCCAGACCAATGTCCTGGAGAGCTTCCTGAATGTTTTCTTGTAGTAGTTTCATAGTTTGAGGTCTTAGATTTAAGTCTTTAATCCATCTGGATTTGATTGTTTTTTTGTGTGTGTGTGGGTTTTTTTGTTTGTTTGTTTTTTCTTTTTGTTTTTTTGTTTTTGAGACAGAGTCTCGCTGTGTCGCCCAGGCTGGAGTGCATTGGTGCGATCTTGGCTCACTGCAACCTCCGCCTCCCGGGTTCAAGCGGTTCTCCTGCCTCAGCCTCCCGAGTAGCTAGGACTACAGGCATGTGCCACCACGCCCAGGTAATTTTTTGTATTTTTAGTAGAGACGGGGTTTCACCGTGTTAGCCAGGATGGTCTCGATCTCCTGACTTCGTGATCCACCCACCTCAGCCTCCCAAAGTGCTAGGATTACAGGTGTGAGCCACCGTGCCTGGTTTGGTTTGATTTTTGTACACAGCAAGAGATAAGTGTCTAGTTTCATTCTTCTGCATATAGATATCCAGTTTGTCCAGCACCATTTATTGAAGAGACTATCCTTTCCTCAATGTATGTTGGGGCCTCTGTTGGCACCTCTGGCACCTCTGTTGAAAATGAATTTACTGTAGATGTATGTATTTGTTTCTGAGTTCTCTATTCTGTCCCATTGGTCTATACATCTATTTTTTATGCCAATACTATGTTGTTTTGGTTACTATGGCTCTGTAGTACAATTTGAAGTCAGGTAATGTGATTCTTCCAGTTTTGCTCTTTTTGCTCAGGAGAGCTGTGGCTTTTTTGGATCTTTTGTGGCTCCATATAAATTTTAGTATTTTTTTTTTCTGTTTCTGTTGGAGAATGTCATTGGCATTTTGATAGGGATTGCATTAAAACTGTAGATTGCTTTGGGTAGTATGGACATTTTAACAATATTGATTCTTCCAATACACGAACATGGAATATCTTTCCATTTCTTTGTGTCCTCTTCAATTTCTTGCATCAGAGTTTCATAGTTTTCATTATAGAGATCTTTCACTTCTTTGGTTAAGTTAATTCCTAGGTATTTAATTTTATTTGTAGCTATTGTAAATGAGATTTTTTCTTGATTTCTTTTTCAGATTCTTTGCCATTGGCATATAGAAATGCTACTGACCTTTGTATGTTGATTTCGTATCCTGCAACTTTACTGAATTTGTTTATCAGTTCTAATGGTTTTTTGCTAGCATATTTAGGTTGTTCCCAATATGATAATATCTGTAAACAAGGATAATTTGACCTCTTCCTTTCCAATTTGGATACCTTTATTTCTTTGTCTTCTCTGATTGCCCTAGATAGGACTTCCAGTACAATGTTGAATAACAGTGCTGAAAGGGGACATCCTTGTCATTTTACAGATCTTAGAGGAAAGACTTTCCATTTTTCTCCATTCAGTATACTACCTGCAGTTCCGCTATATATGGCTTTTATTGTGTTGAAGTATGTTTCTTCACTACCCAATATTTTGAAGGTTTGTACTATGAAGGGATGCTGAATTTTACCAAATGCTCTTTCAGTATTAATTGAAATGATCATATGATTTTTGTCCTTCATTCTGTTGATACGATGTATCACATAGATTGATTTGTGTACATTGAACCACCCCTGCATCCCTGGGATAAATCCCACTTGGTGGTGATGAACTATCTGCTCAACATGTTGTTGAATTTGGTTTCCTAGTATTTTGTTGATGGTTTTTGCATCAATGCTCATCAGGATATTGGCCTGTAGGTTTTGTGGTGTTTTTTTGTTTTGTTTTGTTTTTGTTTTTGTTTTTTTCATAGTGTGTTTTGGTGCCTGATTTTGATATCGGGGTAATACTGACCTCATAGAATGGGTTTGGGAGTATTCCCTCCTCCTCTGTTTTTCAGAGTAGTTTGAGCATGATTTGTTTAGTTCTTCTTTAAATGTTTGGTAAAATTCATCAGTGAAACCATTGAGTTCCAGGTTGTGCTTTGCTGGCAGACTTTTTATTATGGTTTTGATTTTGTTACTTGTTATTGGTCTGTTCAGGTTTTGGAATTCTTTCTGATTCAATCTTGGTAGATTGTATGTGTCTAGGAATTTATCCATTTCTTCTAGGTTTTCCAATTTGTTGGCATATAATTGCTCATAGTAGCCCATAATGATCCTTCTAATTTCTGCACTATTGATTGTAATGTCTTCTTCTTCATCCACGATTTTATTTATTTTGGTCTTCTCTCTCTTTTTTCCTTAGTATGGCCAAAAGTTTGTCAATTTTATTTATCTTTTCAAAAAACCAACATTTTGTTTTGTTGATCTTTTGTATTTTTTTGATTCAATTTCATTTATTTCTGCTCTAATGTTTATTATTTCTTTTCTTCTCCTAACTATGGATTTGGTTTGCTCTTGCTTTTGTAGTTCTTTAAAATGTACCATTAGATTTTTTGTTTGAAGCTTTCTTTTTTTGATGTAGGCACTTACAGCTATAAACTTCCCTCTTAGTATTGTTTTTGTCGTGTCCCGTAAAGTTTTGGTATGTTGTGTTTCTGTTATGGTTTATTTCAATAATTTTTTTCAATTTCTTTCTTAATTTCTTCATTGATCCACTGGTCATTTAGGAGCATATAATTTAATTTCCATGTGTTTGCATAGTTTTCAAAATTCCTCTTGCTATTGATTTCTATTTTATTTCATTGTGGTCAGAGAAGCTATTTGATATAATTTCATTTTTTTGAGTCTGATCTTATTTACTTGTTACTCAAAAAATTTTATTTCTGACTGGATTCAGGCTTAGAAGTAGAAGCTCGCAGAGAGGAAAGTCTTCATCTCTTCGCAATTTGTTCTTGGCACTTCTCTTTAGCCTCCTTCATTCTCTTGGCCAAAAGTTTAGCATATTCTTCAGTCTCTTCCTTATTTTTCTTAGCACCCTGCTTCTTCAGAGCAATACACCACCATTTGTGTTGCAGGACACATGAATTAACAAGATGCTGAATCTTGGATGCTTTGGTCCTAGGTTTCTTACCTTCTTTGTTTAAGGGCTTTCTTACAACATACTGGCAGACATCATCTTCTTTAGAGAGGTTGAGAAGTTTGCAGATTCTGCTAGCTCTTTTGGGCCCCAGGCAACGAGGCACCATAGTATCAGTCAGTCCAGAAATATCCTTCTCTCCCTTTTTTTTTTTTTTTTTTACAGTAACCAAGATGAGAATGCTCAGATTGGCATCCACAACGCAACCACAAACTGATTTTCTCTTTCTCTCTCCAGTTATCCTTGGTCTGTAACAGGAATGCCCCTCACTCAGTAGCAAGCAAGCCAACACAGCCACAGGTCAAGACACCCTGCTTCATGGGGAGACCTTGTTTGTCGTTCCCACCACTGATTTGGACCACATAACCCTTTCATTCTTCACCCAGAGCCTCAGCAGCAACTTCTGTGGCCATGCACTTCTCAAAAAGTATGAAGTTTGCATTCATCATCCACTTCAATGAGTTTCTGGCAGCAAGTGGCTGGGAAGGAGATGTTCAGCTTCATCTTGAAGCAGCTGAACGCCTCTGAGGCGCCACAGAAAATAGCTATAATTTCAATTTTTAAAATGTTTTAAGACTGTTTCATGGCCTAACATAAGGTCTATCCTTGAGAATGATCCATGTGGTGAGGAGAAGAATGTGTATTCTGCAGCCTTTGGCTGGAATGTCCTGTAAATATCTATTAGGTCCCTTTGGTCTATAGTACAGATTAAATCCAATATTTCCTTGTTGATTTTCTGTCTGGAAGATCTGTCCAATGCTGAAAGTGGGGTGCTGAAGTCTCCAACTATTATTGTATTTGGACTTATCTCTCTCTTTAGCTCTATATATCTGGGTGTTGCAGTATTGGGTGCATAGGTGTATATATATTTAAAATTGTTATATTCTCTTGCTGAGGATATAACATCTCCGTTATAGTGATGTTCTCTGTCTCTTCATAAAGTTTTTGTTTTGAAATCTATTGTGTCTGATATAAAAACAGCTACTCCTGCTCTTTTTTGGTTTATATTTTAATGTGAACTATGGTATATCTTTTTCCATCCCTTCATTTCAGACTATGTGTGTCTTTATAGGTGAAGTATGTTTGTTTTAGGCAACATATCTTATTTTTTCATCCATTCAGCCACTCTATGTATTTCAATTGGAGAGTTTAGTTCATTTACATTTGATGTTATTATTAATAAGTAAGGACTTTTGCTCTTTGTTTTCCAGTGGTTTTGTGGTCTTCTCTTCCTTCTTTTCTTCCTTCCTGTATTCCCTTTAGTGAAGGTGATTTTCTCAGGTGGTCTGATTTAATTTCTTGCTTTTTATTTTTAATGTATCCATAGTATGTTTTTTGATTTGAGATTACCATGAAGCTTGCCAATAATATCTTGTAACCCATTATTTTAAACTGATGACAATATAACACTAAGTGCATAGTGTGAACAAGAATAATTTGACCTCTTCCTTTCCAATTTGGATGCCTTTGTTTCTTTGCCTTCTCTGATTGCCCTAGCCAGGACTTCCAGTACTATGTTGAATAACAGTGCTGAAAGTGGGCATCCTTGTCATTTTCCATTCTCGCTAAAAAAGAAAAAACTAATGAAAACCCTACACTTTAATTTTGTCCTCCTGTTTTTAAGTTTATTGTGTGTGTGTGTGCATGTATGTGTGTGTGTGTGTGTGTGTGTATATATATATATATTTTTTTTTTTTTTTTTTGAGACGGAGTCTTGCTCTGTAGCCCAGGCTGGAGCAGAGTGGTGCAATCTCAGCTCACTGCAACCTCCACCTCCTGGGTCCTGGTTCAAGTAATTCCCCTGCCTCAGCCTCCTGAGTAGCTGGGATTACAGGCACGTGTCACCATGCCCAGCTAATTTTCTTTTTGTATTTTGGGTAGAGACAGGATTTCACCATGTTGGCCAGGCTGGTCTTGAACTCCTGACCTTGTGATCTGCCCACCTCAGCCTCCCAAAGTGCTGGGATTACAGACGTGAGCCAACATGCCTGGCCTATATCTTGTACTATTTATGTCTTTGAAAAGTTTCTGTGGTTATTATTTTTCTTTTTTTTTTTTTTTTTTTTTTTGAGACTGAGTCTGGCTCTGTCGCCCAGGCTGGAGTGCAGTGGCCGGATCTCAGCTCACTGCAAGCTCCACCTCCCGGGTTTACGCCATTCTCCTGCCTCAGCCTCCGGAGTAGCTGGGACCACAGGCGCCCGCCACCTCGCCCGGCTAGTTTTTTGTATTTTTTAGTAGAGACGGGGTTTCACCGTGTTAGCCAGGATGGTCTCGATCTCCTGACCTTGTGATCCTCCCGTCTCAGCCTCCCAAAGTGCTGGGATTACAGGCTTGAGCCACCGCGCCCGGCTGTGGTTATTATTTTTCTTCAGTTCATCATTTAGTCTTTCTACTCAAGATATGAGTTGTTTACACACCTCAATTACAGGGTGATACCATTCTATGTTTTTCTGTGTACTTACTATTACCAGTGAGTTTTGTACCTTCAGATGAATGCTTATTGCTCATTAACAGCCTTATCTTTTAGACTGAAGAACTTTCTTTCGCATTTCTTATAGGGCACATCTCATATTGATGAAATCCCTCAGCCTTTTTTTGGTCTCAGAAGTCTTCGTTTCTCCTTCATGTTTGAAGGACATTTTCACCAGATATACTATTGTAGGGTAAATGTTTTGATCCTTCAGCACTTTAAATGTGTCATGCTACTCTCTCCTGGCCTGTAAGACTTCCACTGGAAAATCTGCTGCCAGATATATTGGAGCTCCATGGTATGTTATTTGTTTATCTTCTCTTGCTGCTTTTAGGATCCTTTCTTTATTCCTGACCTTTGGGAATTTGTTTATTAAATATTTTGAGGTAGTCTTCTCTGGGTTAAATCTGCTTGGTGTTCTATAACCTTCTTGTACTTGAATACTGATCTCTTTCAATAGATTTGGGAAATTCTCTGTTATTATCCTTTTGAATAATTTTTCTACCCCTGTCTCTCTCTTTACCTCCTCTTTAAGGCCAATAACTTCTAAGTTTGCCCTTTTAAGGCTACTTTCTAGATCTTGTAGGCATGCCTAATTCTTTTTATTCTTTTTTCTTTTGTCTCCTCTGACTGTGTATTTTCTTTTTTTTTGTTTTTTTTTTTTTGTTTTTTCAAATGTTTATTTTATGTACAAAGAACTATCATGGTTTTTCACTGAGTAGATGGCCTTGGATAATCCTTTGAAGGAAGATCATTTAGTCCAACTTAATGAAACCGATATCCTTCGCGTACTGACGGAAACACTGGCGGCACATATTGAGGCCGTATTTCCGGATCAGACCCTGCCGGTTTGAACACACGCGACAAGAGCGAGAACCCTGGCCGAATTTTCGCGGGTGGCTCCAGTACAGCTGCTGGTGACCCATCTTGCTCTCAGAAGTGCAACGAGGTAAAAGCTGACTGTGTATTTTCAAATAGCCCATCTTCAAGCTCACTAATTCCTTCTTCTGCTTGATCAATTCTGCTATTAAAAGACCCTGATGCATTCTTCAGCATGCCAGTTGCATTTTTTAGCTCCAGAATTTCTGCTTGACTCTTTTTAAATTATTTTAATCTCTTTGTTAAATTTACCTGATAGGATTTCGAATTCCTTATCTGTGTTATCTTGAATTTCTTTGACTTTCCTCAACACAGTTATTTTGAATTATCTGTATGAATTATCTGTCCCTGGTGCCTTATTTAGTTTGTTTGGTGAGGTCGTGTTTTCCTAGATGGTCTTGATGCTTTTAGATGTTCATTGGTGTGTAGGCAGTGAAGAGTTAATATCTATCATAGTCTTCACAGTCTGGGCTTGTTTGTACCTGTCTTTCTTGGGAAGACTTTCCAGGTGTTCAAAGAGATTTGAGGGTTTTAATCTATATTTTTGGTCTCTGCAGTCATATTTATATTAGGAAGCACTGTAAGCCCAGTAATGCTGTGGTTCTTGTAGCCTCATAAAGGTACCACCTTAGTGGTCTTCGATACGATTCTGAAGAATTCTCTGGATTACCAGGCAGAGACTTTTGTTCTATTCCCTTACTTTCTCCCAAACAAATGGAATCTCTCTGTTTGTGCTGAGCTGGTTGGAGCTAGTGGAGGAGTGATACAAGTACCTCTGTGACCACCACCATTGAATCTGCTGGGTCAGACCTGAAGGCAGCATGGTACTGAGTCTTGCCCAAGGCCCACAATAACCACTGCATTGCTACCACTGTTGGGTCCAGAGATGCTGTCTGGGAGCCAGGGCCTGGAGTCAGAAACTTTAGTAATCTACCTGGTTCTCTATTCTACTGCAGCTGAGTTGGCACTCAAACCACAGGACAAAGTCCCTCCCACTCTTTCCTCCCCTTTCCACAAGCAGAGAACTCTCTCACCATGGCCACCACCACCTTAGGCCTGTGGTGAGTACTCCCTGGCTTCCACTTAAGTTCACCGAAGGCCTAAGAGTTCTTCAGTCAGTTTATGGTGAATGCCTCCAGGCCTGAGATACTCCTTTCATGGCAGTGGGCTCCCCTCAGGCCCAGGGCAGGTCCAGACATGCCATACCAGAATCACAGCCTAAAATCGGAGACCCCAAACAGGCTCTTGGTGTGTGGCTGAGCTGGCACCTAAGCTGCAAGAGAGCCAAAGTCCTCTTTACTCTTGTTTCCTCTTTTCTCAAACAGAAGGAGTGTCTCCCTGATACAGCTTATATCTGCGTCCCCACCCAAATTTCATGTCGAGTTGTAATCCCCAATGTTAGAGGTGAGACCTGGTAGGAGGTGACTGGAACATGGGAGTAGGTTCTAATGGTTTAGCACCATCCCCCTAGTGCTGTTCTTGATAGAGTTCTCACGAGAATTGGTTATTTAAAATTGTGTAGCACCTCCCCTCTCTCTCTCTCTTCCTCCTGCTCCAGCCATGTGAGAAGTGCTGGTTCCCCCTTCACCTTTTGCCATTATTTTAAGTTTCCTGAGGCCTCCCCAGAAGCCGAGCAGATGACCAGCATCGTGCTTCCTGTACAACCTGTGGAAATATGAGCCAATTAAACCTCTTTTTCTTTGTAAATTACCCAGTCTCTGGTATTTCTCTATAGCAGTGTAAGAACTAACTAATACAAAAAATTGGTACCAAGGAGTGGGACATTTCTATAAAGATTCCTGAAAATGTGGAAGCAGCTTTGGAACTGCTGCTGGTAATGGGCAGAGGTTAGAAGTGTGGAGGGCTCAGAAGAAGACAGGAGGATGAGGGAGAATTTGAAACTTCCTAGAGACTTGTTAAATTGTTGTGACCGAAATGCTGATAGTGATATGGACAATGAAGACCAGGCTGAGGAGGACTCAGATGGAGATGAGGAACTTATTGAGAACTGGAGCAATGGTCACTTTTGTTATGCTTTGCAAAGAACTTGGAGGCATTGTGCCCCTGCTCTAGGGATCTGTGGAACTTTGAGCTTGAGAGTGATGATTTAGGGTATCTGGCAGAATAAATTCATAAGCAGCAAAGCATTCAAGATGTGACCTGGCTGCTTCTAACTACCTATGTTCAAATGTGTGAGCAAACAAATAATGTAAAACTGGAACTTATATTTAAAAGGGAAGCAGAGCATAAAAGTTTGGAAAATCAGCAGCCTGGCCATGTGGTGGAAAAACAAAGCCATTTTCAGGGGAGGAACTCAAGCAGGTTACAGAAATTTGCATAACTCAAAGGAAAGCAAATACTGGTAACCAAGACAATGGGAAAAAGGCTTCCAAGGAATTTCAGAGTCCTTTGTGCTAGCACTTCTCATCACAGGTCCAGAGACCTAGGAGAGAAGAATAGTTTCATGGGCTAGGCACAGGGGTCTTGTGTACTGTGCAGCCTTGGGACACTGCTCCTTCCATCCCAGCTGCTCCAGCTCCAGCCATGGTTGAGAGGGTCCCAGATACAACTTGGACTGCTGCACCAGAGGGTGTAAGCCATAAGCCTTGGCAGTTTCCACATGGTGTTAAGCCTTCAGGTGTGCACAGTACAAGAGTTGAGGCTTAGGAGGCTCCCCCTAGATTTCAGAAGATGTTTGGAAAAGCCTGGGTGTCCAGGCAGAAGCCTGGTGCAGAGGCAGAGCCCTCATGGAGAGCCTTTGCTAGGGTAGTGCAGAGGGGAAATGTGGGGTTGGAGCCTCCACACAGAGTCCCCACTAGGGCACTGCATAGTGGAGCTGTGAGAAGAGGGCCATCATCTTCCAGACCCCAGAATAGTAGATCTACTGACAACTTGCACCATGTGCCTGGAAAAGCTGCAGATATTCAATGCCAGCCCATTAAAGCAGCTGTGTGGGCTATACCCTGCAAAGCCTCAGGGGTGGAGCTGCCCAAGGTCTTGGGAGCCCAGCCCTTGCACCACTATACCCTGGATGCAAGACATGGAGTCAAAGGAGATTATTTTGGAGCTTTAAGATTTAATGGCTGCCCTGCTAAGTTTTGGACTTGCATGGAGCTTATAGCCCCCATTTTTTTGGTTGATTTTTGCCTTTTGGAATGGGAGTATTTATCCAATGCCTGTAGCCCCATTGTTTCTTGGGAGTAACTAACTTGTTTTTTATTTTACAGGCTCATAGGCAGAAGGGACTTGCCTTGTCTCAGATGAGACTTTGGACTATGGACTTTTGAGTCAATGCTGAAATGAGTTAAGACTTTGGGGGACTGTCAGGAAGGCATGATTGTATTTTGAAATGTGAGAAGGACATGACATTTTGGAGGGGCCAGGGGCAGAATGACATGGTTTGGATCTGTGTTCCCACCCAAATCTCATGTTGAAATGTAATCCCCAATGTTGGAGGTGAGGCCTGGTGGGAGGTCACTGGAACATTGGAGTGGTTTCTAATGGTGTAGCACCATCTCCCCCAGTGCTGTTCTTGTGATAGAGTTCTCATGAGATCTGGTTGTTTAAAAGTGTGTAGCACGTCTCCCCTCCCCTCTTCCTCCTGCTTTTGCCATGTGAGAAGTGCTGGCTCCCCCTTTGACTTCTGCCATGCTTTTAAGTTTCCTGATGCCTCCCCAGAAGCTGAGCAGATGGCCAGCATCAT
The DNA here is from genome assembly GCF_003255815.1 of Theropithecus gelada. Classification (NCBI taxonomy): domain Eukaryota; kingdom Metazoa; phylum Chordata; class Mammalia; order Primates; family Cercopithecidae; genus Theropithecus; species Theropithecus gelada. Next base: position 79,621,805 of record NC_037689.1, on the reverse strand, counting down.
GCTTCCTGTACAGCCTGCAGAATCATGAGCCAATTAAACCTCTCCTTTATAAACTACCCAGACTCAGTTATTTATAGCAGTGTGAGAATGGACTAATACACTCCCTGTAACCACCACAGCCTGGAATGTGCTGGGTTATGCCTGAAGCCAGCATATTTCTGAGTCTTCCCCAAAGTCCATGGTAAGTATTACCAGGATATCACTACTGATTATTCAGAGCCCAAGAGCTCTTCAGTTAGCAGGTGATTAATCTTGCCAGGACTGTGTCTTTCCCTTCAAGGCAGCCATTCCCTTCTGGCCCAGGGTGTGTCTAGAAATGTCATCTGGTAGCCAGGGCTTGGAATGGAGGCCTCAGGACTCTGCCCAGTGCCCTTTCCTACTGTGGCTGAGCTCATATCTAAGTTGCAAAACAAAGCCCTCTTTACTCTTTCCTCTCTTCTCTTTAAGCTGAGGGAAGGAGTCTCTCCTGGAGCTGTAAGCTGCCCTGCCTGGTGTTGTGGCCTAGACTGTCATTCAAGTTTATTTAGGATGCTAGAGCAGTTTATCCCATTGTGGTGGGGCTTGCCAGAATTCTGGTTCCAACCACTGGGATGGGTGATTCCCCTCTGGCTAGGGCTGGTATAAATGCTCCCTCTATGGGTGCCAGCTGAATTGTGCCCAGTGTTGCTTTCTACTGTGAGAGGACAGCACTGAGTTCTAATGTAAGTCCCACAATCACTGCACTCTCCCTTTCCCAAGTACACATATTCTCTCTCCACACCATACTGTCACTGCCAGGAGATGAGAGAGATGTAGTGTCTACAACTGACGACTGCCTTTCTTACCCTCTTCTGGGCCTCTTTCAGTGATATGAAGCTAAAACCAGGTACTGTGATCACTCACCTGATGACTGATTCTTATGAAGGGACTTTTATTGTGTGGATAGTTGTTTAATTTGGTGTTTCTGTGGGGAGGACAATCAATGGAGGCTTCTGTTTAACCATCTTGCTCCTCCTCTTCCTCCTCCTTCTTTTCCTCCTCCTCCTCCTTCTCCTCCTCCGCCTCCTCCTCCTCCTTCTTCTTCTCTTTTGAGATGGAGTTTCACTCTTGTTGCCCAGGCTGGAGTGCAGTGGCACGGTCTCAGCTCATAGCAACCTCCGACTCCCAGGTTCAAGCTTCTCTCTTGCCTCAGACTCCTGAGTAGCTGGGACTACAGGTACGTGTGACCATATCCAGCAAATTTTTGTATTTTTAGTAGAGACGGGGTTTCACCATGTTGGCCAGGCTGGTCTTGAACTCCTGACCTCAAGTGATCCACTTGCCTTGGCCTCCCAAAGTGCTGGAATTACAGGCATGAGCCACTGTGCCCAGCCGTTCTGCCTCCTTCTTACTGGGCTTGTGTTTATTGAGAGGTTTTATGATTTCTGATTCAGTCTTCTTACTAGTTATTGATATGTTAATATTTTCTATTCATGATTCAGTCTTGGTAGGTTGTGTGTTTCTATGAATTTATCTATTTCTAGTTTGTTCAATTTGTCGGTATACAACTGCTCATAGTATATTTTTAACTGTCATTTAAATTTCTTTGGCATCAGTTGTAATGTTCCATTTTTTTCATTTCTGATTTTAGTTATTTGAATCTTCTCTTTTTTTCTTAGTTAATATAGCTAAAAGTTTTTTCTTTCTTTCTTTTTTTTTTTTTTTTGGTACAGACAGAGTCTTGCTATGTTGTCCAGACTGGTCTCAAACTCCTGGCCTCAAGCAATCCTCCCACCTTGGCCTCCCAAAGTGCTGGGATTACAGGTGTGTGCCACCATGACTGGCCTAAGGATTTGTCAATTTTGTTGCTCTTGTTAAAACAACTCTTAGTTTCATCGATGCATTCTATTCTCTATTCCCTTTATCTCTGATTAATCTTTATTATTCCCTTCCTTCTGCTAGCTTTGTATTTAGATTGTTATTGTTTTCCTGGTTTCCTGAAGTATAAAGTAAGGTTGTTGATTTGAGATGTTTCTTTTTATAATGTATGTGTTTACACATATAAACTTGACACTTAGCTTTTGCTGCATCCCATAAGTTTTGATGTGTAATATTCTCATGTTCATTTGTCTCAAGATATTTTCTAATTTCCCTCATGACATCCTTTCTGGCCCATTGACTGTACATGAATGTGTTATTATTTATTAAAATATATTTTAAGCCTTTTTTAAAAGAATGTGTTATTTAAATTCCACATATTTGTGGATTTTCCAGTTTTCATTCTTCTGTTCATTTCTGGTTTTATTTCATTGTGATTGGAAGATATATTTTGCATAATTTCAATCTTTTTGAATTCGTTAAGATTTGTTTTGTGGTCTAACGTGAAGTCTTTCCTAGAGAAGGTCCCATGTTCATATTCTGTTCTTTTTGGGTGGACTGTTCTATATGTCTGTTAGGTCCAACAGGTCTACAGTTTTGTTCGGGTCCTTTATTTTCTTAATGACTTTTTGTCTAGTTGCTCTATCCGTTCATTATTAAAAGTAAGGTATCAAAGTCTCCTATTACTATTACTATTTTGCTGTCTATTTTTCATATTTTTTGCTGTCTCTTTTCTTGTTTAATTCTGTCAAAGTTTATATATTTAGGAGCTCTGATGTTTGTTGCATGAATATTTATAATTTTTTTAATGAATTGTCTCTTTTATTACTATATAATGTCCTTATAACAGTTTTTGACTTAAAGCTTATTTTGTCTGATATTAGTACAGTCATCCTGCTCTGTTTGGTTACCATTTTTATGTAGTATCTTTTTCCATCCTTTCACTAAGTCTATGCATGTCCTTAGATCTAAGGTGAGTCTCCTATAGATAGCAAACAGGTGGATCCTGATTTTTTATCCATTCAGCCAACGTATGTATTTTGGGGAGTTTAATCCACTTACATTTAAAGTAATTACTGATAGAGAAGTACTTCTTATTGCCATTTTGTTGTTTTCTGTATGTTTTGTCCCTTTGCCCTCCTTTCTTCTCTTAATGCCTTCCTTCATGTTTCACTGTTTTTTTTTCTTATAGTGACCTGCTTGATTTCCTTCTCATTTCCTTTTGTGTATATTCTATAAGTATTTTCTTTGTGATTACCATTGCAACTACATAAAATGTTTTAAAGTTATAACATTCTATTTCAAGCTGACAACAAGTTAACAACAAAAACTTTACTCCTTTACAGCGTCACTCCCCTATTTTATATTATTGATGTCACAAATTACATTTTTAAAGATATGGGCTCTCACTCTGTCACCCTGGCTGGGAGTACAGGTGTGCATCACCATTCCTGGTTAATGCTTTTTAACTGAATTTGCTTCATAGAGATGGGGTCTCACTATGTTGCCCAGGCTGGTCTCAAGCTTCTGGCCTCAAGCAGTTCTCTAACTTTGACCTCCCAAAGTGCTGACATTACATGCGTGAGCCACCATGGCTGGCCATGTTTACTGTATGTTTTATTACAGGCTGAATTGTGGTTCCTCAACATTTATATGTTGAAAGCCTAACCCCCAGTACCTCAGATTATCACTGTATTTACAATAGGGCCTTTGGGGTAAGTAAGTAAAAATGAGGCTATTAGGGTGGGCTCTGATCGAATCTGACTGATGTCCTTATTAGACTAAGACACACTGAGAGACACCAGGATGTGCATGCATAGAGAAAAGACCATGCGAGGATGCAACGGGAAGGAAGCCATCTGCAAGACAAGAAGAAAGGACTTAGGAGAAACTAAACCTGCTAACACCTTTATCTTGAACTTCTAGACTCTGTAAGTGTGAGGAAACACAATTCTGTTGTTTAAACCACCCTTTATGTTATATTTTGTTATGGCAGCCCTAGCATACTAATATGTGTCTTTTATATATATAGTATTTTATATATACATATATATTTATATGCCCTAGCATATTAATACATTATCTTTTTTGTTTCTCACTTCCTCCATTAGTGCTTCCTTTTGTGATTAATTGATTTTTTTTGTTAGTGTACCATTTGAATCCCTCTTTGTTTCTTTTTCTGTGTATTTTCAGTTTTTTCCTTGGTGATTATCCTGGGGATTACAATTGCTGTCTTAACTTTGTAACACTCAACTTTGAATTAATACTTAGCTTCAATAGTACTAGAAAACTCTGACCCCTTACAGCTCTGTCTCTCTTTTATGTTGTTATTGTCACAAATTACACCTTTATACATTGTGTACCCATTAGCATAACTTTAAAATTATTATTTTATATCTTTGTCCTTTAAATTCTACGGAATAAAATGGTTACAAACCAAATAAGCACTACTACTGGCTTTTTATACTTACCTATTATATTAGGTAGCTAGGGCTGTCATAACAAAGTATCACTGACTGAGTGGCTTAAACAATAAAAATTTATTTTCCAATAGTTATAGAGAATAGAAGTCCTGGATCTAGGTGTCGACCAGGTTAGTTCCTTTAGCAGCCTCTCTCCTTGGCTTGTAGATGGCCATCTTCTCCCTGTGTCTTTGCATAGTTTTTCTTCTGTTGGTATCTGTATTCTAATCTCTGCTTCCTGTAAGGATACTAGTCATATGGGATTAAGTCCAACTCCAATGACCTTTTTTTAACTTAATTACTTCTTAAATACTCTTTCTCCAAATATAGTCACATCCTGAAGTACTGGAAGCCAGGACTTTCATACATAAATTTTGGTGGACACAATTCAGCCAATAACACTTGTGTATCTACCTTTACCATTGTTCTTTATTTCTTTGGCTATCCTTGAATTACTTTCTGTTTTCCTTTTATTTCAGTCTGGAAGACTCTCTTTGGCTTTTTTTTTTTTTTTTTTTTTTTTTTGAGACGGAGTCTCGCTTTGTCGCCTGGGCTGGAGTGCAGTGGCCGGATCTCAGCTCACTGCAAGCTCCGCCTCCCGGGTTTACGCCATTCTCCTGCCTCAGCCTCCCGAGTAGCTGGGACTACAGGCGTCCGCCAACTCACCCGGCTAGTTTTTTGTATTTTTTAGTAGAGACGGGGTTTCACCGTGTTAGCCAGGATGGTCTCGATCTCCTGACCTTGTGATCCACCCGTCTCGGCCTCCCAAAGTGCTGGGATTACAGGCTTGAGCCACCGCGCCCGGGTCTCTTTGGCATTTTTAAAAAATAAATCTTATTGTGTATTCAGGTTTAAAACATGTTATAGAATACATGTAGATAGTAAAATAGTTACTGTGGTGAAGCAAATTAACATATTTATCATCTCACATAGTTACTTATTTTGTGACAAGAACAGCTAAACTCTACTTAGTTGACAAGAATCTTTAACACAATTTTATTAACTACAGTCCTAATGTGGTATGTTAAAACTCTAGACTTGTTCATCCTACATATCTGCTACTTTGTATCCCTTGACCTACATTTTCCTGTTTCTTCCCTATCCCTACCCATGGTAACCACTGTTTCATTCTCTCTGTACTATATATTTGACTTTTAAAAAATAGAGTGCACAATATAAACAAGATTATGCTATATTTTTCTTTCTTTATCTGGCTTATTTTACTTAGCATCATGTCCTCCAGGTCCATCCATTTTGTGGCAAATGGCAGTATCTCCTTTTTAAAGGCTGAATAATATTTCATTATATATGTGGGTTTGTATAAATAAGTTCACACACATATCTATATACATATATACACATTTTCTTTATCCATTTGTCCATTGATGGACACTTATGTTGTATCCATATTGTGGCTATTGTGAATAATGCTTCAATGACTTGAGAGTGCAGATATCTTTACAAGATGGTGATTTCATCTCCTTTCAGTATATACCCAGAAGAAGGATTGGCTCTAGTGTTTGTTGTAGGGCATGTCTACTAGTGATAAATATAATCAGTTTTTGTTTATCTAGAAATGTCTTAACTTTTCCTTCATTTTTCTTTCTGAAATGTACCCTTTAGTAGAAATATATTATTATAATTCCTACACAAAAACTAGGTTCCTTGCTTTTCTAAATGGTGAGTCAAGTTCATTTTCCATCTAGCCAATTGTGTTCAGCAAAGAAATATTAAACAGGGTGAAATTCAAAGTGGATCTTGTGGCACAGTGGATAAGGACAAGACAGTTGTGGTCAAATAAATCTGGAGTTGAGTTCCAGGTCTACCAGTTATTTAGGGTGTGACCCAGAATGGCTTCTTTCATTTTTCAAAAACAATAGACTTTACTTTTTAGAACAGTTTTAGGTTCACAGCAAAACTGAATGAAAAGTACAGGGAGATCCCACATACTCCTTCTCACACACATGCATAGCCTCCCTCACTATCAACGTTCCACACCAGAAGTGGTATATGTATTTCAAATTGATGAACCAACCTTTACACACCATTATCACTCAAAGTCCATAGTTTAAATTTTCATTCTTGATTTTGTACATTCTATGGGCTTTGACAAATGTATACACTACTATAGCATCATACAGAATGAGTGTTGAATTTTCTCAAATGATTTTTCTGCATCTATGGATATGATCATACAATTTTTTTCTTTTTAGCCTATAGATGTGATGGATTACGTCAATTGATTCTCAAATGTTGAACTAGCCTTGCATACATGGAATAAATCACACATGGTCAAGGTGCATAATTTTTATTCATTATGGATATTTACTAATATTTTGATGGGGATTTTTTGCATCTACATTCATGAGATGTTGGCCTGTAGTTTTCTTTTCTTTCTTTTTACTTTTTTTTTTTTTTTTTTAGAGAAAGTCTAGCTCTTGTCCCCCAGGCTAGAGTGCAATGGCACGATCTCGGCTCACTGCAACCTCTGCCTCCCAGGTTCAAGCGATTCTGCTACCTCAGCCTCCTGAGTAGCTGGGATTACAGGCGCCTGCCACCACGCCTGGCTAAATCTTGTATTTTTTTTTTTTTTTTTTTTGAGACAGAGTCTCGCTGTGTTGCCCAGGCTGGAGTGCAGTGGCCGGATCTCGGCTCACTGCAAGCTCCGCCTTCCAGGTTCACGCCATTCTCCTGCCTCCGCCTCCCGAGCAGCTGGGACTACAGGCACCCGCCACCTCGCCCGGCTAGTTTTTTGTATTTTTTTAGTAATGGGGTTTTGCCATGTTGGCCAGGCTGGTCTCGACCTCCTGACCTCCAGGTGATCCGTCCGCCTAGGCCTCCCAAAGTGCTGGGATTACAGGCTTGAGCCACCGCACCCAGCCGGTTTTCTTTTCTTGTAATATCTTCATATGGTTTTGGTTCTTCGGTAATGGTGGTCTCATAGAATAAATTAGGAAGTGTTCCCTCTGCTTCTACCTCCTGGAAGAGACTGTAGAGAGTTTATATAATTTCTTCCTTAAATGTTTGGTATAATTCACCAGTGACCCCTAGTGCCATCTGTTTGGGAAGGTTATTAATTATTGATTCAGTCCCCTCCACAGCCCCGATGGGCAGGCGGACTGCCCTGAGGCAAACTTCTGCGCTGCCCACAAGTGCACGCAGAAGAGCACGCAGTACAACCTGGCCTTCTTCAGGTTCCCGTGGGCCCCGGCCAGATGCCAGAAGTGGGTGGAGAATTGTAGGAGAGTAGACTTAGAAGATAAAACACCTGATCAGCTAAATAAACATTATCGATTATGTGCCAAAGATTTTGAGACCTCCATGATCTGCAGAACTAGTCCTTATAGGACAGTTCTTCGAGATAATGCAATACTAACAATATTTGACCTTACCAGTCATTTGAACAACCCACATAGTAGACACAGAAAACGAATAAAAGAACTGAGTGAAGACAAAATCAGGACACTGAAACAGAAAAAAAAATTGATGAAACTTCTGAGCAGGAACAAAAACATAAAGAAACCAACAATAGCAATGCTCAGAACCCCAGTGAAGAAGAGGGTGAAGGGCAAGAATGAGGACATTTTACCTCTAACCCTTGAAGAGAAAGAAAACAAAGAATACCTAAAATCTCTATTTGAAATATTGATTCTGATGGGAAAGCAAAACATACCTCTGGATGGACATGAGGCTGACGTAATCCCAGAAGGTCTCTTTACTTCAGATAACTTTCAGGCATTGCTGGAGTGCCGAATAAATTCTGGTGAAGAGGTTCTGAGAAAGCTGTTTGAGACAACAGCAGTTAACACGTTGTTTTGTCCAAAAACACAGCAGAGGCAGATGCTAGAGATCTGTAAGAGCTGTATTCGAGAAGAAACTCACAGGGAAGTGAGAGACTCACACTTCTTTTCCATTATCAGTGATGATGTAGTGGACATAGCAGGGGAAGAGCACCTACCTGTGTTGGTGAGGTTTGTTGATGAATCTCATAACCTAAGAGAGGAATTTATAGGCTTCCTGCCTTATGAAACCGATACAGAAATTTTGGCTGTGAAGTTTCACACTATGATAACTGAGAAGTGGGGATTCAATATGGGGTATTGTCGTGGCCAGGCTTACATTGTGTCTAGCGGATTTTCTTCTTCTTTTTTCTTTTTCTTTTTTTTTCTTTTTATTTTATTTTTTATTTTTATTTTTATTTTTTGAGACGGAGTCTCTCTCTGTCGCCCAGGCTGGAGTGCAGTGGCGCAATCTTGGCTCACTGCAAGCTCCCCCTCCCGGGTTCGCGCCATTCTCCTGCCTGAGCCTCCCGAGTAGCTGGGACTATAGGCGCCCGCCACCGCGCCCAGCTAATTTTTTGTATTTTTAGTAGAGATGGGGTTTTGCCATGTTAGCCAGGATGGTCTCGATCTCCTGACCTCGTGATCCGCCTGCCTCAGTCTCCCGAAGTGCTGGGATTACAGGCGTGAGCCACCTCGCCCCGCGGATTTTCTTCCAAAATGAAAGTTGTTGCCTCTAGACGTTTAGAGAAATATCCCCACGCTATCTACACACTCTGCTCTTCCTGTGCCTTAAATATGTGGTTGGCAAAATCAGTACCTGTTATGGGAGTATCTGTTGCATTAGGAACAATTGAGGAAGTTTGTTCTTTTTTCCATCGATCACCACAACTGCTTTTAGAACTTCACAATGTAATTTCTTTTTCAGAACAGTAAAGAAAGGGGTAAAGAACTGAAGGAAATCTGCCATTCTCAGTGAGAAATATTAGATGGAATAACTGTATAGCTGGCCGAGCATTTGTACTCTGCAGCGCAGTAACAGATTTTAATTTCATTGTTACTATTGTTGTTCTTAAAAATGTCCTTTTATAAGAGCCTTTGGGAAAAATCTCCAGGGACAAACCTCTGATGTCTTCTTTACAGGCGGTAGCTTGACTGCAGTACTGCATTCACTCAACGAAGTGATGGAAAATGTTGAAGTTTATAATGAATTTTGGTTTGAGGAAGCCACAAATTTGGCAACCAAACTTGATATTCAAATGAAACTCCCTGGGAAATTCCGCAGAGCTCACCAGGAATCTCAGCTAACCTCTGAGAGTTACTGTAAAGAAACCCTAAGTGTCCTAACAGTGGAGCACATTATTCAGGAACTTAAAGATATATTCTCAGAACAGCACCTCAAAGCTCTTAAATGCTTATCTCTGGTACCCTCAGTCATGGGACAACTGAAATTCAACACATCGGAGGAACACTATGCTGATGTGTACAGAAGCGACTTACCCAATTCCGACACACTGTCAGCTGAGCTTCACTGTTGGAGAATCAAATGGAAACACAGGGGGAAAGATATAGAGCTTCCATCCACCATCCATGAAGCCCTCCACCTTCCTGACATGAAGTTTTTTCCTAATGTGTATGCGTTGCTGAAGGTCCTGTGTATTCTTCCTGTGATGAAGGTTGAGAATGAGCAGTATGAAAATGGATGAAAGCTTCTTAAAGCATATTTGAGGATCATTTTGACAGACCAAAGGTTGAGTAACTTGGCTTTGCTTAACATAAATTTTGATATAAAACACGACCTGGATTTAATGGTGGACACATATATTAAACTCTACACAAGTAAGTCAGGATTTCCCACAGATAATTCTGAAACCATGGAAAACACCTAAGAGACTTTTAAAAATAGGCTTTCTTATATTTGATATTTGGAAGAAAAGTCATACAGTGTATGTAGGTCACTTAATCACTAAATATCTTTGCCTATAGGGCTCCACTGAATACCTTAGCCATTGATAATCTACCTGTTTAAATGTCCCTGTTTGAACTCTCATACTTTGAAGACCTACCTGTTCTTCCAGAAGAGAACATTGAAAGTGTCACGCTTCCTTCTGTGTGATCTCTGTTGACAGCACTCTGGAATTGTTTTAGTTAAGTCATTTTAGACATAGCATTTATTGTCACTGTGGATCTCTACTTGTTGGGCATTATGAATTCTTTGAAGAAATATATTTTGAAGAGGTGTGGGAGGAAGGAATACATTTTATTTTTATTTTTATTTTTTTTGAGACGGAGTCTCGCTCTGTCACCCAGGCTGGAGTGCAGTGGCCGGATCTCGGCTCACTGCAAGCTCCGCCTCCCGGGTTCACGCCATTCTCCTGGCTCAGCCTCCCGAGTAGCTGGGACTACAGGCGCTCGCCACCTCGCCCGGCTAGTTTTTTGTACTTTTTAGTAGAGACGGGGTTTCACCGTGTTAGCCAGGATGGTCTCGATCTCCTGACCTCGTGATCCGCCCGTCTCGGCCTCCCAAAGTGCTAGGATTACAGGCTTGAGCCACCGCGCCCGGCCTAGGAATACATTTTATAAAATGTTTATAGTGAAGCCCACAATTGACGTTTGACTAATAGGAGTTTTAAGTATGCTAAAAATCTATATTGGACAGTTACAAGAAATTACTGGAGAAAAGCTTGTGAGCTACACAAACAAATTCAGTGTAGATTTTGTCTTTCTTGAACTTAAAGGAACAAATAACAAAGTTTGAATGGAAGAGCCTGCCGTTCTTCCACATCTCATTGTTGCTGCTTACATTCCTTTGTGGAGCCTACATCTTCCTAAGCTTTTTAGCAGGTATATGTTGAACACTTCTGTTTCATGGTTAAGAGAGAATCAGAGGCCATGGATACTGACAACTGATTTGTCTGTTTTTTTTTTTTTTCTGTCTTTTTCCACGACTCTTATCTACTGCCTCATCTTGATTTACAGGAAAAACCTGGAAAACCTACAAAACTAAGTGTTGTGGTTTATCTAGAAAAATATGGAAAATATTGGTGTTATTTTTGGTGAGGAAAATCAATTTTGTATAGTTTATTTCAACCTAAATAAAATGTGAATTTTGCTTAAAAATTATTGATTCAATTTCTTTAATAGAGACAGGTCTAGTCAGATAGTTTATTTCTTCTCCTGTGAGTTTTTGCAGATTGTGTTGTACAAAGAATTAGTTCATTTCATCTAGGTTATCAAATTTGTGGGCATAAGCTGCTCATAATATTCCTTTTTTTTTTTTTAACTCTCTCTAGACCTTTATAATACTACTACTAACTATAGTAGTATCTAATTTTACTAGGGCACAAAAACTCACAAATTCAACTTTTTCTTTCTTTTAACTTTAATTTTAAGTTCAGGAGTATATGTGCAGGTTTGTTATATAGGTAAACTTGTATCACGGGGGTTTGTTGTACAGATTATTTCATCATCCAGGTATTAAGCCTAGTGACCATTAGTTATTTTTCCTGATCTTCTCCCTCCTCCCATCCTTCACCCTCTGATAGGCCCCAGTGTCTATTATTCCCCTCTGTGTCCATGTGTTCTCATAATTTAGCTCTCATTTATAAGTGAGAACACGTGGTATTTGGTTTTCTGTTCCTGCATTAGTTTGCTAAGGATAATGACCTCCAGCTCCATCCATGTTTTTGCAAAGGACATGATCTCATTCCTCTTTATGGCTGCATGGTATCCCATGGTGTATATGTACCACATTTTCTTAATCCAGTCTGCCATTGATAGGCATTTAGGTTGATTCCATGTCTTTGGTCTTGTGAATGGTGCTGCAATGTACATACACATGCATGTGTCTTTATGATAGAATGATTTATATCCCTTTGGGTATATACCCAGTGATGGGATTGTTAGGTCAAATGGTAGTTCTGTCTTTAGGTCTTTGAGGAAAAACCACACTGTTTTCCACAATGGTTGAACTAATTTACACTCCCACCAATGGTGTATAAGCATTCCTTTATCTCTGCAACCTCACCAGAATCAGTTATTATTATTTTTGACTTTTTAATAATATCCATGGGCTGGGCATTGTGGCTCATACCTGTAATCCTTTGGGAGCCTGAGGAAGGCAGATCACTTGAGATCAGGAGGTCAAGACCAGCCTGGTCAACATGGTGAAACCCCATCTCTACTAAAAATATAAAAATTGGCCAGGCGTGGTGGCTCATGCCTGTAATCTCAGCACTTTGGGAGGCCAAAGCGGGTGCATCACCTGAGGTCGGGAGTTCGAGACCAGCCTGACCAACATGGAGAAACCCCATCTCTACTAAAAATACAAAAAATTAGCTGGGCGTGGTGCCACATGCCTGTAATCCCAGCTACTTGAGAGGCTGAGGCAGGAGAATCCCTTGAACCTGGGAGGTGGAGGTTGTGGTGAGCTGAGATCATGACATTGTACTCCAGCCTGGGCAATAAGAGAGAAACTCTGTCTCAAAAAGCGTAAAAATAAAAATTAGCCTGGTGTGGTGGCAGGCACCTGTAATCCCAGCTACTCAGGAGGCTGAGGCAGGAGAATCACTTGAACCTGGGAAGCAGAAGTTGCAGTGAGCTGAGGTCATGCCACAACACTCCAGCCTGGGTGACAGAGTGAGACTCCATCTCATAATAATAATAATAATAATAATGGTCAGGTGCGGTAGCTCACGCCTGTAATCCCAGCACTTTGGGAGGCCAAGGTGGGCGGATCACGAGGTCAGGAGATTGAGACCATCCTGGCTAACACGGTGAAACCCTGTCTCTACTAAAAATACAAAAAATTAGCTGGGCGTGGTGGTGGGTGCCTGTAGTCCCAGCTACTCGGGAGGCTGAGGCAGGAGAATGGTGTGAACTCAGGAGGTGGAGCTTGCAGTGAGCCGAGATGGCACCACTGCACTCCAGCCTGGGCAACAGAGTGAGACTCCATCTCAAAATAATAATAATATTAATAATAATAATAATAACAATAGTAGCCATTCTCACTGGTGTAAGGTGGTATCTCATTGTGGTTTTGATTTGCATTTCTCTAATGATCAGTGATGTTGAGCTTTTCTTCATATGCTTGTAGGTCATACGTATGTCTTCTTTCCAAAAGTGTCTGTTCATGTCCTTTGCCCACTTTTTAATGGGGTTGTTTATTTTTTCCTTGTAAATTTGTTTAAGTTCCTTATAGATGCTGGATATTAGATCTTTGTCAGCTGCATAGTTTGCAAAAATTTTCTCCCATTCTGTAGGTTGTCTGTTTACTCTGTTGATAGTTTCCTCGGCTGTGCAGAAATTCTTTAGTTTAATTAGATCCCATTTGTCAATTTTTCCTTTTGTTGCAGTTGCTTTTGGCATCTTCATCATGAAATCTTTGCCTGTTCCTATGTCCAGAATGCTATTGCCTAGGTTGTCTTCTAGAGTTTTTATAGTTTTGGCTTTTAAGTCTTTAATCCCTCTTGAGTTAATTTTTGTATATGGTGTAAGGAAGTGGTCCAGTTTCAATCTTCTGAATATTGTTAGGCAGTTATACCAGCACCATTTATTGACTAGGGAATCCTTGCCCCATTGCTCATTTTTTAATTTTAATTTAATTTTAATTTTTTTTTCTGAGGTAGGGTTTTATTCTGTAGCCCAGGCTGGAGTGCTCGCTGCAGCCTTGACCTCCCAGGCACAAGCAGTGCTCCTGCCTCAGCCTCCTGAGTAGCTGTGTGCCACCATGCCCAACTAAGTTTTGAATTTTTGTAGAGATGGGGTATTCTCATGTTGCTCAGGCTGGTCCATTGCTTGTTTTTGTCAGCTTTGTCAAAGATCAGATAGTTGCAGCTATGTGGCCTCATTTCTGGGTTCTCTATTCTGTCCCATTAGTCTACGTGTCTGTTTTTGTACCAGTACCATGCTATTTTGCTTACCATAGCCCTGTATTATAGCTTAAAGTTGGGTAGCATGATGCCTCCAGCTTTGTTCTTTTTGCTTAGGATTACCTTGGCTATTTGGTCTCTTTTTTGATTCCACATGAATTTTTTGTTGTTGTTGTTGTTTTGAGATGGAGTCTCACTCTTGTCACCCAGGCTATAGTGCAATGGTGCAATCTCGGCTCACTGCAACCTTCGCCTCCTGGGTTAAAGCAATTCTCCTGCTGCAGCCTCATGAGTAGCTGGGATTACAGACACCTGCCACCATGCCCAGGTAATTTTTGTATTTTTAGTAGAGATGGGGTTTCACCACGTTGGCCCGGCTGGTCTCAAACTCCTGACCTCAGGTGATCTGCCCACCTCAGAGTCCCAAAGTGCTGGGATTACAGGTGTGAGCCACCTTGCCCAACCCATATGAATTTTAAAATAATTTTTCTAGTACTGTGATGAATGTCATTGGTAGTTTAACAGGAATAGCATTGAATCTATAAATTGCTTTGGGCAGTATGACCATTTTAGTGATATTGATTCTTCCTATCCATGAGTATGGAATGTTTTTCTATTTGTTTGTGACATCTCTGATTTCTTTGAGCGGTGTTTTGTCGTTCTCTTCGTAGAGATTTTTCACCTCCCTGGTTAGCTGTATTCCTAGGTATTTTATTCTTTTTGTGGCAATTGTGAGTGGGAATACATTCCTGACTTGGCTCTTGGCTTGACTGTTGTTGGTGTATAGGAGTGTTAGTGAATTTTGCACATTAACTTTGTATCCCAAGACTTTGCTGAAGTTGTTAATCAATGTAAGGAGCTTTTGGGCCAAGACTATGGGACTTTTTCTAGATATAGAATCATGTTATCTGCAAACAGGGATAGTTTGACTTCATCTCTTCCTATTTGGGTGCTCTTTATTTCTTTCTCTTGCCTGATTGCCCTAGCCAAGACTTCCAACACTATGTTGAATAGGAGTGGTGGGAGAGAGCATCCTTGTCTTGTGCCAGTTTTCAAGGGGAATGCTTCCAGCTTTTGCCCTTTCAGTGTGATCTTGGCTGTTGGTCTGTCGTAGATGACTCTTATTTTGAGGTATGTCACTTCAATACCTAGTTTGTTCAGAGTTTTTAACATGAAAGGGTGTTGAATTTTATCAAAAGCCTTTTCAGTTCTGTATCTATTGAATCTATTGAAATAATCATGTGGTTTTTGTCTTTAGTTCTATTTATGTGATGAATCATATTTATTTATTTATTTATTTATTTATTTATTTATTTATTTATTGAGATGGAGTCTCACTTTGTTGCCCAGGCTGGAGTACAGTGGCGTGATGTCGGTTCACTACAACCTCCGCCTCCTAGGTTCAAGCAATTCTCGTGCCTCAGCCTCCTGAGTAGCTGGGATTACAGGTGCTCACCACCATGCCTGGCTGATTTTTTTGTATCTTCAGTAGGGACGGGGTTTCACCATGTTGGCCAGGCTGGTCTCGAACTCCTGATTTCAGGTGATCTGCCCACAACAGCCTCCCAAAGAATATCGTCTGCTGCAATGAATGTTCCATGTGAGCTTGAGAAGAATGTGTATCTTGCTGTTGTTGGATGAAGTAGTCTGTAGATGTCAATTACACCTATTTGATGATGCTCTTGGTTCAAGTACGTCCTTATTGATTTTTGACCTGCTGGATCAGTCTATTACTGATCGAGGGATGTTAAAGTCTGTAACTATAATAGTAGATCATCTATTTCACCTTGCAGTTCCATCAGTTTTTGACTCACATATTTTGGTGCTCTGCTATTAGGCACATACACATCAAGGACTGTTATTTCTTCTTGGAGAATTGACCCCTTTATCACCCTTCATCATCCTGTAATGCCTCTCATTATTCCTGACAATGTCCCTTGTCCCTTGGTTTGAAGTTGGCTGTGTCTGAAATTAATGTAGATATCCCAGATTTCTTTTTATTAGTTTTAGCATGATATATATTTCTTTATTCCTTTACTTTTAATTTGTCTGTCTTTATGTTTCAGGTGGATTTCTTGTAAACAACATATAGTTGGGTCTCATTTTTCTTTGTCCACTCCAAGTCTCATTGTTGTGATGATATTTGTTTATTTATTTGCCTATTTATTTATTTAAGAGATGGGGTCTTGCTATGTTGCCCAGGCTGGAGTGCATTGGCTGTTCACAGGTACAATCCCAGTACTGATCAGCACAGAAGTTTTGACCTCCTCCATTTCCAACCCGGGTCGTTTCATCCCTCCTTAGGCAATCTGGTGGTCCCCTACTCCTGGGAGGTCACCATATTGATAGCAAACTTAGTGCAGACATTCAATCACCGTGCACACTATAGATCAGAACTCCTGGGCTCAAGGGATCCTCCTGCCTCAGCCTCCCAAGTAGCTGGGACTGCAGGCACATGTTACTGCACCTGGCTGTTGTGATGATTAAAGTGACTATTACTATATAGCTGGATTAATATTTATGATATTTGTTACTATTTTTAGTTTTTTACCCTTATTCTTTGTTTCTATTTTTGTCTTCCAGTCTTTTTCTGCCTTTGATAGTTTTAACTGAGCATTTTATACTATTCCATTTTTGCTCCTTTCTTAGCATATCAATTATATTTCTTTTTAAAAAAAATTTTAATGGTTACCCTACAGTTTACAATATACATTTACAACTAATCCAAGTCCTCATTCAAATAATATACCACTTCATGGGTAGTGTAAGTACCTTATGAAAAGGATTCCTAATTCTTCCCCCCATCCCTTGTATCATTGTTGTCATTCGTTTCACTTATGCATAAAGAATAAACATTGTGAACATTTTTGCTATTATTGTGAACAGTTTTTGTTAGATCAATTAAGAATGAGAAAAAGAAAAGTTTTTATTTTAACATCACTTATTCCCTTGCTAATGTTCTTCCTTTGTTTATGTAGATCCAAATTTATAATCTATATAATTTTTGTTCTTTCTGAGTTTCTTTTCTTCTAAGGAAGGTTTACCAGCAACAAATTCCCTCATTTTTTGTTTTTCTGAGGAAGTCTTTATTTCTTTTTCAGTTATGAAGAATAGTTTTATTGGATACAGAATTTGAGGTTGACGGTTTTTTCCCAGCATTTTAAATATTTCATCCTACTCTGTTCTTGCATGGTTTCTGAAGAAAAATCTAATGTAATTCTTTTTTTTTTTTTTTTTTTTTGAGACTGAGTCTCGCTCTGTCACCCAGGCTGGAGAGCAGTGGCAAGATCTCGGCTCACTGCAAGCTCTGCCTCCCGGGTTCATGCCATTCTCCTGCCTCAGCCTCCCGAGTAGCTGGGACTACAGGCGCCCACCACGACGCCCGGATAATTTTTTGTATTTTTAGTAGAGACAGGGTTTCACCGTGTTAGCCAGGAAGGTCTCGATCTCCTGACCTCGTGATCCACTTGCCTCGGCCTCCCAAAGGGCTGGGATTACAGGTGTGAGCCACTGCACCTGGCCAAATCTAATGTAATTCTTATCCTTGTTCTCCTATAGTAAAGATTCTTTCAAAAACATTTTTCGGTCTTTGATTTTCTGCAGTTTGAATGTTAAATGCCTACATGTAGATTTTTGGGCATTTATCTGGCTTGGTATTCTCTGAATTTCCTAGGGTGGAGTTTGTTATCTTACATTAATTTGGGGGAATGTTTAGTCACTATTGCTTCAGATATTTCTCCTGTTTCTTTCTCTCTTTCTCTTCCTTTTTGTATCCTCATTATGCATATGTACACCCTTTATACTTGTCCCACAGTCCTTAGGTATTCTGTTCTGTGTTGTTTTTCATTATTTTTTCTCTTTGTTTTTCAGTTTGGGAAATTTCTATTACCATATCCTCAAGTTCACAGATTCCTCAGTTATGTCCAGTCTACTACTGAACCCATCAAATGCATTATTCACTTCTATTATAGTATTTTTTTGTTTCTAGCATTCCTTTTTTATTCATTTCTAGATTTTAATCTTTGGTTACATTACTCATCTGTTTTTGCATGTTTACTTTTTCCATTAGAGCCCTTAGCGTATTAATTATAGTTATTTAAAAATTTCATATCTGAGTCTGGTTCTGACGCTTGCTCTGTATCTTTAAACTGCAGGGACTTTTGCCTTTTAGTATGACATACTTTTTTATTGAGAACTGGAGATGATGTACTCTGTAAAAAAAATTGTGTGTAAATAGCCCTTGAGTGATGTGGTGGTAAGATGTGGGGAGAGGTGAATCATTCTGTGGACCTATGATTATATCTCAGTCTTTCAGTGAAATTCTTCCCCTGGACTGTGACCTTCCCAAATGCTTCTCAGGTTTTTCCTTCCCTCTGCAGGTCAGAAAGCCCAAAGGGTTATGGTGTTGGGTATTTCTCTCTCCCCAGGCTAGTCAGGCTCTTACAAAATTTTAGTAGGTTATATTCCGCTGAAATATTTGCTCTTGAAGGCAGGACTTGTTATGAAGAACAGAATATTCTGGGCATATTTCAAAATGGCTATTTTCATCCTTCCCCTGTAGGAATCAGATGGGGATTTTTCTTCAGTTTTAACTGTGAGACTTTGGTAAGGCTCCTTGAGGTAAGACTAGTGAAAGTGTAGGGTCCCCCTAAACTGGGGTCTCAATGTGGACAAGTTTAAGAATTAAAAATTGTCATTGAATTTTCTCACTGAACCTCCAGCAATTCACCAATTAAAGTTTAGCATTTCCTACCCATGGGTGCTGGTTCACACGAAGGTTTCAGTGTGAGGGTTTCTGTAATTTGTATCTGTCAGTCTTTCCAATTTGGGGGCAGCATTTTGCCCCATGACCTCAATTCTCTGAGGAACCTAAGAATTGTTGGTTTTTAGTTTGTTCTACTTTTTAATAGTTTTTTATTTGTTTGTTTCTCAGCTTCTCAGCCTCAGTCTGAGCTCAGTAGTAGACTGGACATGACTGAGGAATCTGTGAGCTTGAGGATATGGTAATAGAAATTTCCCAAACTGAAAAACAAAGAGAAAAAATAATGAAAAACAACACAGAACAGAATACCTAAGGACTGTGGGACAAGTATAAAGGGTGTACATATGCATAATGAGGGTATAAAAAGGAAGAGAAAGAGAGAAAGAAACAGGAGAAATATCTGAAGCAATAGTGACTAAACATTCCCCCAAATTAATGTAAGATAACAAACTCCACCCTAGGAAATTCAGAGAATACCAAGCCAGATAAATGCCCAAAAATCTACATGTAGGCATTTAACATTCAAGCTGAAGAAAATCAAAGCTCTTGTCCCCTAGACTTGAGTGTAATGGCTCGATCTCAGCTCACTGCAACCTCCGCCACCCAGGTTCAAATGATTCTCCTGCCTCTGCCTCCCAAGTAGCTGGGATTAACGCACCTGTCACCACACCTGGCTAATTTTTGTATTTTTTAGTAGAGACAGGGTTTCACCATGTTGACCAGGCTGGTCTCGAACTCCTGACCTCAGGTGATTCTCCCGCCTTGGCCTCCCAAAGTGCTGAGATTACAGGCTTGAGCCACTGCGCCTGGCCTACTTTTTAATTGTTTTAATTAAGACAAAGTGATAACTTCTAAGCTCCTTACAGACTGGACTGGAAACTGGAAGTCATTTTTATCTTCCTTCTTCTTCTATTTTTTTTTTTTTTTTTC
Source organism: Theropithecus gelada (assembly GCF_003255815.1). Classification (NCBI taxonomy): domain Eukaryota; kingdom Metazoa; phylum Chordata; class Mammalia; order Primates; family Cercopithecidae; genus Theropithecus; species Theropithecus gelada. The sequence goes on along the minus strand of NC_037689.1, from coordinate 79,602,166 downwards.
TTGAGATGGAGTCTCACTCTGTGGCCTATACTGAAGTGCAGTGGCATAATCTCAGCTCACTGCAACCTCCACCTCCCAGGATCAAACGATTCTCATGCCAGAGCTCCTGAGTAGCTGGGATTACAGGTGTGTGCCACCATGCCTGGCTAATTTTTTTGTACTTTTAGTAGAGATGGGGTTTCTCTATGTTGGCCAAGCTGCTCTCAAACTCCTGGCCTCAAGTAGTCTGCCTGCCTTGGCCTCCCAAAGTGCTGGGATTACAGGCGTGAGCCACCACACCCGGCCTTTTCTTAATTTTTAAAGTATAGTTTTGCTGGATATAGAATTCTTGTTTGATTTTTTTTTTCTTTCAGCACTTTAAATATGCTATCTAATTGCCTTCTGACCTCTGTGATCTCTGATGAAAAATTGACTGTTAATATTATGGAAAATCCCTTTTATGTTTTGACTCACTTTGTTTTGTTTGTGTGTTTTCAAGACTGTCTCTTTGCCTTTGGCTTTTGACAGTTTTATTAAAATGTGTGTCTGTGCAGATTTTTTTGAGTTTATCCTTCTTGGACTTCTTGAGCTTCTTGGATGTGTAGACTCATATCTTTCCTCAAATTTGGGAAGTTCATGGTCATTATTTCTTCAGATATTTTCTCTACCTCTTTCTTGCTCTCTTATTTTCCTGGGACCTTCTTCTCAGGCTATATGTAGGTATCTGACATGTCCCTTAGGGTCTGTTTATCCTTCTTCATTCTTTTTTTTCTACTCTCCAGACTAGATAATCTCAATTGACCTAACAAGTTAACTGATTTTTCTGCCTGTTCAAATCTGATGTTGAACCTCTCTAGTGAATCTTTCATTACAGTTATTGTATTTTTTTTTTGAGACAGAGTCTTGCTCTGTCACCCAGGCTAGAGTGCAGTGGTACAATCACAGCTTACTGCAACCTCTGCCTCCCAGGTTCAAGTGATTTTCGTGTCTCAACCTCCCAAGTAGCTGGGGTCACAGGCGTGTGACACCACACCCAGCTAATTTTTGTATTTTTAGTAGAGATGGAGTTTTGCCATGTTGGCCAGGCTGGTCTCGAACTCTTGGCCTGAAGCAATCCACCCTCCTCAGCCTCCCAAAGTGCTGGAATTACAGGTATGAGGCACCTTGCTCAGCCTGTTTTTTGTTTTTTGGTTTTTTTTTGAGACAAGTTCTCACCTTATTACCCAGGCTGGAGTGCAGTGGCATGATCATGGCTCACTGCAGCCTTGACCTACCAAGTTCAGGTGATTCTCCCACCTCAGCCTCCTGGGTAACTGGGACTACAGGTGTGTGCCACCATGCCTGGCTAATTTTTTGTAATTTTTGTAGAGACAGGGTTTTGTCATGTTGCCCAGGGTGGTCTCAAACTCCTGGGCTCAAGCAATCTGCCTGCCTCAGCCTCCCAAAGTGCTGGAATTACAGGCGTGAGCAACCATGCCTGGCCAATTTGTATTTTTTAGATTCACAATTTCTATTTGGTTTCTTTTTATAATTTCTCTCTCTTTATCAACGGTCTCTATTTGTTGAGAAATCATTCTCCTGATTTCTTTCAGTTCTTTGTCCGTGGTTTCCTTGATCTCTTTGAGCATATTAAGAATGTAGGTCTAAAATCTTTGTCTACTTAAAAATTTAAAAACCATAAAATCATATGGCTATAGCCATTCCCACACTTACATTTCAAACATACTACGGCCACTTACATGTAAAATACTATATTATAATCAAATTGCATCCATCACATACATGTATGCCCCATAAACTTCAACTACACTAGGGCACAAGCTGATGACTAAAGAAAGAAAATATCATTACAAAGTGGCATTTGCTTAGGGAGACTGAGGCCATAAAATTGGGAGTATGCTGGAGTTTCTACCACGACAGTATGCATGACCAAGAGGAAAAGCTGCCTTGCATTTTGTGCGGCATTGGTGAGGCTCTCTGTCTTCAAGGTCCAGTGGAGCATACCAGTTTCAGCATTGGGTGTGTAGATTTCCAGCACTATTAGTACTATAGAAGTTGAACTGTGTAGTAAGTTGGATTTAGGTAAATTTTCTATTTTATTTGTTTTATAAACTTAAAATATGTCAAAGTTTACACAGTCCTATAAAATTTTGTATATACATCCAACAGAAGGAGGAAATGTTACTCTTTTAGATTTTACCTTCAGGGTTTTTAAAAATATAAATGAAATTATTATGGTTAAAGTGCAAAAAAATAAATAAAGTCTTTGTCTAGTAAGTCCAATGTGTATGCTTCTTCATGGACATTTTCTATTAGTTTCTCTTTTGTTTCTTTGCATGCTTCATTTTTTTTTTTGAAAACTGGACATTTTGGGTATTATAAAATGACAACTCTGGAAACCAGATTCTTATCCCTCCCCAAGGTTTGTCTCTGTTGGCTATTTGGGCTGTCATTGTATGCTTCTTTAGTGACTTTCCCAAACTACGTTAGTATTTTTTGTTGTATGTGACCACTGAGTTCTTTGTTCTAGTAGCCTACTGTTTGGCTGGTGTTTTGACAGAGTTCCCTTAAATGCCTAGGCTAAGAAATGAAAAAAAAAAAAAAAAGAAAAGAAAAGAAAAGAAAAACAATCCTATTCAACAAATGGTTCTACAAGCCACATGTAGAAGAATGAAACTGGGTCCTCATCTCTCACCTTATACAAAAATCAACTCAAGGTGGATCGAAGACTTAAATCTAAGACCTAAAACCATAAAAATTCTAGAAGATAACATCGGAAAAAACTCTTCTAGACATTGGCTTAGACAAAGAATTCATGACCAAGAACCCAATAGCAAATGTAACAAAAACAAAGATAAATAAATGGAATCTAACTAAACTAAAAAGCTTCTGCACAACAAAAGAAATTATCAGTAAACAGACAACCCATAGAGTAGGAGAAAATATTCGCAAACTATGTATCTGACAAAAGATTAACATCCAGAATCTGCAAGGAACTCAAACCAGCAAAGAAAAAACAACCCCATCAAAAAGTGGGCAAAGGACATGAATAGACAATTCTCAACAGAAAATATGCAAATGGCCAACAAACATATGAAAAATGCTCAACATCACTATCAGAGAAATGCAAATTAAAACCACAATGTGATATCACCTTACTCCTGCAAGAATGGTCATAATTTAAAAATAAAATAAATAGATGTTCGTGTGGATGTAGTGAAAAGGGAACACTTTCGCAATGCTGGTGGGAATGTAAACTAGTACAACCACTATGAAAAACAGTGCAGAGATTCCTTAAGGAGCTAAAAGCAGAACTACCATTTGATCCATCAATCCCATTACTGGGTATCTATCCAGAGGAAACGAAGTCATTGTATGGAAAAGACACTTGCACACACATGTTTATAGCAGCACAATTTGCAGTTGCAAAAATATGGAACCAACCTAAATGCCCATCAACGAACAAGTTGATAAAGAAAATGTGGTATATATACACCATGGAATATTACTTAGCTATAAAAAGAAATGAAATAATGGCATTTGCAGCAACATGGATGGAGTTGGAGACCATTATTTTAAGTGAAGTAACTCAGGAATGGAAAACCAAATACTGTATGTTCTCACTAAACTATGAGGATGCAGAGGCATAAGAATGACATAATGGACTTTGGGGACTAGGGGAATGGTGGAGGTCGGGTGAAGGATAAAAGACTACACACATTGTAAACAGTGTACACTGCTTGGGTGATGGGTGCACAAAAATCTCAGAAATCACCACTAAAGAACTTCTCCATGTAACCAAAAACTACCCATTGCCCCAAAACTATTGAAATAAAAATTAAAAAAGAAAAACCAAAAAAACAAGAAAGGGAAGAGTACTATCCCAATCTCTACATATTGGCCCTAACTCTGCCTCAGCTTTCCCTTCCTACATATGTGGAGCCTGAAGGCCTGCCTGAGGTGAAAGCTTAGGTTCTTCTCCGGTCTTTTCAAGCATGTGTCCTCCCCTGGGAGTGCATGTGGCTTTAATGATTCCCTGGTGTACACAGGAGCATTTAAAAATTCTTCTTCCCATACACATCTTCTGTCCCAATCTCTTCTTTCCCAGGCTTCTAGGTCTGTATATCATTTGTCTCAAGTGTTATCCCTCACCCCAGGCTGCTGTAGCCAATACCCGTGCCTTTAAATACTTTCAGTAACAGCCTCCCTGGAAGCCACTGGAGCCCTGCAAACACTCTTTAGTCAGGTGAAACTAAGGAAACCTTCCTAACAGTTTTTGAGGGAGCCTCCAGGCAGGTGGAGGCCCATACCACGATTCTTTGAGAGTAAGGTTCATATTGCTCCCTCTGGCACTAGCAACTTGCACCAGGAGTGCCATCTACTGTCCTCACAGCCACTGCTGATCTGGGGTATGGGGAATGATAAATGTGTGATTTAAAATGCAACACTCTCTTACCACAAAGCAACATCTTTCTTCACCAAGTATTCCCCTTGTTGTAAGTTTTTGACTAGATTCCAGCTTCCTTCAAAAGCTGATTCTGCTAGTTTTTCTAGCTCATTAGTTTCTTTTTAGGAGGAACGTAGACCTGGAGTTTCCTACTTTATTATTTTTGGTGGCTGATATACCCTGATCTTGAAAACACCTTGCTAGCCAAAGCAAAGAGTTATGAGTGCTACATGAAGCCTGAAATGGCTTCGGAATTTCCAAAGAGACAGTTTTTAAGGGTGGCAGGGGGTACTGGTTGGAGGAAGGGACTAGGGAATGATTTTTCAAGATATGTTTGCAAAAGCACATTACATAAATTTGAGAAAACACCAACTGTCGATATCATGGATATGTAAGTACTAATGTAAATTATGAGAGGAGGTGTTAAAACCTTCCCAGACCCCTCTTGGTGCTGTTGAACTAGCAAGTGGTTATTTGTTTGGAAATCTGCTTCTGAGACTACAGGTCAGGATGGGAAAATGAACCTGATGAGCCACCAATAGCCCCTTCTTGAGAGGACTTGGGAGTTAAGCAAACTGATCTGAATTTGGGGTTATGCCCAGAATTTACTGAGCCTTTTTCTATCATTCTGCTTTTGGGTTGAAGAAGGAGTATAGCCTGGTCAGGTATAATGGCCAGAACCATAGAGGGTTTTTAGGTTCATCCTCCTTTCCCCTGACCTACAAACTCACAGTCTCTGAGGCTGGTTGAGAAAAACCATGCTCTGGAATAGGTTGCCCTAAATGGATACCAATCTAGACCCAAAGGAACACTCTATCCATACCCCTTGATGCCTTTGGCCACTAGGGGGCAGCTGGACTCTGGAGACTATTACCCCACCCACACCCTTAAGAGTAACTTTGAAGGGCAGCTTCCTAATTTCTCCCCGTAACTTTGCCTGGAGCCTGTAGTGGACTGCAGGAAAGTGAGCAGCTTTCCATATCACTTGACTTAGAGTCATCAAGTTACCCCTCAGGCCAGAAGAACACCCAAGACGTGCTGTGGTGATTTAGAGTCTTAGAATGTCAGCACTGGAGGGACCTTCAGGATTTCCTGGGCCAAGGTTTTTGGGGTTCCTTTTGTTTCAGGGGATTTGTGTGTGTGTGTGTGTGTGTGTGTGTGTGTGTGCGCGTGTGATGGGGTCTCGCTGTGTCACCCAGGCTGGAGTGCAATGGCATGATCTCGGCTCACTGCAGCCTCGACCTCCAGGGCTCATGCGATCCTCCTGTCTCGACATCCCAAAGTGCTGGGATTATAGGCATGAGCCACCACGCCTGCTGCAAATGTTTTTTTAGCCACAAATTTCTTTCTTCAAATTAAAAGTGCGTGGTGGCCCCACGCTTGTAATCCCAGCTACTTGGTAGGTTGAGGCAGGAGGATCGCTTGAACCTGGGAAGTGGAGTTTGTGGTGAGCCAAGATCGCACCACTGCACTCCAGCCTGGATGACAGAGTGAGACTCCGTCTCAAAAAAAGAAAAAAAAAGTTTAATTTGTGGCATTGGGAGGCCCTGGGCTCAACCCTGCTCTGAAGGGATGTTTCAGAATTCAAAAGCAGTGTTGCCTAACTTTCAGTTCTGCCCAAAGCTCCCATATTATTTTTATATCTATATCTACCAGTCAGCGTGTTGTAGGGGCCAAGGGAAAGCTTCCCCTTTGCCCTCTGAAGGCTCGCAGAAAAATCAACTGAAAAAAGGTAGGTTAATAGGAGGAAAGACATATGATTTACTAACGTGTAAGCATCACAGAGTGATTGCCCAACTCCCCCACTGCGGTGCAGAAGCTTGTATACCATCTTGAGGTTACAGAAAGAATGGGACCCAGAGAATGGCCAAAAGAGGTAATGGTGGTAAATCAGTTTATAATGGCGAAATAGGTTATCGGAGGGAGAGAAGAGGAAGCCTGTCTAGCAAAAGTGTTCTCATTATGTAGATGAAACCTAACAGGTAGCAACCTCCAGAGAGAATAGATGGTAAATGTTTCTTTCGGATCTTTAAGGTGTCAGACTCTCAGTCTTTCCTAGATCTGGACAAGGGAAGGCCTGGCTGCATCAATGTAGATTCTCTACAAGTGCAAATCTCCCCCACAAAGGACAGCTTTGTGGGGCTACTTCTATTTGCTGGCCCCCTCACGGCCATCTCAAAATGTGTCAAAGAAATATATTTTGGGGTAAAATATTTTTAGTTCCTTCAGTGTTCATATTTAATATGTTTCTTTAAATTGACTCATTTTTTTCTTAAATAAATTCAGCCTCATCCTATGTAACATCACAGACTTAATGTTTTTGGTATATTTTTTTCTAATTCATGTTAAAAATATATCCACAGCTATTGTAATTTAAAATTTGCTTCTGGCAAAAAGTTGTCTCATGTCCTTGTGTCACACTTTGAGAAATGATACTCTATGGTACCAAAGAGCACAGTTGGAAAAGTACTTAACCGAGTTCACTTTATTTTCAGGTGAAGACACCAAGAGATCCAGAAAGAGTAAGGGACTCATTGAAGGTCACTCAGTCAATGACAGTGGCAGTACTGGGATTTAAATCCAAGTCTACTGACTCCTAGCTCTTTAATCCTTTCACTGTATTAAATTCTAAGGGCCTTAGGAAGCTCCTTCACCACCCAGACTACAATTGGAAGGAAGGAAAGAAGAAAGGAAGGGAGCGGAGGGAGAAAAGAACTATTTGCTTAGTGAATTGAAGCTGGTACAGAAGCTGTAGCTTAGGAGGGCCAAGGTAAGATGTGGGGTAGAATGATTTCCCATGTCTCTTTGGACCAAAGTACTTATAAGGCTCCATCTTTCAAAGCCTAGGCTCATTTGCTTATACACACAACATGAACTTATTAGAGCACCCATCATGTGCCTGGGCACACAGAAAGGAGCTCACAATCCAGTGGTAAAACAGCTCAGCAAATAGCTGATTAGCTTGTAGTGGAGGAGGGAAGGACAGTAGGCATAAGCCCTACCCTACACAAGTTCAGCAGCCCTAGTCCAAAGGCTCGATTTTCTCTTCTCTCAAGTATGGGAACTGATAGGTGTTAAATACCCTTCAGAGTCTGGGGGTGGCAACCCACTGCCAGCCAGAGGTCGTGGCCATGAGGTCCTTTGCTTTATTTTTTTTTAACTACTGACAATTGTCACCAATGCCCCCATCCTGGTCCATCATCTCATATGCAAACACAGAACCCACCCTCCAAAGGGGAATGGGCAAATTGAATATGGCCAGAAACTTAACCCCAACAGTACTGAGCTTTGGGCTGTGGTTCCTCCCGACCTCCTCTTCTTCCCAGACTTGTTTATGAAGCACTTCAAATAGAAAGTGTTGGAAATAGGTTTGTAACCACTTAGTGTTGTCTGATTCTTTTTTTTTTTTTTGAGATAGGATCTTGCTCTGTTGCCCAGGCTGGAGTGCAGTGGTGCGATCTCAGCTCATTGCAACCTCTGCCTCCTGGGTTCAAGCGATTCTCTTGCCTCTGCCTCCCAAATAGCTGGGATTACAGGCGCACACCACCAGACCCAGCTAATTTTTGTACTTTTAGTAGAGATGGGGTTTCACCATGTTGGCCAGGCTGGTCTCAAACTCCTGACCCCGAGTGATCTGCCCGCCTTGGCTTCCCAAAGTGCTGGGATTACAGGCGTGAGCCACCATGCCCGGACAGTGTTTTCTGATTGTGGTAGCTCTATTTGACTTCCCCTAGTTGGGTGAGGAACAGGAGAGCCATTGCCACCTGCTTCACACATGTGGTGCTTCCCCAGGTATCTGGACACATGAACTTTGTTGCTGGTTGGTTGCTTCTAGTAGGGCCCCGAGGGCTATTTTTACCACCATCTCTGCCCCACACCTACGAAACAGAAACCCAGAAGCCCCTAAAGTTAAATCTTCTAATGCAAAGAAGGCTGGAAATATTGTTTCTTTCCCAAGTACCCGCTGGATTTGACCCCTCCCAGCCTGGCAAGTGTTCTCCCAGAGGGAGTTTTACTAATTGAGATAACAGGTTTGTCTTTGCCCCCATGACAAAACTGGTACTCATGAGGCAATGAGCAGGGGAAGAGGCGGACAAGCCACATCAGCACAAGATTAATCTTCAACTGTGCCTACCTCTCCCTTTAACATCCTTCTACCAGTTTGTAGTTTTCTCCCTTGTTCCTTCCCACTCCGTCCCCATCCACGGAGCCCTCAAGTACCCCCTACCCTAAACAACCTGAAAAATTCATTTGTGGTTGAAAAAGTTCTGGATGGAGATAAGAAAACCTGGGTTCAAGTATTAGCTTTTCCACCTACTAGCCAAGTAATGTGGAACAAAATAATCTCACCTCTCTGAGCCTCAATTTCCCCTCTGTGAATAGGCATGGTAATCCCTGACCTGCTTACCTCGGAAAATTGCTATACAGATCCAAAGGATACTGGCTATGAAATTGCTTTATGAAGAAACAATCACAATGCACACGTGAAAGACTGAGTGAGTGACCCACATTTGAAGAGTGGTATTTTGAAAGAGAATAACTTGAGGAAGAAGCCATTAATGCAGCATTTTAAATACAGGGTAAGAATAAGATCTATGGTGGAGGCTTGGGCCACTTTGTCAACTTTCTTATTCACTTAATAAACCAATTATTAAACATCTACTAGGTGTTAGGCACTCTTATAGATACTGGGGATAAAAATCCCTGCCCTCATGGAGCTGACATTCTAAGAGCATGGCAGGGGCCTAAGAAAAACAGTCCCTGTCCCTCCAGCCTAAGAAACAGTCTAATGTCCAGTTCAGAGCCTCAGGGCTACAGAAAAGCCTTCAGTGATTTGATTTTTCCCTTTTGCACAAAATCTGTTTCAGCATTAATTTGACAATGTGAACAATTTGCTGAGGCCCTTTGCAGATCCAAAGTAATGTATGGCATGTATTCAACAACAAGCATTTCATTCAACAAATTTCTTGCTTCTTTCTTTCTTTCTTTTTTTTTTTTTTTGAGATGGAGTTTCACTTTTGTTGCCCAGGCTGGAGTGCAATGGCGTGATCTCGGCTTACCACAACCTCCACCTCTTGGGTTCAAGTGATTCTCCTGCCTCAGCCTCCCTAGTAGCTGGGATTACAGGCATGTGCCACCACATCCGGCTAATTTTGTGTTTTTAGTAGACACGGGATTTCTCCATGTTGGTCAGGCTGCTCTCAAACTCCTGACCTTAGGTGATCCGCCTGCCTTGGCCTCCCAAAGTGCTGGGATTACAGGCATGAGCCACCACGCCTGGCCTTCATTCAACAAATGTTTATTGAGTACCTACTATGCGCTTATCACTCTGTAAATGTGGGGATAATGAATAGAAAAGGTATACAGAATTAAACGAGGTCGAGTTTCAGCCCTTAAAGAGCTCCCATACCAGAAAGGAATAATTACAAAGAGATCGGCCCCATGACACAAAGCGGGGGTTGCTCTAACAAATATTCTAACCCAGTAATGGGTGAAAATAGATGCCTAGTAAGTGAAATATTACAATTAGTGAGAAGTGCTTATGTGAGCTCTGAGGAGATACTTATATGGCCTAGGATATGGAGAAAGCTTCAATGATAAGGTGACATTTGTGTAGGACCTTGAAAGTAGAATAGATTTTTAGTAAATAAAAAGGGAGGTGAATCACCTACCAGAATGGTAAAAAAGTAAAAAAATGACAATTCCAAGAGGATAACTAAATGTTTGATAAATACATGAAAAGATACTCAACCTTTTAATCAGGGAAATGCCACACTGTCATCTGCTACCAGCATAGATAAAATGAAAAAGACAATACCAAGTATTACCAAGGATGCGAAGCAACTACTAGTGAGGGTGCATATTGAACTAATCACTTTAGAAAACTGTCAACATCTACTAAAATGCAGATATGCATGCCTTATGACTTAGTTGTTCTACTCCTAAATATACATCCATATGTATATTTATGCATACATGTGTACAACATACATGCATTGTTGTACAAATGCATACATATGTACAACAAAAGACGTGTTTATAGCTGCACCATTCATTACAGTCAAACATTGGAAACAACACAAATGTCCGTGTCCATGTAGTACATTCCTTCAATGAAAAATATGCAGCAATCAAAATGTATGAACTACTGCTAGACACGACATGGATGACTCTCATAAACTTAATATTGAGGGAAAGAAGCCAGACACAAAAGATTACACAATGTGGCCGGGCGCGGTGGCTCAAGCCTGTAATCCCAGCACTTTGGGAGGCCGAGATGGGCGGATCACGAGGTCAGGAGATCGAGACCATCCTGGCTAACACGGTGAAACCCCGTCTCTACTAAAAAATACAAAAAAACTAGCCGGGCGAGGTGGCGAGCGCCTGTAGTCCCAGCTGCTCGGGAGGCTGAGGCAGGAGAATGGCATGAACCCGGGAGGCGGAGCTTGCAGTGAGCTGAGATCCGGCCACTGCACTCCAGCCTGGGCGACAGAGCAAGACTCCATCTCAAAAAAAAAA
>NC_037689.1:79519552-79591127 GCF_003255815.1 Theropithecus gelada | reverse complement strand
CAAAAAAAAAAAAAAAAAAAAAAAAAAAAAAAAAAAAAAAAAAAGATTACACAATGTTTGATTCCATATATAAAGCATAAAAATTGATACAACTAATCTATGCTATTAGTATAAGGAGGATGGTTACTGTTGCAACAGAAGAGGTTGTAACTGTAAGTAGGCAGGAAGGCGGCTTCTAGGATGCTGGTAATGCTACATTTCTTGATATGTTTGCTGGGATATAGGGATTGATTAAATGGGAGTGTTCCATTTGTGAAAATTGAGTGAGCTTACATATCCACTTTTCTATTTTTTTTTTTTTTTTTTTTTTTGAGACGGAGTCTTGCTCTGTCACCCAGGCTGGAGTGCAGTGGCCAGATCTCAGCTCACTGCAAGCTCCGCCTCCCGGGTTCACGCCATTCTCCTGCCTCAGCCTCCCAAGTAGCTGGGACTACAGGCGCCCGCCACCTCGCCCGGCTAGTTTTTTGTATTTTTTAGTAGAGACGGGGTTTCACTGTGTTAGCCAGGATGGTCTCGATCTCCTGACCTCGTGATCCGCCCGTCTCGGCCTCCCAAGGTGCTGGGATTACAGGCTTGAGCCACCGCGCCCGGCCTGAGCCACCGCACCCGGCCCATATCCACTTTTCTAAATAAAAGAGCTAGAAATAAAAAAGTAGGAGCGAAAACAATCAAATGGGGAAATGTAAGTCTTTTCAGCAAATGGTACAAGAATAACAGGCTATCCATATGAACAAAATGAACCTCAACTGTTACCTTAAACCATATAGGAAAATTAATTTGAGATGGAACATAAGCCCAAACATAAAAGCCCAGACATAAAATCTGAAGTCATAAAGCTTTGAGAGGAAAACATAGGAGCATATGACTTGGGAATAGGCAGATTTCTTTATTTTATTTTATTTTATGTTCTTTTATGTTTAGTAGAGACAGTCTTGCTATGTTGCCCAGGCTGGTCTCAAACTCCTGGGCTCAGGTGATCCTCCCTCCTTGGCCTCCCAAATTTCTGGGATTACAGGTGTGAACCACCACACCTGGCCGAAGATTTCTTAAACAAGTCACACCCAAACAAGAAAAATTAAAAGACTAAATTAGACTTCTTTAAAATTTAAAATGTCTGCTCATCAGAAGACATTGTCAAGAAAATTACTATTGAGTTTGAGAGTTCTTTATATACAAATTATTTGTCTGATATATGGTTTGTAAATACTGTATTGTCTCCTCACATAATTTTACTCATGTATTTGTGTGCTCTATGTCACTTTCTATCCTGTATTTTAATTTTTTTTGAGACAGAGTCTCGCTCTGTTGCCCAGGCTGGAGTGCACTGGTGCAATCTCTGCTCACCGCAAGCTCTGCTTCCTGGGTTCAAGCAATTCTCCTGCCTCAGATTCCCGAGTAGCTGGGATTACAGGCACCTGCCATCATGCCCAGCTAATTTTTGTATTTTCAGTAGAGACGGGGTTTCCCCATGTTGGTCAGGCTGATCTTGAACTCCTGACCTCAGGTGATCTGCCCGCCTCGGCCTCCCAAAGTGCTGGGATTACAGGTGTGAGCCACCGCACCCAGCCCTTGTATTTTAATATTAAATATATTTCTTCTAAAATAGACAAACAATAGACTGAGAGAAAATTTTTGTAAAACATATCTGACAAAGGAATGGTATCAAGTATATGTACAACTCAATAATATAAAACAAACAACCCGATTTTAAAATGCACAAAATATTTGAACAGATGCTTCAAAAAAGATGTATGAATGGCGGGCCAATAAGGATATGAAAAAAAATACTTAACGTTATAAGTCATCAGGGAACTGCAAGTTAGAATCACTACACCCCACTAGAATGACTACATTTAGTTTTAAAAATGAAAATACTATGCATTAGTGAGGATGTGGAGTAACTAGAACACTTATGTATTGCTGGTGGGAGTGTGAAGTGGAACATCTTTTTAATCGGTTCTGGCAGTTTCTTACATAGTTAAACATACACCTTAACCTATGACCTGATGGTTCCAGTTTTGGGTATTTACCCAAAAGAAATGAAAATATGTCCATTAAAAGACTTGCATATAAATGTTCTTAGCAGCTTTATTTTTAATAGGCCCAAACTAGAAACAACCCAAACGTCCATCAATTGGTGAATGGATAAACAAATACAATGGAATTGTATTCAGCACAACATGGATGAACCTCAAAAACATTATGCTGTGAAGGATCTCAGACTCAAAATGCTACCTACCTACTGTGTAATTCCATTTATATGGAACACACACAACTAATACATAGTGGTTCTCTCTGTAGGATGAGGTGAGGGTGAATTTGACTGAGAAGGGGCATGAGAGAAGTTTCTGAGGATGATGGTAATGTTTAATACCTTGACAGGGGTTTGGGTTATATAGGTGTATGCATTTGTCAAACTTCAGCAAATATTCCCTTAAGATTGTGTATTTCAGGCTGGACGCGGTGGCTTATGCCTGTAAACCCAGCACTCTGGGAGGCCAAGGCAGGCAGATCACCTGAGGTCAGCAGTTCCAGACCAGCCTGGCCAACATGGCAAAACCCCATCTCTACTGAAAATACAAAAATTAGCCAGGCGTGGCAGTGTGCACCTGTAATCCCAGCTACTCAGGAGGTTGAGGGAGGAGAATTGCTTGAAACCGGAAGTTGGAGGTTGCAGTGAGCAGAGATAGTGCCACTGCACTCCAGCCTGGGCAACAGAGCAAAACTCGGTCTCAAAAAAAAAAAAAAAATTGTATTTCAGTGTATGTAAATTTTAGCTCAAAAGAAAACAAATGCAAAAAATGGAACTCTAGTTAACAATATACATACACTCTTCCTAAGCCAGCGCTCAGCAAGGAGAAGACTATGTTCAGTTCAAGGGCCAAGATCGTGAAGCCCAATGGCGAGAAGCCGGACGAGTTGGAATCCGGCATCTCCCAGGCTCTTCTGGAGCTGGAGATGAACTTGGACCTCAAGGCTCAGCTAAGGAAGCTGAATATTACTGCAGTCAAGGAAATTGAAGTTGGTGTTGGTTGGAAAGCTATCATAATCTTTGTTCCCGTTCCTCAGCTGAAATCTTTCCAGAAAATCCAAGTCTGGCTAGTACACGAATTGAAGAAAAAGTTCAATGGGAAGCATATTTTCTTTATCGCTCAGAGGAGAATTCTGCCTAAGCCAACTCAAAAAAGCTGTACAAAAAATAAGCAAAAGCATCCCAGGAGTTGTACTCTGACAGCTGTGCATGATGCCATCCTTGAGGACTTGGTCTTCCCAAGCGAAATTGTGGGCAAGAGAATCCGTGTGAAACTGGATGGCAGCCACCTCATAAAGGTTCACTGGGACAAAGCACAGCAGAACAATGTGGAACACAAGGCTGAAACCTTTTCTGGTGTCTATAAGAAGCTCATTGGCAAGGATGTTAATTTTGAATTCCCAGAGTTTCAATTGTAAACAAAAAATGATTAAATAAAATATATATTCACAGTAAAAAAAAAATACATAAGTATTGGGGGAGGGATGTGTGCTGATATCTTCAACTTACTTTGAAATGTATAAAAAATAAGTGGCTGGATCAATGGAAAGGTGGATAGATGGACAGATATGTGATGAAGCAAATATGGGAATTTTTTTTTTTTTTTAATTGAGAAGGAGTCTTGCTCCGTCACCCAGGCTGGAGTGCAATGACACGATCTCGGCTCACTGCAACCTCCGCCTCCTAGGTTCAAGCAATTCTCCTGCCTCAGCCTCCCAAGAAGCTGGGATTACAGGCATGTGCCACCATGTCCTGCTAATTTTTGTATTTTTTAGTAGAGGAGGGGTTTCACCATCTTGGCCAGGCTGGTCTCGAATGCGTGACCTCAGATGATCTGCCCGCTTCGGCCTCCCACGGTGCTGGGATTACAGGCATAAGCCACCGCGCCCAGCCAGGAAATTGTTAATGGTAGAATCCAGTGGTGAGTATATGAGTGATCACTGTAAATTTCTTTTAATTTGTTGCAGAGGCAGAGGGAGCAGTTAAGAAAAAGAAGACCAAGTAGACTTGGGGATAGTGACGTGGGAGAGAGCTCTGGGAGACTTGGGCTTAAATCTCATTATGGGAGGTAGTCTAGGAACCAATTGGAGAGTTTAACAGTGTCAGGATAATTAGGGTCCCAAGGTGGCACAAGAGTTCGGACTTTACCCTCTCAACAGTGAAAAATCATCTTAGATTTTTAAGCTGTGTATGGCATAATAGGAGGCAGTATGGCATGGAGAAATGTAGGCAGTTAGGAGCTAAGGAGACAAAGGTTCTGGTCCCATTCACAGTATGTCCTTGGGTGAGTCAATTAGGTTTCAACCTAATGTACTTGGGTGAGTACATTAGGTTTCAACAAAATGTACTCTTCTTCCTTTGTCCCCTCCTCCATCCAAAAAGAGGCCCTGGAAAAACTAAGTTTAATTAGGCACAGAAGGAACTTTGTAAATATATACCCAAGGAGAAAAATAAACTACCTCCTCCTTGTCCCTCCGCTCCACGCGACTCTCTTGCCCCTGCCCCTTGCCCCCTTGCCCCGATCCATTTGAATGATTTTTCTTGCCCTTTAACTGGCTTTCCTCATCTGCAGGATCAGCAAGTTGGACTTGAAACATGGCCCTTGGGACAGAGCATACTAGTTACTCTACTCCAGCTCAGCTACTGATACCTGATTCTAGATTTAAGGCCCAGCAATTTTCATTCTTCTAGCTCTTGCTGTCTAGAAACTTACTGTGCAAGGGTCTTGGGGTTCCTCAGGCCCTAGGTCTGTGGCTGTCTTAGAGCCAGAGAAGTCACCCTTAAAGAGGTGGGCCAGGGTCTGAGAATGCAGGCACACAGAGTACATACACTACTAGCCTTTCCTCAGCTATCCTGAGCCCCACCGTGCCCCATCCCCAGGTCTCCCCTCATCGTTCCCTCCTATGGCCTGTTTAGCAGTTAGTGTCTACCGAAGACCTGGTACCAGGGGAGTTATCTTTCTGGAGGTATATAATGACTGATCTTTTTATTTAGACTGTGACTTCTTAGAAGGCCAAATGAGTGGGAAATAGGCAAAAGGGTGTTGTAAGGCCAGGATACTTCCTAAATTGAAAAAAAAAAAAATCCTGCCAAATGCAATACCCCAAAGCTTTTACTAAAAGAAACCTCTCCAGATGGTGAGGGACTCCAGATTTTATCATATCTCTGGCACTTCACTTTCCCCATGAAGTTTCTCACTGGCTATTCTCCTTTAACTGCCTGGCCCCGGCATGGGCACAGAACCTCGTGCTCCTTAGAACAGATAAGACTAAGCTGAGGCCGGGCACAGTGACTCACGCCTGTAATCCCAGCATTTTGGGAGGCCGAGGCGGGCGGATCACGAGGTCAGGAGATCGAGACCATCCTGGCTAACATGGTGAAACCCCGTCTCTACTAAAAATACAAAAAATTAGCTGGGTGTGGTGGTGGTCACCTGTAGTCCCAGCCACTCAGGAGGTGGAAGCAGGAGAATGGTGTGAACCTGGGACGTGGAGTTTGCAGTGAGCCGAGATTGCACCACTGCACTCCAGTCTGGGAGACAGAGCGAAACTCTGTCTCAGGAAAGAAAAAAAAAAAAAAAAAAAAAAAAAGAAAAGACTAAGCTGAAACACTAAATAAGACATTAGTAAAGAGAAGGCGATAACAGAAGGCAAATGAACACTAATAGCATTACAGAGCTAGATAACCTGGCTTCAAAGATAAGGCCTGCTCCCTGGGGCTAGCAAGTCCTGGTGTATAATAGGTGCCGAATACATATTTGTTAAATAAATAAATAACTATCCACAGTGGAAATCACACACTTCCTGCCCTCAAGGAGCTTAAGTTCTAGTGGGGAGACATGTCAAAAGGGGCATTTTAATATAATTGTATAAGTGCTGTAATAGAGAAGTATAATGGTTAAAAATCACAGACTCTGAAGCCAGGCTGCTATAGTGTGAATCGTAGGTCCTTGGGAAAATTATTTAATTTTTTTCCTTGTCAATTTCCTCATTTATAAAATGATGTCCCTAGCTCATATATATGTCTGTATGTTGTATCACTTTCCACAATGATTTGAGGTAATTACAAGGAAAAGTGTAGATAATTTAGATGTAACGTTAAGTAAATCCTTTTCCCTCTTTAGGCTTCAGTTTTCCCATCTGTAAAATGAGGAGTTTGGACTTTGTAGAAGGTCCCTTCCAGCTCTGATGCACTATTTTAGATTTTGGAATTGGACCAATGCCAAAGAACATACCAGGTTTTCTTTTCTCTTTTCAATAAAAGCTATCTTCAAACTATCTTATTGCTAACATTTATTGAGCACCTACTACATGATGGGTGCTGTACTAGGTGCTTTCCATACTTTACTTCTAATCCTCACAACAAACCTAAAAGATAGGCCTCATCTCTATTGTTTCTCGATGAAGAAACCAGGGCTTTATTACATCAAGTGGAGACATCAATTTATTTATCTACATATTGAACACCTTCTTTGTATCAGGCATCATGTTAAATGCTAAGGATACAAAAGCAAATAATGCTGATTCTATGCCCAAGGTCAGTCTATCAGAAAAGATTGAGATGTAGTAAGGGCAAAGCCCATCTTTATACTGCATCGTAACCATGTACCCAAGTCACCTCTGTTCCAGTCCTACAAGGGTTCCACTTTTCAGAATGGGGAAATTCTTAGCACAATATTTAGCACATAATCGGCTTTCAATAAATATCTCTTAAATTATTTTTTATTTTTTTATTTATTTTTATTTTTATTTTTTTGAGATGGAGTCTCACTCTGCCACCCAGGCTGGAGGTGCAGTGGTGCGATCTCGGCTCACTGCAAGCTCTGCCTCCCGGGTTCACGCCATTCTCCTGCCTCAGCCTCCTGAGTGGCTGTGACTACAGGCGCCCACCACCACGCCCAGCTAATTTTTTGGATTTTTTTAGTAGAGATGTGGTTTCACCATGTTACCCAGGATGATCTCGATCTCCTGACCTCGTGATCCGCCCGCCTCGGCCTCCCAAAGTGCTGGGATTACAGGCCTGAGCCACCGCGCCCGGCTGAAATTATTTTTTGAAATGAATTAATAAGAGGCTAAAATAAAATTCATTAAATTTCTCCCTTGGATAGGGTCAAGAAACCAATACATCACACATTTTCTCTCACTTCAAGCTCTGCTGTTCTATACTACCCTCAGAGGGTTAAGTATTTTCTATCTCTTTCTTTTCCATAATGCTCCTGCTGCTTCCGTCATCTTTCCCCCTCTATGCCTGCTCTAATAATAGACAAACTATTAAGCAGACTGCTTCCTTGGCATTCAGGAAGCAGGCTCCATGCACATAGCCAATTGATTTGTTTTTAATGTACCTATTATTATGAATAGGCTTCTGGCTCAAGCTGAAATCCGGCTATGTCCAATATCCTTTACCCTCCATGCTTCCACTTTGGCCATCTAAAGGTGTTGACGTTCGAATCCATTTCCCAGTAACATGGGTTCCTATCAGTACTCTTCCTGATTACAGGTAACAAAACCAAAGCCTTCTCTGTCTTTGGACTTCTTTTGCCACTATCAGAGCATCCTGGCTCCTTCTCACAATCCATCCCACTTGGCTCTTGAATCCAAGGTGATGCTGTGTCATCAGAACTCTTAAGTTACCCTTATAAAGATGAATCAATAAAAGGAGTAAAGGATAGAAAGATTATGTACTCATCTTCTTGAGAATGCTCTCATCATCCCTTCTCAAGTAGTTAGAATGATTTAGGGACAGGGCAGGGAGATGATGTGAATGATCTAGTGAATTCCATTCCAGCCAGAAAATCCTATTGGAGAATAGGAGAGGCCCAAAGCAAAGATGCCTAAAATAGAGAACTTCAGGGATAGAAAGGACTTTCAGAGGTCATCTGGTCCATGGAATCCCAAGCACTAATCTGCATACCCATGACAGTCTGTGACATTTTCATCAGTGTGCTGACACCCACGAGAAAAATTGTTATCAACTGACATATCTTGAGAAAGCCTTTTCTGAGTAAAAGACTGTTCTTTCCACACTTTCTAGATTTTGATGTTAAAATATCATTTCAGTAATAACATGATAGTGGAGAAACATGTCTTTACATGACAGAAAGTTGGCATTACGTTGGTCCCCAAAGTTTCTGGAGAAACTTTAGAGAAATTTTACTGGTCTTTCAGATTGAAATTTTGGGGAAGCATTGTTTTGGTTTTCTGGTTTCCAAACCTGGCAGTGCATTAATATTACTAGGGGCCTTGTCCAAACTATGTATTCCTGGGTCTCACCCCAAGATATTCCTTTTTTTTTTTTTTTTTTTTTTTTTGAGACGGAGTCTCGCTGTGTCGCCCAGGCTGGAGTGCAGTGGCGCGATCTCGGCTCACTGCAAGCTCCGCCTCCCGGGTTCACGCCATTCTCCTGCCTCAGCCTCCGAGTAGCTGGGACTACAGGCGCCCGCCACCACGCCCGGCTAGTTTTTTGTATTTTTAGTAGAGACGGGGTTTCACCATGTTAGCCAGGATGGTCTCGATCTCCTGACCTCGTGATCCACCCGCCTCGGCCTCCCAAAGTGCTGGGATTACAGGCTTGAGCCACCGCGCCCGGCAAGATATTCCAATTCAGCAAGGGTAGAGTAGGACCTAGTAGCTGGTGCTTTTAGAAAAGTCTCTAGGGGATTTTTATGTGCAACCAGGTTAGGGAACCACTGCTCTGCTTTACCCTCTAAAGTGAATAATCAAGGGCATAAGTAATTGGAATGATTCCATTGCGGGCTCATTTCTGTTAGAGACAGAAGGAAAGCACATTCTGTAACCTGCAATATGAATGAGAGACATCTGCTAGGGTTTTTCCAAGGTCCACAGTCAGACAAGTAAAATAATGTAAAGGGCTACAGAAACCATGCCTTACTTACTTGTGAGCATGAGCCAAGCTGATTAATCTACACATGGTAGTAGTATTCTCTAAAGATCTGTTGTTGATGATGTTTATTGATCAAGCATGATTTAGAGATTTATAGAGGAAACTTCATGCATCTTAAGACACTAGCCCTATTTCTACAACTTTACTCTCAACCTTGTCTCATCTTTTATATACTTCTATCTCAAAATGTCTTCACCCAATTTAGTAGAGTTACATTCAATAAATGGCAGTTATAATTATTAGTAGTTTCTACTACAATGTAAGCTCCATGAGGACAAGAACCATTGTACGTCCCCAGTGCCTAATATAGTGAATGGTACACATAGTTGCTTGATAACTATTTGGGAAATGAATGGCTGAGTGGTATGAGAAAGGCAAGTGACATGCTTCCTCAGTTCAAGACTAACTCTGCTATCTGTTTTGTTTAACCTACTCTGGAGAGTCAAGAAAGGTATAGAATCTCAACTGGAAGATAGTTAAGGGAATGGTTGGTGAAGGCTGAGAGACCAGCAGGTGCCCATAAGTCATGAAATGGTGGCTAACCAGTGTGTTGTAGCATGGTATGAAAGGGAGAAAAGGATGGGAAGAAAATGACAGGGAGTAATGCTAGAGTGGTTGAATATGAGCCTATCAGAAACAGGCACAACGTCTTTTATGTTTGTGTTTGGTATACAGTACAGAGCCTGACACATAGAGGTTCTCAGTAAATGATGAATGAATAAATGAATGAATGAATGAATGAATGAACAAATGAGGTTGGTCCCAAGGCACAAAGGACCTTTCATGCCTGGCTGAGGAATTTAAACTTGAAAGTCAAACGGAGAATCATTGAAGATTTGTAAAGTAGAGGAGTGTCATGATTAAAATAGTATTTTAGAGTTATAATTGACAGGATTGTTTGGGGGCCAGGGGGAAAGAGACAGGAGGCCACAGGCACTTCAGAACTGATTCAGCTCCTAATTCCCAATCTCCATTAACACTATACCATCCTTTCCTTTACTCAAGCAAAAAACGTCAGTTTCTTCCCTTTCTCTCATTACACAAATCTTTTCTGTCAACTCTACCATAACAATGATGGACAGAGATATCCCTTTGTCTCCATTTCCATAGTCAGTGCCCTATTTCAGATGATCAGCATTTTTTTTTTTCTTTTTTTGAGACAGAGTCTTACTCTGTCATTCAGGCTGGGGTGCAGTGGCTTGATCTCGGCTCACTGCAACCTCTCCCTCCTGGGTTTAAGCCATTCTCCTGCCTCAGCCTCCACCATGCCCTGCTAGTTTTTGTATTTTTAGTAGAGATGGGGTTTCACCATGTTGGCCAGGCTGGTCTCGAACTCCTGACCTCAAGTGATCTACCCACCTCGGTCTCCCAAAGTGCTGGGATTATAGGCATGAGCCACTGTGCCCATTCCAGATCATCAACTTTTTTTTTTTTTTTTTTTTTTTTACTTAGTCTATTGGTTCATTTCCTTACATCTTGTCTTTCCATGCCATCATCTAAACCAGCAGTCGCCAACGTTTTTGGCATCAGGGACTGGTTTCGTGGGAGACAATTTTTCCACGAAAATTGTCCCAGGGGTTGAGGGGGATGGTTTCAGGATGAAACCATTCCACCTCAGATCATCAAGCATTAGTTAGATTCTCATAAGGAATGCGCAACGTAGATCCCTTGCATGTGTAATTCACAATAGGGTACGCACTCCTATGAGAATCTAATGCTGAGGCAGATCTGACAGGAGGCAGAGCTCAGGTGGTAATGCTTGCTTGCCTGCCGCTCACCTGGTTCCTAACAGGCCATGGACCTGGTATCAGTCTGTGGCCCGGGGGTTGGGGACCCCTGATCTAAACTATCACCACAATGTTCTTTCTAAGATGCAGTTCTGATGTTATTCTCCTACTCAAAAATCTTCAGTGGTGATCTTGCATTATATATCAATAATAAAGCCTTTACCTCTTAGCATGGCATTTAATAACTCTGCAAAGTAGTTTGTAGATAAACTGAGGCTCAGAAAGGGAAAACAAATTGCTTAGGATCATACAGGCATGCAGTGGTAGAACCAAGGTTAAAACCCTGGTCTCCTGATGCCAGTGATTTAGCCATTATAAAGCACCTTCTAAAGAGGGGAGAAATGGCAGGTATTACATATGTTACTAGAATGGTGAAATGGCAGTTACATAATTCTGTCTTCTGGGTGGGGCACATACTTTGAAACTCACACAAATGAGCAAAGATCCCTGTTCTACCTCTAACTAGCTTTGTAGACTTAAAACAAGTAACTTAGTCTCTTGGAGCCTGTTTCCTCATTTATAAAATGGGAACAAACCATCCCAATCTTATAGTAATGTTATGAAGATTATATAAGATCTCATATATAAAGGGCCTACCACAGTGCTAGATTCATAGGAGATTCTCAGTGAGGGTCATCACCCACCCATACTCCCATTCCAGTGATCTAAAAACCAGTTTAAATAGTGAGGGAAGTAGAATTAAGATAGTAGGAATCTAGATGGGTGCAAGATTCCAGGGTCTATTCCTAGTTCTGGGGTTGGAAATAACTATTTTTAGGGTCTCAATCAGGTTCTCTGCAAGTGGATACCAAACTAGTGCTCTCCTGGGGCAACAGGTGGTCATATGTATGGTGAGACCCCTGATCAAAAAGCAAACCTTAAGCCCTGGTGCTTATCACTCCTCGTAGCTGAAGCATTATGGATTTTTATTAAAATGCAAATGTTTCCTAGGAGAGGCAGACGCCATACATATTAACTTTCTGGCCTGATTAGCCTTCACTTCCCTCTTTCTGTGAGTAGAGTCTATGGCTCTGTGCTTTGAGCTCAAGGCATGCTCTGATGTAGGGGACCACCTTCCCCCACCCTTGGCCTTTTAAAATCCTACTCAGCATTCCAGGCCTTGCTGGAACGGTGGCTCACACCTGTAATCCCAACACTTTGGGAGGCCGAAGCAGGTGGATCACTTGAGGTCAGGAGTTTGAGACCAGCCTGACCAACATGGTGAAACCCCGTCTCTACTAAAAATACAAAAATTAGCGGGCGTGGTGGCGCACGACTGTAATCCCAGCTACTTGGGAGGCTGAGGCAGAAGAATCGCTTGAACCAGGGAGCGGCGGTGGCAGTGAGTCGAGATTATGCCACTGCACTCCAGCCTGGGCTACAGAGCGAGACTCTGTCTTAAAAAGAAAAAAAATTTCCAAGCCCATCTTGAACATCACCTCCTCCAGAAGCCCACTGTGATAGTTCTGCCAGATCCTGCCTTCCTTCCTCTGTGATAGTTCAGCCAGATTCTGCCTTCCCTCCTTTGTCTCCTCCCAGGGAGCCTCAAATCTTAGAGTCCTTTGGTGAAACAGGGAGCATGAAGTTTCGTTATATGGAGACCTGCCTTGAATTCTAGCTTGTCCTTGACTTGGCCCATTATCTTAGGCTAATAAATGCCTTGACCTCGTTGAGCCTCAGTTTTCGTGCAAAAAAAAGCAGGCAATAATAAACCTTAGGGCAATAAGGGACGTGCTCTATTTGGGCGATGCCTTCCCTGCTGAGTAGTGTGGCCCTGTGATTTGTGAATTTGACTGATTCCTCTTATATGGCACCGCAAGTCCCTCAGGACATCTATATCCTTCCTCCCAGCTGGGCCAGCCCTCAGGTGCTTAATGACTGTATTTACAGGCATCTAGCTCAGCCACGCATCCCCGGAGCTGCATCACCTCTGGCTATGCAGTCTTTCACTTATCAGGAGTGTTAATGAGATGCAGGGTAGAAAGGTCTTGCCACTCGCCCGCCCGCTCGTGGAAGCCGAGTAGATTGGTAACCACACCACGACTTCACGTTTACTGCATTAGACGCGCAGACCCTTAGGGGAGGCAGGGCTTCCCAGTATCGCCGAGCGGGCCCTGAGTGCAGAGGCTGGGCGCCCCTGCACACCCCTGCTGAGAGCCTGGCCACCCGAAAGACAGATCCCCCACCTTTCCTTCTTCCTGACCCGGCGCGCTTCCTGGGGAACAAACTCTCCCTTACCCTCAGCGGGGCTGGGGCCTCAGTCTGCGACATACAGTGGGACTCCTATGTCTGCATGCCTGAGGTGGGCGGAAGGGGGCGGTGGGTGCTGGGAAGACATCCGTCCGCTTGCAGCTCCGCTGAGTCTCCAGCACCTGAAAAGCCGCGGCCAAGGCCCGAGGGACCAGCCCAGCCGAGATATTGGGGGCGGGGCAGCCCAAGCCCAAACTGGCGGCTGGACCCGGCTCCAACTCGTCCCTCCCCAGTCCGGGACAGAGAGTCGGGAGGAGCTTGAACTGAGCTTCGGCTCCCGACTGGGCCTGGGCCCGGCTCCCACTGGTGCCACTGCACCTCCCTCCCTTCCTGGCCCAGCTCCTGGCCCACACTCGGCCCTGGCCCGGCCCAGACCCGGCCCTCTGCGGCTCCTCTGGGCTCCAGGTTGGCGCAAACAAAGCCCTGATTGACTGCCCGGAGGGGCGGGCCTCGCTGCATGGCCGCCTCCTCCCCTCCCAGGCCGCCAGGGATTTGCCGGGAAGGGCGGGGGCCGGGGTAGACTCCCGGGGGTGCGCAGGACCGCAGGGGGCCGAGTCCTCTGGCTCAAGAAGATTGTGTTCACCCGCTGTCCGAGGCCCAGGCTGTCCCCTCAGGTCGTCCTCCTCAAGTCCAAGGAGGGACATGGGAGCTCCTGAGGGCAGGGTGGGGTTCCTCGCAGGCCAGCTGTCGTCCTAGGGTCCCCGGGGCCACCTCAGTTGCGGGCTGCTTGTGAGGAAGGAGGGAATGGGAGCAAAGAACAGGAGGGGTCTCCCCGAGGCTAGGGGTTGATCAATGTCGGTTCTAGAGCTTGCGGGAAAAAGAGGACAGGAGAACAGGATAGTTTGTGCTCTTTCTTTCCATTTTAACTTTTCCTCTAACGGGCGTCCGGGCAAGAACAGGGTTCAGTAGTTTGGGAAGGGAGCTCGGAGAGGCAGTGGCGGCTGGAGTAGGTAGGCGAGTAAAAGGAGGAGGAAGGGCTGGGGAGAAGAGCGAGGCTCTAGCGGCTGCCTGTTGAGGGAGGAAGAGGTGGGGGGTGTGGAGGAGGGGGAGGAGAGAGAGATGACATGGGGAGAGGAGGAGGGGGTTGGACGTGGGAGGAGGAGGAGAGGGCTCGAGGGACCGTCTGTCGCGGGACGGGCTGGCCAGCTGGGGCGCGGAGCCTGGAGGAGGAGGCAGCGCCAGCGGCAGCAGCAGCCCTCCGAGCAGCAGCAGTTGCAGCAGCAGAAACAAGTACCAGCCACACAGCGGCTCCTCTGGCCCAAGCAGCCACAGTCCCCCGGCCGCGATGGCGCTGCAAAGCCAGGCGAGCGAGGAAGCAAAGGGGCGCTGGCAGGAGGCAGACCGGGAACGGCCGGAGCCGGTGGGTAGCCCAGAACCGGAGCCTGAGCCCGAGCCTGAGCCCGAGCCCGTGCCGGTGCCCCCGCCCGAGCCCCAGCCGGAGCCCCAGCCCCTACCGGACCCCGCACCCCTGCCGGAGCTGGAGTTTGAGTCCGAGCGGGTGCACGAACCCGAGCCCACGCCTACGGTGGAGACCCGCGGCACCGCGCGCGGCTTCCAGCCTCCCGAAGGTGGCTTCGGCTGGGTGGTGGTGTTCGCTGCCACCTGGTGCAACGGCTCCATCTTCGGCATCCATAACTCTGTCGGGATCCTCTACTCCATGCTGCTAGAGGAGGAAAAGGAAAAAAATCGCCAAGTGGAGTTCCAAGCAGGTGAGTGGCCCCGCACACCCCACTTGGCATTTTGGGCAAAGGTGGCTGCTCCCGCTGCCACCGACCCCATACCTCCCGGTCCAAGGCGCCCCTCCAATGCACTTCTCCGACTCCTCCCCTTACCCCTTGCCCCTTGCCCCTTTCCCCTTTCCCATGACTCTGCTAGGGTGCGGGTTGCGGGGCTCTGGGCAGCCTCGACTGGGGAGACTAGGTGCAAGGCTTCCCGGGGGTACGAACTGGGACATTCATTGATCATTGGCAAGCAATGGACTTTTTTGGCCCTGGGACAAATCCAGATGCACCTTTCGGGTTTGTTTAAGGTACCTTTGCCCGTGTGTGCTGGGGGAAAATATTTGCAGGACTTTTTTTTTTTTTTTTTTTGGAGGTGGGGAGAAGTCATGAGGAGAGGAGAAAGTTGAGAGGCGGGGCGGGGTCTGAGAGAAGCACTGTAACGCGGATCTCCGCAGCAGCCCCCCCACCCCCACCCCCCGGTTCCTTTGGGGAAGCGGAGGTGTTTTCTGTTAAAAAACACTTTAGGAATCCTGATGACTATGAGCGAAGAGTCAAACACATGGCAGGCGTGCGTGTCTGTAGGAGAGAAAGGGAGGGAGGGAGTTAGAGTGGGGGTGTGCGTGCTTCTCTGGCTGCTGCAGTTACGGCCCAGCCGTGCCCGGCAGTCCTCTGCCGCCCGGCGGGAGTGAACGGATCTCCGTGCCCTATGAGCCGAGCCCCAAAGCGGGTGGGGAGGCGGTCTCCGCAGTCTCCTGCCAGAGGCGTGAGGCGGCAGGCAGACTGGGCCCTGCTGCTCACTCCGCACCGCCCCCAACCTCAGCCCTGCCTTTCCCCGCACCCCGCGCCTCTCTGCTACCGGTGGGGTGCCTCGTTCGGCCTACAGCCTGAATGCCAGACCCGCCACTCCAGCTTTCGCCTGGGGCTGACTTGATCTCAGAGTTGGGGGGCATAGCCCTCGCTCTCCAGGCCAGTGGACGCAAGACCCCAGGCGTGCGCGCTCTTCGCATTGAGGCCGCCTGTGAGCTGGGAGAAGTCAGAGGAACCATCTCGCTTTCCCAGCAAAGCCGCTGGCGAAATCCCTCAGCAGTTCTGGTGAGGGACTCAGACGAAGACGGGGGATTGGGATGCCCTCTCTGGCAAGGCTTGCTCCCTCTCGTGGCTCCTCAGGACAGCTCGACTCTTGCCACCAGCTCCAACTTCACAACTCAGAATATGTGGCTTTTCGTAGTGTTGCCCTAGGACTGAGGGGTTCCTTCCTCTCTCCAACCTCCAACCTCCACGTATTTCTCCTGCCATTTGAGGGGACCTGGGAATTACTAAGTGAACATAGAAACCTTGAATTCTGTAGTGTCCACCTGTGAATTCCCTGGGCCTTCTCCCACCAATTTCAACTGAGGACTTGTGGTTTTAGTTTGCAGCTTTGCTGGACTTCCCTGGCGGAAGGGGCTTTGGGGATCTTGGTGCCTCAGACCTTGTTGATTCATTGGCACAGCAGCAGTGTGCAGGCCCCGCTGAAGATAGTTCAAGTGTGCGTCAGTGGCTGTCAAAGGAAGTCTCTTGACTACCCAGGCCCACTGAGATGCTGGAGTGGAGGGGTCCTGGGCCAGTGTAGAGCAACTTCTGCAGGGAAGATGGCTGCCACACTCACCCCTGGGATCACCTTTTTTCCTGCTTTGATGCAGTTCAGGGGCCCTTGGGAAAGCAGGCAGTGTAGGGACTCATGCTGTTGCCTAGGTTACCGCCAAGGGCACCTGCTGAGCATTGCCCTGTGGTTGAAGGCAGGCTGTTGGCCTTCAGGATCAGTGAGTGGCAAAGTCTGAGTGAAACTTGATGAGAAGCAGTAGAGGCTAGGCTGAAGCTAGGCCCTGGCATTTATATGGTGTGAGGAGGCCTAGATCTGTGATCTTAGGAGTGTATAATAAAACTTGGAAAAACCACTATTTTACCAGGAAGAGGCTCACTGCTGGGGAACAGACTTCAAAGTAGGTGATCATAGGGGACTCAGGGGGAGGGCTGGCTGGGACTTTCCGGTCAAGACCTCACAGTGCAGCTAGAGGGTGGGGGTGGTAGTGGGGGTGCAGTGGGATATGCAGAGGTGTGGCTAGTGCATACTCTGACACAGACCAGGTCCACTGAGGGGCTGAGGTCACTGGTTTAAAGTATAGTGAGTATAGGTCAGGAAGAAACAGAAAGGAATTTGGTATGTCCCTAGGGTCTCAAAATACTTTGACTTGGGTCCTTGCTGTAGTGTATCTTGAACTCACTGACATTATTTTTGATACTAGAGGCTCTCAGGGATACCACAGTTTTTATTTCGGAAAAGTCAGGAACACTCTACCACATTATGGAGCTCCTAGAAAATCTCATCCTCAGTACTACCTTTCTTGAGCCCTTCAACTTTCCCAAGCAACCATTCAGATCCTGAGATTCTGAATGTGTCTTTGCCTGAAGACACTTTCTGCTGTTTACTCAAAATTTTCCCAGCCATCTGTGCCACAGCACTGGTGTCTCAAAGGGATAGAAGAAGCTAATCGAAGTTTGTATCATTTTTATCAGCCAGTATTTGTCCAATAGCCATTCTGGGAGAAACAGAATGTACACCCCCACACTCAAAGAATTTGGTGTGTAGTCCATTTTTATTAATGTCTGACATGACTTCCATCTCTAAAAGTCTATGAATTTAGTGTTTGGAGGCACCTCGTAACCCAATTTCTCTTTGACTAGGCCTAATATCTTCACAGACCTAAAGCTGTGTTGATTGGCTTAATGGGCGGAAGGTCCTGCAGATGATTGGGATTGTTGTGAGGAAGCCCCACAGAAAGGTAGTTTTTTGTACTTTATTTTTAGAGATGGGATCTTGCTCTGTTGCCCAGGCTGGAGTGCAGTGGCACAGTCATATTTCACTACACCCTCAAATTCCTGGGCGCAAGCAATCCTCCCACATCAGCCTCTCAAGTAGCTAGAACTACAGGCATGCACCACCACCCCCGGCTAATTTTTATTTGTTATTATTTTTTAAAAAAACAGACTCTTGCTGTGTTGCCCAGGCTGGTCTCAAACTCCTGGCCTTGAGCAATCCTACTGCCTCAGCCTCCCAAGTAGCTGGGAAGAAAGGTAGTTTTGATGTTTGAGGAACAGCTCCACATCAGAGTGCCTCTGGGCATGGGAAAAAGCCACAGAAATTAGAAGGGAAATGGGATTCAGGCCTTACTAGAGCATACAATGTGCAGTTTTTGTGGATCCTTTGATGTATGCAGTTTTGTGGTGTCACCAGCTGTATATCTTGTCCCCTCTCTTCACCAGTTTTGGAGGAAAGCCAACTTTCCCTGGGTCCTAGGCTTGGGTGGATTGGCAGGCAAAAGGTTCCTGAGAGGGAGGCAAGTAATCAAAGTCTGGTTTAGTGAAAAAAGAGAAAAGATCAGGAGGGAAATGAGCCTGTATTTCTTGCCAAGATCATGGGAAATTTGGGAGTTCCCCAACCCAGACCAAATAGCAGACAGGACAGGAGACAACCAGGCAATTCCGTGGAAAGTAGAGGCCCAAGCATAGCTTCCTAGGGTGGTAGGAGGGCCTTTTTGGAGAAAAAAGGGGAAAGAGAAGCAAGATGCCATTGGTTGTAGGCCCCAGCTCAATATTGGGAGCCTAAGTGAGTTGGAGCTGCAATAGGGTTAGGATTGGGAGTTCAGAAGACAAGGAAGAACAAGCCAGAGTTGCTAACATTGGCTCTATGCTTAAGTCTTTTTAAAAGTACTCCAGAGTAAAACTTGACTGCCAGTCCACCACTGAGCCATAAAATATGGAAGGCATTTTTTTGTTGTTGTTGGGCAGTTTATAAGCATGGTCCTTGTAAGCTCCCAAGGGGGGTCAAGGCTGAGGCTTTCATTACCAGAGAAAGGGACAATGGTCAGGAAGGTTCACTACTAGGCACAAGATAGTTCAGGCTGATGCTCCACTCTGATGGAAACAGAATTTTCTAGGCATGGGGAAGAATGATACACACTGCCTTTGGGTGAACCAAGGGTCCCAAGGATGGGTGGGGCCAGGTAGAGCAGGCTGTCTTTCTCCTTCCCACCTTAGGGATTCATTGCTCAGTGTCTCACTGGACTGTAACACTAAAGTGCTGACTTTGGGAGCAAAGTATATTTTGAGCAAATCTGCCCATCTCTTGACTTCAGCTGAAGGCTCTTGACTACTGTCCAGCAGAGCTAGATCAGGTTGTCTTAGCACCTGCTGTGGTGCTTCAAGCCACACAGCCCTTGGCCAGGCATCTCTCAAGTTGTTCCCCTGCCTCCTTTCCAACCAAACGGGATCTTGAACTATGACCATGACTCATACTGAAAGGGATGAGAATAAGAGATTGGGTCATTTGGAGGCCAACCAGGAGGATGCTTGTTTGAGTTGGGGTAGCTGGTTGAGGCTGATGCCTGGCTCACTGTCCAGTGGCCTCAAATGCTCATTCTAAGTCTAAAAAAGCAAGACCCAGGGCCAAATCTGGACTCCCCAAAGCTGGCGGTCTCAGTGATACCAACTAGGCAGTAACTATGACTTACACAACTTGTGCCCCTAACTTGTTCTGTGACTTTGGACAGGCACTTCACCTCTCTGTATCTCAGTTTATCTATCTATAAAATGAGAGGGTTTGACTAAATAAACTTTCTATCCTTCTAAAATTATGTGATATCTTATTCTTTACTATTCATATGTCATACATTTTGACTCATTTAAGCAAATAAAAGTTTGTTAAGCTGCCTGAATGACAGTGAGGATGGGTTGGGAGAAGATTGGGAAAGCAAGGAAAAGCCATCATTTCCCCACGTCATTTGTATTTAAAGACTATGGGGCTGCCCAGGGGTATAGATGTGTTTAAAATTTACCCATTCCTTTTTACTCAGTATGTAAGGGCAACCCTGCATGTGGAGCTGCTTCTTCTAGAGTGTCCTGGTTGGTATGGAGCTGGGTCTCCAAGAGAACTCCCTCAATTTGGCCTGCTACAGGCAAGCAGGGTGGGTCTGTATGCTGCTGTTTTCCAGCATTTGAACCTGTTCCTCAAAAGCATTAAATTATAAACATTTCCTCAAGCCTCAGTTTGGACCCCTCTTCTGAAATTTAATTTCTCACAGCACAGTCTTATTTCTCAGAAATGCATAGTCAGTGTGACCTTGATTTGCTGTTACTTCCAGCTAGCAGAGGAAACGGATTCCTAGATGGGGTTCCCTTCAGAGGTCTTCAAACAGGGCATTTTGTTAGCTGGCTCAGGGCCACTGCCTGGATCCTGCTGTGGTGGGGTTGGGAAAGGTTGCTACTGTGATCCTGGAGAAGGCCCCATTAGATGTCCACAATCCCTGGTCAATTGCAGCATCAGGGCTTAACTGAGAGTGTGCTTAGGGAAGTAGTAGGCACAGAAGTCTCTTTCCTTTTCCTTGGATGTCATTGGCAGTATTGCCTCAAGCCCATGAAGAGTAAACAAGCAGCTGGACTGTCAACATTTGTAGAATTACATAAAGCATGCCATCTCAACCTTTCGAGCAGAGCAGTTTCCCAGGAAGATGCACTGCTTTTCCCACCAGCTTCATTTTATGGTTTTGTTGCATTTTGAAAAGGTAAAAACTATTCTTTTCAGATTGTGTGAACTATGGAGTGGGACGTCCTGTCTTGAAAGGAGTTGTCTCACCTGAGATTGAATGATTGAACCCTAGAGAAAAGGCTTTGTTCTACACATATACACATGTGTGCACGTGCACACACATACATACACATCCTATGCCCTACACCCTAAGCCATAGATTATGAATATTCTATCTGAAGTAAGTCATTTCTCATCTGTTCATGGAATTAGGTGTACCAGAGGCTTCTATAAAGATTATGCTGGGGCCGGGCGCGGTGGCTCAAGCCTGTAATCCCAGCACTTTGGGAGGCCGAGGCAGGTGGATCGAGACCATCCTGGCTAACACAGTGAAACCCCGTCTCTACTAAAAAATACAAAAAACTAGCCGGGCGAGGTGGCGGGTGCCTGTAGTCCCAGCTACTTGGGAGGCTGAGGCAGGAGAATGGCGTAAACCCGGGAGGTGGAGCTTGCAGTGAGCTGAGATCTGGTCACTGCACTCCAGCCCGGGTGACAGAGCAAGACTCCGTCTCAAAAAAAAAATAAAAAATAAAAAATAAAAAATAAAAAAAAGGCCGGGCGCAGTGGCTCACGCCTGTAATCTCAGCACTTTGGGAGGCCGAGGCGGGCGGATCACAAGGTCAGGAGATCGAGACCATGGTGAAACCCCGTCTCTACTAAAAATACAAAAAATTAGCCGGGCGCGGTGGCGGGCGCCTGTAGTCCCAGCTACTCAGGAGGCTGAGGCAGGAGAATGGCGTGAACCCGGGAGGCGGAGCTTGCAGTGAGCCGAGATCGCGCCACTGCACTCCAGCCTGGGCGACAGCGTGAGACTCCGTCTCAAAAAAAAAAAAAAAAAAAAAAAAGATTATGCTGTACTAGTGCAAAGGAACCAGACTAAGAAGCTTGCTAGGTGAGGGTGATGAAGAGTATGGCCAGCCTGGGTTGTACCTCTTGAGTTGGACCCATTTGCAACTCCCCAGCAGTGGGACTGGGAAACTTTATTGCAAGTTTTTTTCTGCCTTCATCCTCCTGTATCTCTCCCAGTATTCAAAGATTACTGGGAAGCGGGTTTAGGCAACCCCAGCTCTCTCTGGCTTTAGGGGTGACAGAAGACTAAACCTAGGGAGATTTCATCACCTGCCTGAAGTTGGGTGCTAAGGTAGATAATGTGAAATCGCTTGACACCTCCTTGTGGGTGGGGAATGTGGCCTGTTTGGGTAGCTTGAGGAAGTGCAGCCTCTTCACCCTAGGAGTCTCACCCTCTTTTATCCTCTGCTTCGCTCCAGTTTCCAGCATTGGTGGGAGAAGGGATGAAATTGGCTGTCCCAATCACATATTTTCTCAGCTTCTCCTACTTCCACAATGCATTTTTTATCATGTTTGCTATATGTGCCATACCCTTTTCTCCCAGTATTGTTCTCTCTCTTCTTTTTCTTCCTACTGCTCAGTTAGAGGAACAATTGGGGTTTGGGATGTTGTATAGGCCCAACTCCTGCCAGAGTCACAGGCCCACTCCTACACATCCTACAGAGGCCTCCCTTCCCCCTTTCCCCTTCCTTTCCTCTCTTACTTTCCATTTTCTGGGTGAAGGGTGACTTTTGATGGAGCACTCAAGAGTGTGGAAGCCATCACCTCTGGATTTTTTGCATTAAGATAGCTGCTATGACACCTTTTTTGTCACTTCCACACCTCTTTCCACAGCCCTAGTAACCCAGCTCAGGAGATAGTATTGTAGAAAGCCTTACTCAATAATATTCAACAAATGTCCTCATTACTTGTGTTCCTTTCTTTTCAAATCATGACTATCATTGTCCCCCATCTCCTGGGCCAACTGAACTTCCAGAGATTTCATATTGGTTTTTGGTAGCTTCAGTGTTTCTGGTTCATTCTGTTTTGAGCCCCCGACATCTATTTTCTTGCCAAAACTGCTGCACAATGGGTTGTAGAGGGGTCAGAGAAGGGAGAAGACAGACATTTAAGTCCTAACTAGAGTCAAAAGTGCCTTTACAGGAAGACTGCTCCAGCCCAGGAGGTTGAGGCTACAGTGAGCCATGATCACACCACTGCACTTGTCTCAAAAGCAAAAAGAAAGAAAAAGAAAAAAATAAGCCAGGCCCAGTGACTCAAGCCTGTAATCCCAGCATTTTGGGAGGCTGAGGCAGGAAGATCACTTGAGTCCAGGAGTTTGAGGCCAGCCTGGGCAACAAAGGGATACCCTGTCTCTACAAATTTTTTTTTTTTAAATCTAGCCTGGCATAGTGGCACATGCCTGTAGTCCCAGGTATTTGGAAGGCTGAGATACTAGGATCACTTGAGCCCAGGTAGTTGAGGTTGCAATGAGCCATGATCACACCACTGCACTCCAGCCTGGGTGACAAGTGAGACCCTGTCCAAAAAAAAAAAAGTGCCTTCAGGGAGGGTGGAGCTGGAGGAGCGAAGCTCCCAGTTTAGTTGCTCTTCTGCTTTTACACAGCTGAAGGGGAAAAGGAAGGGAAATGTTGCCAAACAAGCAGTGCCCACACCATCTTTTTCCTCAACTTAACCCATGGATCTGCTCACCCACCCGCTTATCCAGACTGGAAGGATATATGCATGCACTCATGTGTCCAGACCTATGTGTGTGTGTGTACAGCAGGGTGTGTGATGTCTGTCCAAGCCAATTAGCACAGTTACTTAGAATATGGTGCCTATGAGACTGAGGTCACAGGTTCAGTCACTTGTTCAAGTAACTGAGCTTCATACAAAGAAAAGAGCTATTCCTTTGTTCATGGCC
The DNA here is from genome assembly GCF_003255815.1 of Theropithecus gelada. Classification (NCBI taxonomy): domain Eukaryota; kingdom Metazoa; phylum Chordata; class Mammalia; order Primates; family Cercopithecidae; genus Theropithecus; species Theropithecus gelada. The sequence goes on along the minus strand of NC_037689.1, from coordinate 79,568,056 downwards.
CATGTCACTTGTGTGGAGCTGTCACTAATGCTAGGGGAGACCAGGTAGAAGAATAGAGATGACTTCTTATAAGCCTTCCCTGCTACTGGGAAAAAAATGTGAAGCACACAGCCTAATGATGGCTGCTCTGCTGCATTCCACGGTGGAGTTTTGCTGACATTTACCTCCTTACATCTGCCTAATATTCACTCTAATAAGTATAATAATAGTGGTGGTAGTAATAGTAATAATAATTGCTAACATTTATTTTACATTTAGCAATTAAGTCTGTGCAAGGCACTATACTAAGCACTTTACATGTACCAACTCATTTTAGTTCTCAACAACCTTATGAGGTAGGTACCATTATTTCCTCTATTTCACAGATAAAGAGAAGCACACAAATTAAGTAACTTGCTCAAACTCATAGCAGATAATGGCTGAGCCAGGATTTGGACCCAAACAGTCTGAGTTTAGAACTCTTGCTTTTAGACCTCACCTAAGACATAGTGAAGATGTAGGGGGCAACTACCAAGGGAGTTGCAGTTTTTCATTCCTGTACCTTCCGGCATCCTTATGACTCAAGGATAAAAAGAGATGACCAAGAAGGGGTTAATAAATCAAAAGATTGATAGTTTCATGATACATGGCATACTCCTCTAACTACCCAGTTTACTCTACCCAGATTTGTATGCAAAGGGTCATAATTCTTGAGTCCAAAAAGTCCATAGAAACTCTCTTCAAAATGCAAATCAAAACCGCAATGAGATACCATCTCACACCAGTCAGAGTGACTATTATTAAAAAGTCAAAAAATAACAGATACTGGTAAGGTTGTGTAGAAAAAGGAACATTTATACACTGTTGGTGGAAATGTGAATTAGTTCAGCTAGAAACAATTTGGAGTTTGCTGTTGTTGTTGTTGTTGTTGTTTTGAGACAGTGTCTCACTGTCGCCCAGGCTAGAGTGCAGTGGCGCGATCTCAGCTCATTGCAGCCTTGACCTCCCAGACTCAAGGGATCTTCCCACATCGGCCTCCCAAGTAGCTGGGACTACAGGTGCACACGACCATACCCAGCTAATTTTTGTATTTTTTGTAGAGATAGGGTTTCTTCATGTTGCCCAGGCTGATCTCAAACTCTTGGACTCAAGCCATCCACCCTCCTTGGCCTCCCAAAGTGCTGAGATTACAGGTGTGTGCCACTGCACCCAGCCTCAGTTTAAAACAGAACTACCGTTTGACCCAGAAATCCCATTACTGGGTTCATAGCCAAAGGAAAACAAATCATTCTACCAAAAATGACACATGCCTATGTATGTTCTTTGCAGCACTATTTACAGTAGCAAAGACATGGAATCAACCTAGGTGCTCATCAATGGTGGATCAGATAAACCAATTGTGGTAGATATACAACATGAAATATTATGCAGTCATAAAAAGAATGAAATTATGTCATTTGCAACAACATGGATGCAGCCAGAGACCATTATCTTAAGTGAATTAACAAACAGAAAACCAAATACTGCATGTTCTCACTTACAAGTGAGAGCAAAACATTGAGTATACATGGACATAAAGATGGGAACAATAGACACTGGAGACTACTAGATGGGGAAGGTTGGGAAGGGGATGAGAGTTTAAAAACTACCTATCAGGTACCATGCTCGCTACCTGGGTGACATGATCATTCATACGCCAAACCTCAGCAACGTGCAATTTACCCATGTAACAAACCTGCACATGTACACCTGAACCTAAAATAAAAGTGGAAAAAGAAACTGTCTCTTCTTGTTTAGCCCTGAACAAGTCACATAACTTTCTGGGCTTCAGTATTCTTATCTACAAAATAAGACAAACAGTATCTACTTTAATAAGACTATGAAGGGTCAAATGAAAGTGTGAGTATGTGAAAGATCTTTGTAAATTACGAAGTGGTTATTATTATTATTATTATCCTTTTCCAGCCTCTAAAAACAGAGTCCCTATACATTTCTCTAAATGTTTCTCTAAGTATTTCCTCCCCATCTCCCACCTTCCCACTCCATATTTTCCATCTCCCCACTGTATTCTTCTGCAATTTGACCCCTGTGTCCTGTAGCTAAATACTAGCTGTTTTCTTTGTTCCTCAGTTCTCTGAGAGCCCAGGGAGAGGAGGGGCCAGATCCTAGGTCATATACATTCAAGGAAGCAAGGCATGTTGAAATATTTACAGCACTTGGCAGGAGCTCACAAACCTCCCTACAAGTCAAGGACTGAGTTTTTTTAGTAGGAGTTGCTAGGGGTTGGGGGCAGATGGTGGGGTGGAGTTAGGGTGTCACTTCCTCCCGAGGATCTCTCACAGAGCCTCTGTTCTCCTGCAGGTAATGAAGAATAAGGAAAGGGATATTTAGGGTCAGAAGGTCTGGGCCAGGGGACATCAAGCATAGAAGGAGCTTTGCTCCTTTGTATTCAGCTTTGGAGTGGGCCAGTTTCCTTGTGTTCTAAACAGGATAGCCCCAGAGAACAGAGGCCACAGAATTGTGGCCTTCACAAAGAAGGACTGCAAAAGCAGTTTTGATTAAGCATTTCAATGGCCACTAAGGGAGTTTTCATTAAGACAAGCTAGTAGGCAAATCAGAACAAAAATGTTTTGCTTTTTTGTTGCAAACAACAAAACAAAATTCCTAAACCCGTCTTTAAGACTAAGATTTCAAATATACTAGGACTCACCATATTGATTTTCAGTAATTTAAATGCCTTCTGATCTGGAAGGCATTTTAGAGATCACATAATCTTACTCCCTCTGGTTCCCATCTTAAAGGTGGAAAACAGACCTGGAAATACGTGACTTTAATCAGCACTGTGGGTAGACGCTTGTAATAGAGGTTGGTTTGTCAGAGGACTGGGGAATAAGGGGTAGGCTGCTGTCACATTAGGAGTTCCCCAACTCAATCACTGGCATTCTTCTTCCCTTTCTCTCTCCCTGAACTTTTCAAAGTCAATCCCCAGGCACTACTTTGTGGAAAGAGACGGAGACAAAATTCAAAAGGTATGATGGTGAAAAGTCTCTTTCCCAGTCCTATCTCCCAGCCACCCTGTTTCCCTCCCTAAAGGCCACCAGTGTTATCTGGTGTGTCCCTTCAGAGATACTCTGTATACGTACAAGTAATTGTGTGTGTGCACACATGTGTGTGTATACTCTACCCTTAATACTTTCAACTTTTACTATAAAGAGCACACAGGCCAGACGTGGTAGCTCACACCTGTAATCCCAGAACTTTGAGAGGCCGAGGTGGGTGGATCACTTGAGGTCAGGAGGTTCAAGACCAGCCTAGCCAAAATGGTGAAATCCTGTCTCTACTAAAAAATATAAAAACTAGCCGGGCACTATGGTGTGCACCTGTAATCCCAGCTACTTGGGAGGCTGAGGCAGGAGAATTGCTTGAACCCAGGAAGCGGAGGTTGCAATGAGCTGAGATTGTGCCACTGCACTCCAGCCTTGGCAACACAGCGAGACTCTGTCTCAAAAAAAAAAAAAAAAAAAAAAAGTACCCGTGCAGATTTCTTACGTGGGTAAATTATGTGATGCTGAGGCTTGGGGTCTTAATGATCCTATCATCCAAGCCATAAGCATAGTACACAACAAGTGGTCCTTCAGCCCATGCACCCCTCCCTCCCCTGTCTAGTGATCCCCACTGTCGATTGTTCCCATCTTTACAATCATGTGTATTCAATGTTTAGCTCACACTTATAAGAACATGTGGTGTGCCCTACTTTTAAAGTACAAATGGTAGGCTACCATCCACCTTATCCTCCAGCTTGCTTTTCATACTTCGAACTATATTTTGGTACATTAAGTTCATAAAGTTTTCACTTTTTTAATGATTGTACCATATTCCATTTTATGGCCATATCACAATTTATTTAATAAACACCTTACATTCAGGCTGTTACTAACCTTTGACTATGGGGCTTTAGTGTCAAACAGTGCTAGATTCTGCTTACTTTCCGAATGACTTGCCTTGACAAAGTTTTTAAACTTCTTGGAGTCTAAGCTTTCTCATACATAAAATAAGTATAATAATACCATCTGTCATTGCTGGTGTGGAGATTAAATGAGATGAGGCATGTAAAACATCTAGCATACAGCCTGGCATGTACTAGGTGTTCACTAAGTGTTTGTGCTCTCCCTGCTCACAAGCCCTCCCTATACCTTCCACCTCCAATTCAATTAATATTGGTTCAATTCAAGTCAATAGGTCTTTGTTCTATGTTAGGCTGGACCTTGGATGCACCAGAGAAGGAAAAGCGTCCCTCAAGAAGTGTATGATTCCTTTGAGAAGACATAACACACCAAACAACTACAGTTGTGCTAAGTAGTTAAAAAAAAAGTGTGTATATTACACTGAATGCAATTTTCATGTGGTGATCTAGAAAAAGAGAAATGATTGTGAGGGCATGAGGCATCAAGGCCCTGGTAGAGTTGGAATTTGAAATAGGATTTAGCTAAGTGGAGAATTGGGCAGTGGCAGAGTCGGGGCTGAGAACTGGACAGTTTGGCTGTTGCTTGGATTCTGGGTCTTTGCCCTCTGGCAGCCTAGTGAGTCACTGTTCCCCATTAGGCCTTACCCAGCAGGTGGGGTGGAGTGGCATGAGGAGAGGAAAATACTGAGGACATTTGGGGAGAAGGACATGGGGAGGGGGAATGTTTGGGCACTGGGCCACAGAATGAGGTGCCTACAGATGGTTTGTGGCACAGCCCACTCAGCCCACACCACCTGCTCTTCCATGTCAGCCACCCAAGTGCATTTCTAAGAGGTCCAAGGAAAAGAAGAGCATAAGTAGCAGCAGCTCTCAACCCCTCACTCTGTGTCCCAAACAGGTCCCCAGACCCGTAAGCCCTAGGAGAGGAAAGAATATTGAATGATAATAATCCCCTCTGTGTGTGGGATATTGTAGTTTACATCTTAGTTTGCATTGATACTTGCAACAGAGGCAGTTATGAAATAAAATACCCAATTGAATTTCATTATGTGCCAACATCTTTGGTCACATCAAGTGCTATGTTGGGAGTTTCTGGAAAATGAAAAGTCAATGTGGTTTGTATTAGTTAGGGAAAAGTTCACTGCAGTGAAGGACTGTATAGAGATTCATATTCCCACTTTACGGTTGCAGAAAGTGGATAGCATTTTCATTGAGGGCAAGTGAGTGCCCTGAGGTAATACATTTAATATTTAACAGATTGAGCCCAGGAGTTTGAGGCTGCAGTGAGCTCTAATGATGCCACTGCACCCTAGCCTGGACAAAAGAGCAAGATCCCATCTCTAATATTGGATCTGGGACTACAACCCAGGCTTCCCAATTCCATGTTCTATTGGGGGAAGAAATGTAGAAGCTACCTGAAAGGTGTAATAAAATTTTTCCTAAACTTAGTAGTAGCTTAAAGTTTAAGTGTATGGGTAAGAAGCAGTATAGTATGATGAAACAAAGAACTGAGAGTCTAAAAGTTCAGGGGCTCATGAAAGGAAAGATCTGGGCATAAATAATGCCTGCTGGCTGGGATCAAGAAAGAGCACTGGACTAAGAGTCAGGAGACCTGGGTTCTTGTTCTGGCTCTGTTACTGGTTATTTTTCTGACCCTGCCAAGTCCCTTCTCCTTTCTCAATTTCAAATTTCTCCACTTATGAATTGGGAAAGTTGAACTTCCCAGAGACTTCGTGACACTTAGAACCAATGGTACCTGTAAACCAAGGAGGCCTTGGGAGCTTCCTGACAAGGGGCTGAGGGTGATGGAGAGTGGTGAGGTCATGAGTGGAAGAGAACTTCTCTGATGAAAATGGAAAACAGATCCTCTCAAATTTGAGCAAAGGTGAGTTTTGGAAAGGGTATCTATCTCATAGTCTCTATCCTATATCCTTGGAGAATTCTATCCAAGAGAGGGGAAAAAGAAAGTGTGTGTGTGTGTGTGTGCGCGCGTGCGCATGTGCAAGTGAGCAAGAATCTCAATGCGAAGCTGATATTTGGTGGGACAGATTGTGATATGCTGAGTCAATATCTCTGGAAATCTCTCTTTAATAATCTCCACTTTAAGATCACTTTTCTAAGATGTTGGTTTTACTTTTAGAAAGGGGTTTGTGTCTTATGGGTAAGATACTATTGAAAGTCCCCCTTTCATGGAGCCCACTTGAGTGAGCCACGCTGTCTGGATTAATCCTGGCTCCACCATTCATTAGCTGTATGTTGTGGTAAGGCACTTAAACTCTCTGTGCCTCTATTTCCTCATCTGTAACAGGAAGATAGCAAGAGTACTTACCGTGTAGAGTTGTTAAATGAGTTGATATCTGTATCTATATATGTATCTTTAGCTAGCTAGCTTAGAACAGTGCCCGGCATATGCAAAGTACTATGTAAATGTTTCCTATTCTTATTATCTACTGAGTAGACTACACCTCATGCATCTATACAGCTGGGTTTCAGAGAGCAAGTATGACCCCCAAGTGAGCACAAAGGAGCTCAGTATTACCCAGTCAGAAATTTAGGGGGTTGGGGCTTGCTTATCAAGGTACCTTCTGGGCTGTTCTGATGTTGGCCACACCTAGGACCAGATTAAGATCTTTAGAGGTTCTAAATACTGTTTTACTGACGGCCAAATTCTGAAATAATTAAATCTATGTTTTTCTCATTTGATGGTGGTCCTGCTTCACTGGTGCCCTAAGCTCATGCTCATCCATCTATTGGATAATCCTGTACTGGCCACGCCAGCCTGTATGCTCCTCCCTATGCTCTGGAGGGAACCAATGACTAAGAGGGGCCTACACATTCACAAAGAACAGTTTTGAACCCAAGCAGCTCCATCCACAGCGGGGTGCCCTGCGTCCCAGCTTCTGAGAGCTTAACCTGCCAAGCCTCGTGACCTTCTTGCCGGTTGGGACCTCCCATCCTGTTACTTGGAAGGATGGTTTATCTTCTGGGGCCAAGGGAAGAGAAGGACAAATGCCTGGAAGTCCAAATAAGGTCCCCTGCAGGAAGCTCTAAATATTAGCAAGTTAAAGTTCTAGTGACAAGTTCAGATGACTGAACATGGTCATGATACAAAAGAGGAATGTGTGAGGCTTTTTTGCCTCCACATGACAAGGAGATCAAGCTTCTCCCCTGAACCCTAACTTGTTCAAGGATTTCAGATCAGTGTTCCTGGAAAACTTGGAGTCACTATCAGTATCTTCATTACCCTACACATCTTGGCCAGGTTCTAACCATCCAAATGGTGAAGAGCACAGTTTTATGTTCCAAGAGCCAGTGTTTTTTGCCTTAACCTAGATATTTTGCCTATGGAAAAACTAGTCAAAAGCAAAGTTTCCTTAGATCCACTGACCAAATAGCTGCAGGGACCTGGTGGCCTGGATAAGGGAGGTCAGCAGGACTCCAGACAGGTTTATGCTGCCTTGCCCAGGGATGTCGCCACTTACATTCAGGCCTGCCTTCCTCACAGAATATCTCAAACGTGGAAAGCTCAAGTGAAACCGGTCAGACCAGATGTTGAGAGCCTGCAGCTTTTAGGAAGAGAAGATAGATAGATCCACAGGCAGCCAGAAGAGAGAATAGGGAGGTAAAAAACCTAGTGTTCCAGCTCATAATCACAGGACCCCCACCCCCATCACACATCTATGGGCTCCAGCATATCACTTGCTTAAGAAGGCAATGGCTCATCTGTGTCCCATGAGTACATCTGGTTATTATCTTCAGGTGAGACCACCCAACCTAAAGGCTACTTTCCAGGCCATGGCTCAACAGAGACTAACATTTGCCTTGAGGCTCTCTTTTTAAAAATGGAATCTGTTTTTAGCACTAACGGAAAAGTTGGCCTTGGAGTGGGAAGTCATAAAGAAGACCCCAACGTTCAACTCTCCTTTGCCTCACTTTTCCACATGCTTTGTGGTATAGGGTAAGACACAAGATCTTATAACAGACAGACCAGTGTTAGAGTCCTGGATTTGCCATTTACCTGATCTGCAATCTTGACCAAGTCTGAGCCTCACTCCCTATCTGTGAAAAAGGGACAACGGGAGCATCATAATCCCTACCTCACAGTCTTATGATGAGGTTCAAATGAAAAGATGGATGTGAAAGCCCTTTGAAAACAGCTTTGAATTATCATCATGATTACCACATACATAAGTTTATCTGTAGACTTGCACATGTGCTTATGCATGTATAGCCAGATTGATATACCACCCATGACACACACATGTATAAGCAACCACTTATATGTACAAAACTACACATACATCTGATCTTAAGCCTGAACTCATGACATAGACAATTAAAAGTGCATACACATACACATTTATCCACGTGGATATCCTTTCTCCTTCTCTCACACACATATACTCACACAGACAAATGTATATGTATCTCTGTAAGTGTGTGCGTGCATATGTGCATACATCTACAGCCTCATAGCTATACATGTGAGTGTACCATACCCTTCAGCTTCTCCCTAGACAATCCAGTTTTCTGGGGGTCTGACAAAGGCCCTGTTTGTAAATTCCTCCACTTGATACTGATAATATCCCTTTTGCCCTTGCTGACGCTTCTTCTCTGCCTCCACTTTGTTTGCAGAGTAGCACAGCTGCTGCAAAAATTCAAGCTGCAGTATGTGACATACACATGTCTGGAGAACATGGATCCTTGTCCAGTTGCTCTTTGAATAGCACTACGATTCTAGCCTGCACAACATATTTATAGCCATGTTTGCAAAGAGCTGACAGCATTTTCAGACTTTTTTCAAAACGTTGTTAATCCAGCCACAAAAATAGTCACTGGCCCACATGCCCCAAAGCTAAAAGAAATTGGGCAGCATGCCTAATGAAAATTAGTCACAGAGCCTCAATGAAGTTGAAGTTGAATCAAGCTCTCTCTCTCTCTCTCTATCTGGCTTGCTCTTTCTTTTATTTTCCTTCCTTCCTTCCTTCCTTCCTTCCTTCCTTCCTTCCTTTTTTTTGAGACAGGGCTCACTCTGTCCCCCAGGCTGGAGTGCAGTGGTGTGATCATGGTTTACTGCAGCCTTGATCACCTGGGCTCAGGTGATCCTTCCACCTCAGCCTCCTTGTGTAGCTGGGACTACAGACATACACCACCATGCCTGGCTAATTTCCTTTTTTTCTTTTTTTTTTTTTTTTTTTTTTTTTTTGTAGAGATGAGGTCTCACTGGTCTCAAACTCTTAGGTTCAAGTGATCCTCCTGCCTCAGCCTCCCAAAGTGTTGGGATTACAGGTGTCACCCACCACACCCAGCCTCACTCTTGCGCTCTCTCTCTCTTTTCCCTTCCTGCCCTCTCTTTGCCACTGCTTTTTATTCTAAGGATCTCTAAGCCTAGGGTGTGTGTGGTAGCGGAGTGGGGGGTGGTACCATGAAGTATATTTGCTTCAAAGAGGTGCTGGGGTCATTAGAGCCTAATGTTTTGGAGAGACAGGGAGGAGGAAGAGGGAAAAAAGAGGGAAAAGTAAGGGTATTGAGGATTATAAACAAGAGGAACATAGTTGGGGTATTAAATGAGGTGAGACAAAAAGGAGAAAAGTTACGCCCACTTTGAGGCCAACTAGAATTTTGGTGGCTGGATAACTTCTCAAACCAAATGGCAGAGTCCTTCAGCCTCCCCTCAATCACTAGAATGTGGGCTAGAAAATTGTTTTGCTTATTTGCAAGGTTGGAACAAAAAAGAATTCTTAGTGACAGAGCTGAAAAGTTAAGCATGGTTAGAGAGCAAGATGGTTTCTCAGGAAGAGAGAGGCCTGGGCTTCATGTAATAGGCTCATCTTAGATGGCCCAGCCATGACCAGGGTGAGGAGGGTTTTAGAGAGGGAGTAGGATTATCATATCATTTATTGTCCAAATTGGGACACTTTTGAGGGTAAAAGAGAACACTATTAATACTTTTGTTGGAACCACAGGCATAAACTAGAATTGTCCCAGGAAAACCAAGATGTGTGTTCACTGTAAGTTTAGAACAAATTGCTCCAGCTTGCCAGGAAAGGGCAAACTATAAGGGCTCCTCGCAAGACGTCTTTTAAAAAGGTGCGTATGTGTTTTGTTTTGTTTGTGTGTATATGTGTGTGTGTGTTGGTTTGGGCAGTAGAGAGTAGGGCAGGGAGATTATTCAGCTTTTTCAGCCTTGGGACTGGAGATTGTTTACTCTGAATATAAATTTCTTTTTCTTTCTTTCTTTTTTTTTTTTTTTTGCTGCTGTGCATAAATATGTAATGGAGCTCTTAGCCAAGTGTGTTTATTTCCTGGTCAACTTCAGAAGAGAAGAGAAGAGAGAGAGAGTCAACTGTGGTGTGTGGTTTTGTGTATTGTGTGTATGTGTTTGTGTCAAAGCTGTGAAAGTATGTATGTATATGAATGGGATTATAAGTATATCCAATTGTGTGTAACTATGGGCATGCATGTAGATGTGGATGTGTGTGGACGTGAACATGGATGTGGTAAGAATAAATGAGGGGGTGTGTGTGTGTTTGTGTGTGTGTGTGTGCATCTGCATGAGCATGGATAGGGTAGAGTCAGGTCTGACCCCTGGTTCACTGAGTTGTGGACTCCTTAACTTTCAAAGAGCAATCACATAGACGACCACTTCATTTTACACGTGAGGTAAAAGGCATGTGTAATGAGACCTACACACTTTGTTTTTTTTTTTTTTGAGACGGAGTCTGTCTCTGTTGCCCAGGCTGCAGTGCAGTGGCACGATCTCAGCTCACTGCAAGCTCCACCTCCTGGGCTTTTTTTTTTTTTTTTTTTTTTTTTGAGACGGAGTCTGTCTCTGTCGACCAGGCTAGAGTGCAGTGGCATGGTCTCGGCTCACTGCAAGCTCCGCCTCCCCAGTTCATGCCATTCTCCTGCCTCAGCCTCCCGAGTAGTTGGGATTACAGGTGTTCGCCACCACGCCTGGCTAATTTTTGTATTTTTAGTAGAGACGGGGTTTCACCATGTTGGCCAGGCTGGTCTCGAACTCCTGACCTCAGGTAATCCACCTGCCTTGGCCTTCCAAAGTGCTGGGATTACAGGCATGAGCCACCACACCAGGCAGAGAGCTACACACTTTTACAATTTGCTTGGCAGTGATTGAGAGTATACTAGCAGCAGTCACAATAATCCTGATTGGGAACCAGCTGCTAATCCATGCATTGGAATAAAAGCCCAATATTTATTTAAGGTTTCTGCAAACAATGGGTGCTTGTCAAGGTGGAGTGAGGGAGCTGCCTAAGAGTAAGCTTGAGGTGTCTATAGGCCTAGACTTGAGCAGAAGGAGATTTGACAAATGGCTGATCCACCAGGCCTGTCTCCCTGAAGGACCATGTCCAGCAGTGGAAACTTTCCAGGGCTTTGAATATATTCAACTCTCCACCTCACCAACACCACCACCTAGAGATGTGGTTTGCCTTGGAGACAAACCTTGATCTCTATTAGAGATCCACTAGAGGCCTTCACAGGATGCAGGCCAGACATAAGCTGAAAGTGTCCCCAGACTGGGCAATAAAAGACAGGAAAGCCTCCCCTCACCCCCAGTCTCTGACCTTCCTGTACCTGTCCTCATCACTTCAGGTTCTGGGGCAGGGGAAATGGCTAGAGATGCCCCAGGAGTGTCAGGGTTGGCTGTTGAAATGGGAATTTGCAGCTGGGCGTGGGCATGCCTGTAATCCCAGCACTTTGGGAGGCCGAGGTGGGTGGATCACCTGAGGTCGAGAGTTCAAGACCAGCCTGACCAACATGAAGAAACCCCATCTCTACTAAAAATACAAAATTAGCCGGGCGTAGTGGCGCATGCCTGTAATCCCAGCTACTCAGGAGGCTGAGGCAAGAGAATCGCTTGAATCCAGGAGTCAGAGGTTATGGTGAGCCGAGATCACGCCATTGCACTCCAGCCTGGGCAACAAGAGTGAAATTCCATCCCCCCCAAAAAAGAAAAAATAAATAAAAGAAATGGGAATTTGTGCCCCCAGGAGAAGGGTAGGTGGCAGCCATTAGCCTCATTAGTGTTGGCCGAGGAATTGGTCATGCAAGGTAGAGTAGCCCATTGCTAATGAAGCTGAAATCCAAAACCACAAATGTTCATTTCTCATCTGAACAAATTCATCTTGCTTGAACCTCTGTTTGGGATGTACCCATTTGTCTGACCAGTCACGCAAAAGATGAGACAAAGGAGTGTGGGGTACTGCAGCATAACTCTGAGAAAATAGTCCAGGTCTCATGCCCTAGTGATACACCAGTTCAGGTTCAGCCAATATTTATTGAGCATTTACTATGTACCTAACATGATGTCAGACTTTTACGTGTATTAATTATTTCATTGAATCCTTACAATAGCCCTGTGAAGTAGGATTAGTCCCATTAAGACACTCCAAGAGAGCCGGACACGGTGGCTCACTCCTGTAATCCCAGCACTTTGGGAGGCCAAGGCGGGTGGATCATGAGGTCAGGAGTTCAAGACCAGCCTGGCCAATATGGTGAAAGCCCGTCTCTACTAAAAATACAAAAAAAATTAGCCGGGCGCGGTGGCACGCGCCTGTAGTCCCAGCTACTCGGGAGGTTGAAGCAGGAGAATCACTTGAACCCAGGAGGTGGAGGTTGCAGTGAGCTGAGATTGTGCTACTGCACTCCAGCATGGGCGATAGAGGGAGACTTCGTCAAAAAAAAAAAAAAAAGAAAAGAAAAACAAGAAAAGACACTCCAAGAGGTGAAGTGGCTTGCTCAAAGTAAAACAGCTAGGAGTGGGGAATTGAGAATTCAGTCTTAACTCTGCTTGACTAAAAGAAATTACTGAGAGCCTACTGCTTGCTAGACATTATGCTAAAATGTTTCCATGGGTTATCTCACTTAGGCCTCAAAATAGCTTTATGAGGGGATATTCCTCCCTTTTTTTTTTTTTCCACACATCAGAATATTGAGGAACAGAAATGTTAAGTGACTCATTCAAGGTCAAATGCTAGTATTCACAGTAGATCCAGGATTCAAATACAGACCTGTGACTCTCAAGCCTAGGGTCATCTCTTCCCTGCTCCTCTGAATATCTGATTCCATATCTAGATGATTCCTAAGGCCCCTTCCAGCTTTGACATTCCAGAGGTCAGCAACTCTATGGTAATCCTTCCCCATGAACTCAAGCAGCCTTGGGTCCCTTGGCTGTAATCTGCCATTCTCTCCTCCCCACTAGGCTCTCTCCATGTGTGGTGTAGAAGAAGAGTGGGCGAGTGGCTCCCAGTCAGCTTGGGCTGAGTTGGCCTGGGGATCTGACTCAGCTGCCTCACTCCTGGCCCCAGGACCCAGGTGAAGTACTTCTGTAACAGTATCCAGAAGGTGCTCTGGGTTCTAGGCCTGGGCCCTGTAACTATCTCCTTCCTGAGAAAAACAGGAAATATCTCCTTAAATTGGCAAATGAGAAATTCCTGCAAAATGGGCCCAGAGAAACCACTCCATTCCTTGTGTGATTGTGCCTGTGTTTGTGTGCATCCTTCTGTGAGTGCATTATACAGCTAGGAGGACTTGCAGACAGAGGCTAACCTTGATTCTGCATTGTCCACGGCCCTCCTGGGTGGGCTGAGATGAATATTTCTTCCCCTGCCCATCCCATCATACCTTTTCCTCTTGGAAGCTGCTGATGGATTTTCTATCCCTTTCTGCATCTTGAGCAGAAGAGGAAGGCAGCTTGGCTCACAAAGTAATACTGACCAGAGTCTGGTACCAGGTGTGTATGTGTGTGCATGTGTGTCTGGGGGCAGGGGCAGGAGGAGGTGGTGGTATTAGGCTGGCTCCAGCAGAGCACTGCTTAGGGTCTGGAATAAGCTAAGTTGCTTGTGGAGGCAACATCTGAGGGAAAGGAGTTTCCCTGGGAGACCCCTGAGTAGCACTTAGAAAATTAATATGGGGAAGGGGCTGTGGTTCAGATACAAAAACCACTCCTTCTTCATCTTCCCTCATCCTCATGCTCTCTGTATTCCCTCTCCATACTGCCTCCCTCTTCAATCCTGGCTGTCCTGGCACCAGATCCCGCCCCTGACTCCTCTACCCCTGTTATTTGTTACAGGGGAAGGAGCACACCACCAGGAATCAGAAAGCTTGGGTTCTACCACTATCTGCAAATTTTACCACTATCTCCCTCCCTGACTTTGGGAAAGGTGCTTTACTGCCCTGAACCTCAGTTCTCTCATTTGTAAAGACCAGCCTGGTTTTTAAAGTTTGACACAGGGTTAAATGGGGAAAATATATGGAAAAAACATCTAGGAGATTTCTGTTGCTTGTTTTGAAGATCAGATGAGAGAATGACCTTGAAATACTTGGTGAGCCCTAAAGTGCTGTTCAAAAAGGAGGAGTTGTTATTGTAAATATTCCCTGCTACCTGACTGCCCTTCCATATACACAATAATGCAAATTTACTCAACCTGGTTAATGTCCTGTCTGCCTCCACTGTTTGCTGTAAGGACGAGGTGATCATTTGCTTCTGTAATGTCTATGTCCATGACAGAGAATCACACAGGATTCTCACAGAGTCCTCTTTCCTCTTCCATGGACAAACGTAGCTGGGCTTTTCTGCACAGAAAGGCCTTGTCATCACACCCACAGGAGGAGTGACAACCTCAAATCTATGCAAACCAGTAAGAGAGATCTATTTGGGAAGATGCAACTTGTCTCTGGATATTATTATTAGCCTATTATTTCAGATAAGGAAATTGAAGCGAAGAGAAGTGAAGTAAAGGGCACATAGATAGTAAGTGGCAAGTTCTAAGTTGCGTGTGTGTGTGTGAGTGCGTGCACATGTGTGCATGCATTGAGGTGGGTAGGAAGTTTTTCTGGAAGCATATGAGAGGCAAGGGATCTGGATTCGCTATTAAGATAACCATCAGTCTCCACGAATCAAATAAAACCAGGCAGCAAGCCTAATAAAAATTAGGCAATGGATCAAAAAGATACTGACTGTGCACTACCTTTCTGCCTCCTTCTCTATTCGACTTGTGTTCCTGCAAGAAGATTTATTTCATTTCACTATATATAGCACATTTTGCTAGATGCTATGATAGGAGTGGGTTAAGGGGAGATAGAGAACGATGTCTCATGTCTGTATGTCTTATGTTATACTCAGTTGTTAGCTCTTACTGTTAGAGCTAACAATTGAGTATAATGCTTTATAAGGAGAGATATAGTGGTTCTAGCACCTAACACAATACACTATACATCATCAGTGCTTGATAAATTTGTATTGAAATGAAATGAGGGCCAGGAGTGGGAGAACATGGGCATGTTTCGGGAAAGGCATTGTGGGCGAGAGGGGCCAAGTGGTTCATGCCTCTCACTCCAGGCATGCTGGGCAAAGCCAGGATCCACTGCTGACTTCTCAGACCTTATTTGCAAGGCTGCTTTAACGGTGTTTTGTGTTTGGGTTTGTTTTCTGACATCATTGTTCTTAGCAACCAAGGTCAGATTTTTAGCTTTTCCTTTGACTGCTAACCATGCCCCTCTGCCTAAGAAATCCCACAGGAAACCTCCAAGCTTCACTTTGCTCCTAGACACCTGGCAAATGACTCTCCTACTTCCTTGCCCTGGCTACAGACTCTGATTTTAGTTGTGGGGGCCAAGATTTTTTTGCCCCCTCCTCTTCCCCTGGGACCAATCAGGTTTCTGAACTCCAGGGTAGAGCCACACTCTCACTGATCCTCTGTCCAATTCTAGAATTCCCAAAGCATGGTCTGCCTCATCTGTGCTCCAGGTGCAACTGGGCAGGATAAATTTCTCACACATTGGTCCTGTCCTTCCCTGGGAAGCCTGGCCTTCCAACTACCACTTAGCTAAGTCAATTCTCTGCTTTAAGCCTGGGCACGGTTGCGCACATGTGTAATCCTAGGACTTTGGGAGGCTGAGGGTTGAGCCCAGGAGTTTGAGAACAGCCTGGGCAACATGGCGAAACTCCATCTCTGCAAAAAAATACAAAAATTAGCCAGGTATCAGCACATGCCTGTAGTTCCACCTACTTAGGAGGCTGAGGTGGAAAGATCTCTTGAGCTGGGAGATCGAGGCTGCAGTGAGCCATGATCGTACCACTGCACTCTAGCCTGGGTGACAGAGTAAGACCCTGTTTCAAAACAAACAAAGAAACAAACAAACAAAACAAAAAAACAACCAAATAAACAAACCAAAATTCTCTGCTTTATTCCCCTTCGTGAGAAAAGCTGGCAAGGTGAACAGACTTCTCTCTTGCTAGCCCACTGCCATCTTTGGATAGGTCAGGCAGATAGAATCTTGAGTTCCAGTAGATTCTGCCACATAATTATCCAGGATTCAATAATTTAAGCTTACCTACCTCTTATGCAAAGACCACGGTACTGATGAAGTAAACTTGCAGCAGAAGAAAATTAAGAAAAAGAAAGAACTTCTCAACTTAGGATTCTAAAGCACCGTGACAGATACAGTGCTCCTTAAGCCTTTGGGTTCAACCTTCTGCCTCTGGCCACGCCAGAGAGATGAAGTTCTCTGTGGGAAGTTCAAATTTTGGCCTAAGGCCTGGGTGAAGATGAGGATGACAGAATGACGGAGTTACCTGTTTGCAACAGAGAATGCATTCCTCCCCACCCTGTCCTGCCCCAACATGTAATTGAATATCTTTCCTTTTGCCACCCCTCAACAGGCTTTTGCCCTTCTCTTCCTAAATAAGGTTATTAAGTTATTGACTTATTCAAATAAAAGATTGTCCAATATTAAAGAGACATTAAGTATGTTCTTTGAGTCTGAACACGTGGTCAATTTCAATCTTTGTGAGTTTTCACAGAGGCCCACTAACTCCCTGTGTGAAAAAAGTACCCAGACGTAAGTCATATGAAGGGAGTCGCATGATAAAAAGCTTTTTGGAGGCCTGGTGTAGTGGCTCATGCCTGTAATCCCAATACTTTGGGAAGCTGAGGTGGGAGGATCACTTGAGGCCAGGAGTTCAAGAGCAGCCTGGGCAACATAGCGAGACCCTGTCTCTACAAAAAAATTTAAAAAGTAGCCAGGCATGGTGGCTCACACACCGTAGTCCTAGCTACGCAGGAGGCTGGGGTGGGAGCATTACTTGAGCCCAGGAATTCAAGGCTGTAGTGAGCTATGAAGGCACCATTGCACTCCAGCCTGGGCAACAGAGTGAGAACCTGTTTCTGTGTATTTAAAAAAAAAAAAAAAAAAAAAAAAAAAAAAAAAGGCCAAGCACAGTGGCTCATGCCTGCAATCCCAGCACTTCGGGAAGCTGAGGTGGGTGGATTTCTTGAGGCCAGAAGTTCAAGAACAGCCTAGCCAACATGACAAAACCCCGTCTCTACTAAAAATACAAAAATGAGCCAGGCATGATGGTGCATGCCTGTAATTTCAGCTACTTGGGAGGCTGAGGTGGGAGAATCACTTGAACCTGGGAGGCGGAGGTTGCAGTGAGCTGAGATCCCACCACTGCACTCCAGCCTGGGCGACAGAGTGAGACTCTGTCTCAAACAAACAAACAAACACACAAAAAAACCTTTTGGACAGTGACAGTGACATTGATATGATAAAGTACTTGGTCCAAACCTGCCATACAGGGCTAGAAAGTTCTCAGCAGTCATCCACCCCAACAGTTCCCAACCCTAGCTGACTATCAAAATCATGTAAGGAGTATGTTGAACATACAGCTTCCCTGGGACTCATGAAACCTACTGAATCAGAATTTCTGAGTTAAGGCCCCAAAGTCTGTATTTCAAACAATCTCATCAGGTGATTCTGATAATAGGACAGGTTTGGGAACTATTCGTCTGGTTGAATCCTTTGGATTTTTTTTTTTTTTTAATGAGGAAAGCAGCCTCAGAGGGGCAGGAGCCTACAGCAAAGTGGCCAGACGGGAAAGTAAGGGCAGAGCACGTCTGCCTTGCTTCTCATCATCTCCTCTTTGCATAGAACACCTATATTATGTTCTCTCACCCTTTCTGATCAATTACTTGTCCTTCCATGTCTCTAGAACTGTGAGTACTTTGATGGTAGGACCATGTCAGATCCATCTCTGAGGACTCAGTCCTTGAGCTTGATCCTTAAAGCTAGGCTCCCAACTTACTAGGCAGGTATACATTCTTAGACCCTATGCCTCTGTTTCCAGGGACTATGGGTTGGGGCAGGAGTCATAGTGTCCCCTTTCCTTCAAAAAGCAAGGCAGGCTGCAAAGTTTGAAGTATGTGTGCTGACAGATCTGTCCAGAGCTGTGTGGGAGCTGTGTGGGAGGCCAGTTTTTGTGCCGAGGGAGCTGGAATGTCCAGTGGCACCAGGTTACCTGAAGCTTGGGCTGGGGCTGAGTGTTGATCTCAGGGGAATTTTGGCATCATTCCCATTACTATCGCTGGCAGCAGCCTTACGGGCAAGGATAATGGCATGCTTTGAAGAATGCCGCAAATGTCAATTACCCAGCATTGAGACAGCCTCTAGGAGTTGTTCTTTCATGCCCACATCTTTAGCTGTGCTTATCACTCTCATACCACTGTGTTTCACCCTGCCTAATTGTGCAGGCCTGTCCGGAGCCTTGGTCTTCTGTTCTTGGAGCCAGGATAGGAAGTAGAATAAAAAGATGGCTGTGGGTGGCAAGGCAGGACTAACTGTTCGGTAGTTTGCATTTTTGTGCGTTGAGATGAGCTTGTGCCAAACTGGGGAGGGAAGTATGAAAGAAGCATTGACTGTCATTAGACCTGGGTTCTTACCTGTCATGTTCATTTGCTGTATGGCTGTGGACTAGGCCCTTACTCCTCTAAGCCTCCATTTCTGCACCTGTGCAATGAGTAGCTTGGACTCACAACCTTTCTGTTCTAATTGAGTGATGCTTATTTAAGAGCCAAGCTGGAGGGTCAGGGGTGGGTACCTAATGAGTGATGCTCATTCCCTGCCCTCATTCATCGCATATCTTGAATCCAGTCTTGGAAAAGATATGTTGTTAGCCCCAAAGTCTCAAGATATAACCTCCAAAGCAACTTGCATAGTATATTTGCACCCTGCTGTGCTGGCTTTGTGCTGACAATGTCTCAACACAGCCTGGCTCCACTGCACTCTGGTTATGTCAACTTCTCAAAGGCAGTCAGATGCAATTGAAGACTGCTTTTCCCACCGGATGTGGGAGCCTGACAATGTAACTAACTCTGCTTTTCAGGGTCTCCTCCCTGGTCCTCTCTTGTTCAGCTCTGCAGCATCTGTGGGGCTTCTCAGTGCATTGACTCCTTTAGCCACATACCCCTCTAAGTAGGTTACCTACTGGCACTGGCTCAGTGCCAGCAGGCTGTGGTTTCTCTGACTGGAAAGGCCTTGATTCATCCTTGTTATGCGGAACTCTTTTAAGTTTGGCAGCTGTTTTACTCTGGGAATTTCTCCTCTGCCTAACCCTTCTCCCCTCAACAACCTTCCTTCCCTTCTTCCTTCCCACCTCCCTCAAAATCCCCTAGGGATAATGGGATGATCTTTGTCTTGAAACAGGGCACCACAGACTACCAGGAAGATCCATCCTTCCTCCACCACTACTGACAGCAACAAGGCTAACTTGGGGAATTTTAGCAACGCTCAAAGCCATGACTAATAAATAGATAATTTAAGCAAAACTCATGCACTTGCTATGCTAGCAAGCATCAAGACAAGTCCTTTAGTCACCTCCTTCCAACCAAATTGCTTTCCCTAAGCCCTTTCTATTGATAAATTATGGACCCTCCACCCCCATTATATGCCCCAGGGCCTAGCACAAGGGCTGGTAGGCACATAATAGATGCTCAATAAATACTTGTTGAATGAATAACGGCTGAACAGATGAAGACTAAACATACCTAAAAGCTAAAGGAAATAATGCTAGCTGAGTCAGGAGACCTGGATCAGCCACTAATCCATCTTGTAACCTTGAGTATGTTCCTCTCTTTGGGTCTAAGTCTCTTCCTCTGTAGAATTTTGCACTGAACTCAGTGATCCTTTAGGGGTCTTCCATTTCTGGCAGTTCATAATTCTGTGATCCATACTCTTGTACCAAATATCACTTGGCGCCACCACCCCCACCCAAAGAAGTAAAAGAAACTTCCATCTAGTCATCAGATAGTATTGGGATCATGTTGATAGGGAAAAGAATATAACTTGGGGTTTTGGAACAAGCCAATATCAGAGAAGCCACTGCTTCTCATTATGCCAATGGGGATTGCTGATTAGGTCTCATTCCTATGACTTAAAGGCACAACATTTAAAGTCCTCCGCTCCTTGCCTCCTCTGCCTTGTCTTTGATGTCCCATGAGAAGTATGTTGACCAAACAATGTCCCCTGGGCTCTGGTAGTGGTTGGAGTCAGTAGGCTGTTGGAGATCTGGGAGTCCTAGTCATTGCAGAACAAAATTCTTGTCCACTGTTATAAGCACATAGGTCTTGATTTTAAAAGTCTTATGCAATCATAAAAATATACACAGACCAACCTGCCGGGGATTAAAGGGAACTAGGCAGAAAACCAGAAAAGGTAACAATCTCTCTTAGTTGGCCTTTCCCTTCTCGTCTCTCTGAATTGGGTTTCCATGGGGCCCTATGGGTAAAGCATATGAACTTTAAATACTTTTTAAAAAAACTTAAAACGACATTTAAGAGACCTCCAATATTGGAAATCTTTTATTCTCTGATTCAAAATATGTAATCGGTAGACAGGTGGTTTGTTTTGTGTGTGTTCTTTTAGTGTGATGAGTCAGGCTGAAGCTGGGATTGGGCAGTGACTATGTGAGTATGTGGTAAATTTCAGAGGGCAAGTGCTATTTCAGGAAAGGCAAGCATATTTATCAGACAAAGAATGTATGAAGCCTAAAACATGTGTTCAATAATTTGAGAAACTGGTCACTCATACCTCCCTCCTCCTTGACACATACAGTTAGGCTTCATGATCAAACATCAGATTTAGGCTAGATAATCTTTGAGGTTTGTTCCAGTTCTGATGTTTTTTCTCTGACTGTGTGCGATTATTCAGACTTGCAAGTGCACTTTTCCAATGAATCCCCTGTGGTTACTTTCAATGTTTTATTCCAGGCAAGGAACAAATGACTGTAAAGTGGCTAAACCTCAGTAGGCTTGGCCATAAAGTAATATGAAAAATTGATAGTTAGTGATGGGCCATGAACTATGAAGTAGGGAGAACCCTTTGGATCCTCAAGACCCAATAGCTCAAAAATAGATCAAGAAGGAAGTGTGAACATGAGGGAAAATTGCTTATAGTGATGTGCCTATTTGCATTGAAATGTCATCCCCTGGGGGGGTCCCCCCACCTGTCATGGGACAAATGTCTTATAGGAGAATGTGACAGCAAATGTGCCACACTGATCAAATGCTTTTGGCATACTTGAGCCTTCCTGGTGTTATAAATAGGAGGGAATGAGCCTGGATTTAAATATGTCATGCTTTCAGAAAGAGAAGGGATATACTACCATTAGTAAGGGGCTTAGAGGATCCTATAGTTAAGAACCAAAGAGGCCCTCTATTTCGAGAAGGGAAAAGTTCAATGACCCTGTCCACTATCAGAGCACAATACGAGCTAAATTACTAGCAGTGGGTTGGTCCTTAACCCCTTTGGATTACAGTGAAATGATGATAATAGAGTTGGCAAGCCCCCAAGGCGCCCTCCAGACTGGACATGCATTGAGGTTGGGTCAGCCAGTTTCCACCACACTTCCAATTGCCAGTGTACTCTCCTCCTTGAAGCATTACCACTACACTCTCAGCAGGGTGGATTTGGGAAGTGGCCTGGAGGATGGCAGGCCTTCCCTCTCATCCTGCTGGGAATAGTCTTGTCCGTGCCCATTCTAGGAAAGAGAAGCAGAGAGATGCCCATGGCTCAGG
Organism: Theropithecus gelada; assembly: GCF_003255815.1. Classification (NCBI taxonomy): domain Eukaryota; kingdom Metazoa; phylum Chordata; class Mammalia; order Primates; family Cercopithecidae; genus Theropithecus; species Theropithecus gelada. The sequence continues at coordinate 79,546,237 of NC_037689.1, read as the reverse complement.
TACCCTGTTGAATCGGAGGGTGAGCAGTGAGCAACACAGAAGAGTGAAGGCCTAGAGCATATGGGGACTTCAAAGGTTATCTGGTAAAATGTTTTCAAAAATGTCCATTATAACCCATGAAATTAATTTAGAAGGTCACAATAGGCATTTTAAAAATAATATGCATTAGAAAATTTCAGAGTTTGTCACGCAGAGTAGGGATAATTAGTTTTGTGAAATTTGCTTGAGGTATATATAAAGATTATATATATAGTTTTAAATATATATCAGTTATATATGTGTACATTTTACATCATGACACATACATGACATATACATATACATTATTGCATATATAACTATACACAGATATATAAATATACACAGGTCTTCCTTCACTAATGGTCACTGACATAGTTTCAAGTGTCCTCAGTTTACAGTTCACTCTCCTCTGGACACAGTCAAGTTGATTCTAAAGTATGGGGTCCCAGAACCTCAGTAGCCCTTCAAGGTATAGTCTACTCAGAGCAGAGGAAAACATGACTATCTCCTCATTTGTTCTGACCAAGTACATTTTGAACAACTCAGTTCAAGATTTCCAATAAGGTAGAATCTCACAACTTGATACTCATTGAACTTACAGTTGCCTAAAACTCCTAGGTATCTCTCACACATGTCACTGCTAAGCCCGAGCTCCCTTATCCTACTGCTGTGCAGGTTGCTTTTGTTTTTTTGTTTGTTTGTTTTGTTTTGTTTTGTTTTGTTTTGTTTTGAGACAGGGTCTCTCTCTGCCACCCAGGCTGGAGTGCAGTGGTACGATCTTGGCTTACTTCCGCCTCCTGGGTTCAAGCAATTCTCATGCCTCAGCCTCCCGAGTAGCTGGGATAACAGGTGCCATGCCTGGCTAATTTTTAAATTTTTGGTAGAGAAGGGGTGTCACTATGTTGGCCAGGTTGGTCTCGAATTCCTGACCTCAAGTGATCCACTCACCTCAGCCTCCCAAAGTGCTGGGATTACAGGCATGAGTCACCATGCCCAGCGGCAGGTTGCTTTTTAATCCTAGTACAGAAATTGTCATTTATCTTTGTTAGAGTTTACCTTTCACCTTGACTCACCTTTTTAAAATCCATTTACACATCCCATCCATGACCACCTCTATGCTTATGTAAATCTGGTTTCATTGGCTCAGAGGGAGCTGCATTTAAACCCCACATAGCTCTCTCGCAGAAGGTCATATTTATTTTTTTCAGACCATTCCCTTTAAAAAAAAAACTGTTTTTTTTCTATTTATTTATTTAGAAATAGGGTCTCACTATGTTTCCCAGCTTGGAGTGCAGTGGCTATTTATAGGCACAATCCCACTATTGATTAGCATGGGAGTTTTGACCTCCATTTCTGACCTGGGCAGGTTCACCCCACCTTAGGCAACCCAGTGGTTCCCCGCTCCTGGGAGGTCACCATAACGATTCCAAACTTAATGCAGACACCCAATCGGCACCAAGTGATCTTCACATGCCTCCCAAGTAACTGGGACCATAGGCATGTGCCACTGTGCCTGGCTTTTAACTATTTTTTTATTGATACATAATAATTGTACATATTTATGGGGTACTTGTGATATTTTGATATATGCATACAATGTGTAATGATCAAATCAGGGTAATTAGGTCACCTAAGACATTTATCATTTCTTCCTATTGGGGACAGACCATTCCTTTTATTGCTCATCTACTATTTTTCTGACTACCACGATGCCCCCATTCAAGCTAAGCCAGTGTCCTCTCTGTTTTCTTTCCTGTACCCGAGACACAATTCTACCACTGGGCTTTTGACTACACTAAGCCTTCACTTATGATACCCTCTTTGCCATAATCTGTCTTTCATGACCCAACTTAAGTCATTATATCCTCCATGATTCTTTATTCAGTAGCTCTAGATCATATTGATCTATCCTCTGGATTTGTAAATTTCAACTGTATTTCTTGTATATTGCATCACATTTAGTTTTGTATAAGAATATATATATATATTCTTTTTTATTTATTTTTATTTTTTTTATATATATATTCTTATAAAAAATACATATAAATGTCTTATTATCTGCATTGTAAGTGCATGGCTGAGTCACACAAGTGGGCACTCCAAAACCAGAACGCCTGGGTTTGAATTCAGATGTACAATTCTATAATTTAGTAGTTGCATGTACTTGTGCAAATTACTTAATCTCTGTATGTCTCAGTTTCTTCAAAATCAGGATAGCAATAGTATGTGTTGCATAGGTTTGCTTGGTGTTTAAGGGAATTGATATATCTGAAGTACTTCAAACAGTGCCTGACACATATAAACACTCAATAAATATTAACTATGATTATGATTATATACTATATACTTTCATATATTTTATCTCGGGGGATGTTAGAGCAGGGATTGTCATCCCCGTTTTACAGATGAGTAACTAAAGTTTGAAAGGTTAAGTGACAGTGTAAGGTAACATAAGTGAGCTGTCTCAGGGTTATGTAACTATAAAGTAGAAAATACTAAAGGCAAAAGACCCCTAGGAATTTAGAAGCTCTTCTGGCTGGGGAGGGTAGGGAAGGCTTGCTGATGTCGATGAAGAAGCAATGAAGAAGGGGCAGGATAGGGTCAGCCTTGGTAAGTGCCCATCCAGAAATTTTAGTCAGAGAGGGCTCAAGTGGAGTAAGGTGTAGTGGAGGAGGTAGGGTGTGGATCCTCCTACATTTCGCTTCCAGTACAGAGGGCATGGTCAGAGGCAAGAGGAGAAAAAATCTGAAGAGGAGACATCTGGGCATGGCAGCCATGTGGGGAGCAGTAAGTAGTAGTTTTGTGGTATGTGCAGGAGTATAGTGTGTGGGAGACAGAGGAGAGCCTGCAGTGGCAAGACAAGGCTTTGGGCCTGTGTTCCAAAATACCTATTCACAAAATCCATGAATATTTGGCTACTGCTCTGGGCCCTTAGAATCCTTGGTTGATTCGCTCTGGCAACTTTATCAGATGAACCAGCTGACCTCTTTGAATGGCACCCACTGTTCACTCAGTTGTGTTAGGCTGTGGGGAACTGAAGAGAAGGAAGAAGCAAGGTCTCTTTCCCAAGGAAGTCCCAGTCTAGGTAATTGCCTATAGTTGATTATGTGTGAGTTATGGTTGTTGCATGGAGAAATTAATATTTCATTGACTGTGTTCTAATTCATAAGTAGGGCTATCAGGGAGAGACAAGAAGTAGATAAAGAAACTGCCAGGTGGCAGGAGGGCACTGGCTGGGGAAAAGAAAGTGCAGAGAAGGGAGGTTAAGAGTTGGATTGAAGGAGAGAGAAGACATTTTGCTTCCTTCCCAACTGGGCAGCTAGCCATCCTTAGAGTCCAGTGTGTGGGCCAAGATTCTTGACCAGGCCCGAGCTTGGAAAATGGTGAATTGAAATATGAATTTCCATGTACCTTTCTACCTTAGTTCCCTGGGTCTTCATCTGCCCAGAGGAGATAAAAAGAATGAATAAGAGAGCAGTTGAGGTGATTTCAACTCCGTGGGATGCTGCTGCAGACACACTTGAGCTGTCATTATTATGGGATGAGAAAACTGGATGTCAAATTAAAATTATTATCACTGTGCTACTACTACTACTACTACTACTACTACTACTACTACTACTACTACTAAGAATAATAATAAACTCATGTGATGCTGCCAGCATTCTAAAGAGCCTACCTTTGGGCACTGCCCCTGCTTCATGGGTTCAAAATTGAGGAGAACCTGAAGACTGTTTCCATGCCTTTCAATCATGGATCTGCATAGGCAATTCCTTAGGACTAGCCCTTCCTAGTGAGCTGGGTTAGAAGTGCTCTTTTGCAACCCCCTGCAAGCCAAGCCTTGTCTGTGCAAAGCCACCGGGTCCCTTCTGTCTGATAAATTTCTAGAATGTTAAAGTACTTACAAGGACCCTTAGAGGCCATCAAGTCTGACTCCTTTATTATACTGATAGAGACCTGAGGGTTCAGAGAGAAACAGGGACGTGACTAGGGTCACACAGTAATCCAGTGGCAGAAACGGCCCTAATCCAGGTCTCCCAGCTGACAAGCCAGCATGCACTTTCCACAGTATCCATTTCTCTCTACTTCCCATCCCTCTATCTCCACCAATTTCAGTCACTTGAGTTGTTACTGGTGGTTCTCAGCCCCAGTAGCCCATCAAAATCCTCTGGGGAGCTTAAAAAAATACTGATGTCCTGGTCCTGCCCCAGACCAACCGAATCATTGTCTCTGAGAGATTGAGTGATTTTTTTTTTATTATATTTTAAGTTCTAGGGTACATGTGCACAACATGCAGGTTTGTTACATATGTATACATGTCCATCAATGATGGAGTGATATTTTTAAAAGCTCCCTAGGTGATTCTAATGTACAGTCAAGATCAAGGATCACTGTTCAGGAGAAAATTAGCCTCATGTCTATGAGGAGACATAAAGGACAGACTCCCAATGAAGCAGACTTCCCAGCCTCCATTTACTTTGGGCCACTCTGCACCTCAGTAGGTCCCCAAACTCTGGTATGTGGAGGACGTAGGAGTCTGAAAGTATGAATTTCAGGGTCACCAATGCTGTCCTTGAGCTCCATTGACCCTCTTGTCATTGCCTTTCCCCTCATGCTAGCTCAGCAGTATTTTATTTCCAGACTTTTTACTTTTTCTTTACCCATCACAAAGGCCTCTGAGGAGACTGCCTGCCTCCAGTAGGCACAAACAATTTGCCCCAGCTTCTGCCTTTTTTGGGAGACACACACACACACAGACACATACACAAGGAATGTCTCTTCTTTGGCTTCTTCCAGGGGGCTTGTACTGAGTATCTAGAACCACCTGCCAGCCCCCATTCCATCTGCTTGCCATTCCCACACATAGAGCTTGCTTCCTAAGAACCAGTCTTTGAGAGACAGCCAGCACAAAGCAGAGAGAAGGGAGGCACTGGGCACTGGGACGCCTAATGCTGTTCAGCATTTTGCCTCTTGTCTTGCTAGCTATGGGCCCATAGTTATGTATAAACTTGACTTGCCCAGGGATGAGTAAGTACAGATGTGTACCTTTTTCCACACCACCCCTCATGCTAGCTCAGCAGTATTTTATTTCCAGACTTTTTACTTTTTCTTTACCCATCACAAAGGCCTCTGAGGAGACTGCCTGCCTCCAGTAGGCACAAACAATTTGCCCCAGCTTCTGCCTTTTTTGGGAGACACACACACACACAAAACTAAACATTAGTCGTACTAAAGAAACAAAACATCCTCTTCGACGCATTACATAAACCTGCCCTCAAATAATCAGGCTAGAGGGGATTATCAATAATGTTTGGCAATATATAGTCACTTTGTTTGTTTAAGTGGCCTCCCCCTCATCCTAGCTTTATTGGCGCATAATTGACAATTAAAATTGTATATATTTAAGTTATACAATGTCATGATTTTATATACATATACAGTCTGAAATTTACCACAACCAAGTTAATTAACACATCCATCACCTCAAATAGTATTGTTTTGGTGTGGTGCAAACACTTAAGATTTACATTGTTTTTTTTTTTTTTTTTTTTGAGACGGAGTTTCGCTCTTGTTGCCCAGGCTGGAGTGCAATGGTGCTATCTCAGCTCACTGCAACCTCCACCTCCTGAGTTCAAGCGATTCTCCTTCCTCAGCCTCCCAAGTAGCTGGGATTACAGGCATGCACCACCACACCTGGCTAATTTTGTATTTTTAGTAGAGATGGGGTTACTCCATGTTGGTCAGGCTGGTCTTGAACTCCCGACCTCAGATGATCCAACCGCCTCAGCCTCCCAAAGTGCTGGGATTACAGGCATGAGCCACCATACCTGGCAAGATTTACACTTAACAAATTTCAAGTACACAATACAGTACTATTAACTACAGTCACCATGCTGTACATTAGACCTCCAGAACTTGTTTTATAACTGAAATTTTGTACCCTTTAGCCAATATTTCCCCATTCCCCACAACCACCAGCCTTCAGTAACCACCATTCTAAACTCTGCTTCTATTAGTTTAACTTTTTTAGATTTCACACATAAGTGAGATCATACAGTATTTGTGGTCGTTTGATGCCCTCCCTTGGTAAGATTTTTAATCTTCCCTCTACCTCTTTCCATCTATGACTCAGTGTTCAGGAATTTCCTTGTTAAATCTCCTGGACTGCTGTTCTATGGGCTTTAAAATGTAAAATCAAAACTAGAGGAATAAAGAAATCCCTTTGGGCCAGTGTTGTGAAAGAATAACTTATTCTGTTCAGTGCAGTGGGTGGTGGATGGACTGGAGTGCCCAGAAAGCCCAGCTGGATCCCCTTAAGCCAGTTATAGACCTCTGCTCTGGCCTTTACCTGTAACTGAGCCATGACTCTGGTCTTGATCAACTGTGTTATTTAGCAGGGTGTGGTGGCCCTCAGCATGCATATGTACGTGTGTGTGTGTGTGTGTGTGTGTGTGTATCTCAAGAGTGTTCCCTGCCTCCTATCAAGTCTAGAAACTGAGAGGTATCCTGGGAAGAAGAGGCTGAGACCAGTGCTGCCTCAGGGCTGGAGTTGAGCTGAAGTCATGGCTGTCAGCAGACAGAAATGCCAACTAGTGGTGGCCTCCAGTGCAGGCCTCCTCTTGCAGGGAGAGGCTGTACCCCTGCCAGTCCCTGGAGTTTTGGAAGAGAAAACACTCATTGAAGGACAGAGTTTGAGTTCCCCCTCCCCACTGGGGCTCTGCCACTTAGAACTGTGTGACTGTGGGCAAGTGGCTTAGATACACTCTGTTTTCTCAGTCATCAAGCAGGTACACTTAATACCTATCAGTGCAGTTGTGTGTAGTAACGCAGGTTAAATATATAAAGGGGAGGTGCTCAAGAAAATGTTAGTTTCCTAACCCTTCCCTATCCTAGTCCCAATAGTCACACCCACTGTGGGAAGAAAATGATTGCATCTGACACTCTCTCCAACTCCTATCCCACCTCCTTGGCCTTTCTCCAGAATCGGGTGATTAAGAAGATAGAAAAGATAAGGAATATCTGGAGCACATAAGGGTCCATACATTCAGGGTACCTGTAAGGGCTTCTGGAGTATAATGACTTTGGTCAACAACTAGCATGGGTGGCATGAGCATGTTAGCCCATAACAGAACAAGTACTGGGATGTCAGGGCCGTGGAAGGAAAGAGCCAAGACTCAAGGTGGTCTGACTTCAATGCATCAAGCAGAGGCTTACTGGTCCCTGTCCTCTCCTGTTCTCCTTTTTAAAGACTAAAGGTCCCTGTGGGTATGGGGAAGGCAGCTGCATCTGAGAAAAGAAGTAATACAGTAGAAGCTAAAGATGGAGTTCTGTGGCACCCATGAGAATGTTCCTGGAAGACTCCCAACTACAGGGAGCATAAATGACCAGGGGTCTTGGCTGCTGCACTCTGAAATCATCCCAGCATTGTACTGAGGTCACACCTGCTACATGGCCAAGATACTAAGATACTAAGGTGGGCCTGTTCTTGGGAGACACAGAACTCCTCTGAATGCCAACTGACCTTGGTTTCATGAATGAATGATAGTGTTGCCAAACTTTCCTTAGAGTGCAGGGCAGACTAGGAAGCTTCCATCCAACCTTCCCTGATCCTCTCTTTCACTCAGGGTCAGACTTACATTGCAGTCTCACGTCTTTCCTAGCTTTCGCAGACTTCCTCTCTATCTGCTGTCATTTCTCTTAATAAATCCCTGCATATGCAATCCCATTTTATTATCTACTTCTCTGAGGTCCCAGACTAACACAAATTCTGACCAACATGAAATCAAATGTATTGGCCTAGAGCCTGGCCTGTACCCAGGGTCTAGACTTGGGCCCACTTTTAGAAAACATTCAACAGGTTTTTGTTTGTTTGTTTGTTTGTTTTTTGAGACGGAGAGTCTCACTCTGTCTTCCAGGCTGGAGTGCAGTGGTGTAATCTCGGCTCACTGCAAGCTCCATCTCTCAGGTTCACACCATTCTCCTGCCTCAGCCTCCTGAGTAGCTGGGACTACAGGCGCCCGCCACCACACCCAACTAGTTCTTTTGTATTTTTAGTAGAGACGGGGTTTCACCGTGTTAGCCAGGATGGTCTCGATCTCCTGACCTCGTGATCCACCTGCCTCGGCCTTCCAAAGTGCTGGGATTACAGGCATGAGCCACTGTACCCGGCCAACATTCAGCAGGTTTCTAAACATTGGAGAAATATCCCTAAAGTTTGGAAAGACTTCGTGAGTGGTATAAATGTATTGCCCTGCTTTACTCTGAATGAATATCTCAGACAAATAAGTTTCTTTTATTTAATGTACCAACTCAGTGTCTTATATGCCTTCTTATGGAAGATATTTCTTTAATCTAACTATAGTATTTCCCAGGAAGCACTCATTTTCTCCTGTTCTCCATTTTGGACTGAGAGTCAGAGAAATCTAGCTCCAGGTTTGTCAGTGGCAAACCGTGTCATATTGGACAAGTCCCTGTACTCTCTGTAACCTTCCCTTTCTGAACCTCAGCTCTTATTTTTTTGTGACTACCACTTTTTCTGTTTCCTCAGTACCATTCCTCAGAACCAGTGTTCAAGTTTTCCTAAAGGACATTGGTATGTTAGCAAAGGAGAGAGAGAGAGAGAGTGTGTGTGTGTGTGCGTGTGTGTCTGTCTGTCTGTGAAAAAGAGGGAAAGAGGGAGAGGGAGAGGAAGAATTGGAGAGAAGGAAAGAAGCGGAGGGAGAGAGAGGGTGAAAGACATCTCTGTGCAGCTTATTCCCAGCTCTGCTTGGCGGTTCCCTCACACGCAGTGCTAGGCAACACACATGGTGACCTACTTTTGCAAGAAGGTTCTTTTTTGGAGTTACAGTCTTCTTTACCTTCCTCCTTTGCCTGGGATGGGTCTGCCACTAAACAGCAGCTATAGATGTAAGGAACAGAGGATTGGTGGCTCTGGTATCATTACCAAATTTTAAAAATTGTAAGGATGAAAAGCATTCCAGCTCTTAGCTTTGTGTTACCAGAAACCACTCCAGAGATTTGAAACTTAATCACTTACAACTCCTCCTAGGAGGAATTCAGGCTTAATCCCATCTCCATCCCCATCTAGAGAGGCCAGGATGCTTAGTTCCAAGCCCCTGAATCCCTCAAATCTAACCTTGTCCCCTGCTGTGGCCACCACTCTCTCCTATTTCTTTGGAGTGTCTCCTGAGCCTTTCAGCCCAGTCCAGGCCAGCTCCTTAATAACTGCCCCTCCCTGTGAACTCCTTCTTCCTGCCTCCTCTTCCCTCCAGTGGCAGAAATCCTACCTCTGTTGGCCCAGCGTCTTTGAAGAGGGTCCTGAGATGCCCCTCGGAGTTTGGGTAGAGCCCTTGCAGGCATCCAGAGAACAACTGGAATCAAGGCCCTTTGTGCTTTCTGGTTCCCAAGCTCCTTTGGGGCTTGAGGTTCTCTTCATTAGCAGTGGATCTGAAGTATTTGTTTCTCGAGTAGCCTGACTGCTAGTGTTTCACCTAGAGTTTTTGGTTATAGTTTGGTGTTTGTTTGTTTGTTTGTTTGTTTTTGAGATGGAGTCTCGCCTTGTCACCCAGACTGGAGTGCAATGGCACGATCATGGCTCACTGCAACCTCCGCCTCCTGGGTTCAAACGATTCTCCTGCCTCAGCCTCCCGAGTAGCTGGGATTACAGGCACCTGCCACCATGCCCAGCTAATTTTTGTATTTTCAGTAGAGATGGGGTTTCACCATGTTGGCCAGACTGGTCTCGAACTCCTGACCTCGTGATCCGCCCATCTCGGCCTCCCAAAGTGCTGGGATTACAGGCGTGAGCCACCGCGCCCAGCAGGTTTGGTGTTCTTACCCAGCATCTCACAACTTCTGTACTGAGCCTTCTATAGATCTTTGAAAAATGGGCTTCTCCAGAAGGTAGGGGGAAGGTTCACAGCCCTGGGAGACCATGACCAAAGGGAAACAGGATTGAACGGGACAGAGGAGTAATTGTGCTTAGGACTAGTGTAGCAGAAATTCATTAGGGGGCTCAAGACATCTGTGAAAAAACTGAAGCAAAAATCCCATCAAAATAAAAGCCCTTCAGAAACACTGCCCACAGACTCAACAAAGGAATCTGGCCTGAGAAGCCCAAAACACTTGGGCCACCAACTTCTGCTTCTTTCTTGTGAGACCACATGCAGGTCTCTTCATCTCTTTATGGTTCAATTTACCCACTTATAAAATGAGGGGCCTGGACTCTATCATCTTTTGGGATAGTGAAAAGGTAGCTTGCCTGGGAAAGAAGAGATATGCACAACTCTAGAGATTCTTCAGATTTTTCCAAGGACTACTGCAGAGGGAGAGGATGGGAGGGACAAAATAAGTGAGAAAAAAAAATCAGTGGAGTTTTCAGTAGGCTGACAAGTGCCTCCATCACATCAGAGCATTCCTGCTTTTATATTATTTATGCAATGCACTTCAGTATAAAATTGCAATTGGAAAGGAAAGGGGGTTCCATGGATTTAGAAAGGTTTTAACTTTCTAACTTCTAGCTGCAAGTGAATCTGAAAAAGTAAGAGTGTAGTTTTTATAGCTTTTGTAATGATGATAGAAATAGAGAAGAGGGTTGAAAATAAGAATATTGAGTTAGTTCAACAGGATCCACTGCAATTAATATTTTTTGCTCTAAATCTGATTACTTTTTAGAGCTTATTAAGGCATAACTGATGTACAATAAACTGCACATATTTAAAGTACATTATTTGGTCAATTTTGACAAATGTGTACATTCATGAAATCATTGCAGTAATCTAGATAATGAGCATGTACATCATCCTCAAAAGTTTCTTCATGTCCTTTTTTAGTTCATCCCTCCCTCTACCACCATCCTCCGGCAATTACTGATCTGCTTTCTGTAACTGTAGATTAATTGGCATTTTTAGAATTATTTGTATGTGGAATTATACAGTATTTACTCTTTTTGTCTAGAGATTTTCCACTTAGCATAATTATTTTGAGATTCAGAATAAGGTGTGTATCAACATTTTAATTTTTTTGTATTGCTAAGTAGTATTACATTGTGTTGATAACACAGTTTGTCTTATCTAATTACCTGTTGATGGGCAGTTGGGTTGTTTACAGTTTGGGGCTGTTACAAATAAAGCTGTTCTGAACATTTATGTACAAGTTGTTTACAAGTACTTTTAAAATTTAACTAATGACTTCCATTTTCAAAATGTTTCCAGCAGAAACTGACTTGGGAAATGTTGCATTTGTGTGTCTCTTTGTACTCAAGCTATTTTTTGGCAGTTTTTGTTGTTGTTATTTTATATCCTTTGATGTTATTACACACTGTTGATCCTACAGTTGCACCTCCCCAAGCATTGTGAATAGGTTTCTGAAAGCCTGTGTAAGAAGAATTTCAGTTGAATAATGTAAGACTTGTATAAGGAGTTTTCTTGAGGGGGACTGAAAGGCAAAAGCCCTTGTAAATATTTTATATTTACTAAAACAAACCACTAAATATAATACCAAATAAAGATGGTATTAATTTCCTTTTAAACCCACTGGCCTAGACAAAGGCTAGAGTCTTCACCCAGCTAGGGGTGACTGGAAGTCCATAAGTGGACAAAAGACACAACCCTAAAATATTCTGTTTCAGACCTAGGCTAGGTGTGGTGGCCTGTAATACCAGCACTTTGGGAGGAGGCTGAGGTGGGAGGATCACTTGAGGCTAGGAGTTTGAGACCAGTCTGGGCAACATAGCAAGATCCCATCTCAACAACAGCAACAAACAGACCTATTGCTCCTCCATGGAGCCAGGGAACATGGCAACACAGAGGATTCCCATCTCTAGTACTGGGCTGGCCTATGGCCAGCAAACAGCTGTTGTTTCAGGAAAGGGGTTCAGAGAGAAATTGCATGGTGTGAAAAACTGTTAATGAAATAGGATATGAGGTCCATCTCATGTCTTTCTTCCAGTAATGCCCAAAGAAATGGCCATACTTGTATTTCACTCTTATTTTATTTTATATTTCCTTAATAAAATTTTAAAAGGTTTCATGGGGCTATTTGGAAACCAAGGATGACTCTTTAGGCCATGAGGAGAGTGTGGCATGAGATTTTGCCACAGTATGGAAAGGAGAAGCCTGGAATGAGGAACCAAGCACAAAAGCTTTGTCCTGGGATCTGGAGTTCCTGCAAGTGTCCTTGAGAATGAACTACTGCAGAGAAAAGCAGGGGCAGAACCCTTCAGAGAGCATTGGCTTATCAGCTGCTACAACCTGATGAGCCAATCAGGTTCTTGCAGCTCTTGTCCACCCTTCACACTCTTTACCTGAGCCTCAAGGCCAGCTTGAGCAATATTTCGCTCTTCTGGGCTCTTCTGGGCTGCCCAGGGAGTTGGGGGTGGTGCTGAGCCCATTTTGTGGCTTGGAGACAGTGTGTGTGCACCAGGGTAGTCCCCACTAGAAGGCAGGAAAGAGCTGGAGAGGGTTGGAGAGAGGCCCAGTAAGAAGCATGCTGCAATTTTCTTCCACAACCAACCCCCAAATTGGGGTGACAATTCCAGGGAAATGGGATGCATTGTTCTCTACTTGCTGCTAGCCTCTGGGCGATGAACAAAGTAGTAAATTGGCCCTGTGAGGGAGGGGACACAAGGGGGAGGTGGTGGAGGATATGGGGACCAGGAGCCCCTGGGGCTGACTGATCTGCTTACAAACATCAGAACTTCCCCTCTGTGACCCTCCCAGCCCCCAGGGAATGAGAACTGTTTTGCTCTCCTAGATCAGAAGGAACAAGATGTCCTTATCTGGTGGGAGAGGGCTGGTCAATACCACCTCCAAGGAGAGAAGAGAAGGGAACCAAGAGAACTGCAAGCCCAGCAGGAGGCATCATTCTTGGGGAAAGCCTAGAAAGAAGCAGGCAGGCTCCATCCCAGGCCCCCAGGGTTTCAGGAGTCCGGATGGGCGGTGGATTCAGACTCCATACTCTCCCACCAATGCTTCAAAGCCCTGGTGCTTGTGGCTGGTATGAATTTTTTGCTTTTATTGTGTTTATGAGCTTTTTCTAGACCTGGCTTCTAAAAAGCTATGAAAGCCAAACAGCTGCTCAGGCTACAGCATTCTCCACCCCCTTTCCTGACTCCCTATTTGCCATTCCTCTGATCTTCCTTGAGCACCTGCTTTACTGTGGGAGAATAGCCATCCCTCGGTATATGTGGGAGATTAGTTTCAGGACCCCTTGCAGACACCAAAATCCATAGATGCTCATGTCTCATGTCCTTTATAAAAAATGGTGTAGTATTTGCATATAACCTATACACATCCTCTCATAAACTTTATATCACTCTAGATTACTTATGATACCTAATACAATGTAAATGCTATGCAAATAGTTGTTATACTATATTATTTAAAGAGTAATGACAAAATCTGTACATGTTTAGCACAGACACAGTCATCCATTTTTTGTCAAACATTTTCGATCTGCTTTTGGTTAAACCCACTGATGCAGAACCCACTGATAAGGAGGCAAAAGATTCTGTCTGGGGTCTGCTGCAGACCCATGCTTCTTCCAGGGCTCTCAGTCTCTGTGACTTTCCTCATCTTAAAGTTGCCCTTTTGTGTCTGGTAAAAACAACGTTGCCCTTCCCTGAATTAATTTACCAACCTTGGTCCAGAAGCCCATGGCTTTGTCACAATATTCAATACTTAGTGATGCGGCCCTAGAGAGGTTTTAGACCTTCAGTCAAGGTTCTGGTATTTTTTATCTGATTCTACCTACCCAGATCATTTTATGGCCACAGAACCAAATGGAGCTAGACACTTTTCTGGCACAACTGGTGAGTTTTGTTCAATTCAACAAACCTTTCTTGAGCACCATGTCACCATATACCCAGATAGCTCTCAGCCAGAGAGAGAGGTATAAAGCCCTTTAAGGGCCCACCCCTCTCCTCCATCTTCCTGCCTTTTCCTGCCTTTCTGCTCTTCTTCTGCCCATATAGGCTCAGCTCTATCTAGAGAAAGCTAAGCTGGAAAGTGGTAAGGGGCCTTAGATATAATCTTTTCAGAACCCCTCATGATATAGACAGAGAAAGCAAGACCCAGAAGAGTAAGAAATTTGACCTAGGCTACACAGCAGATTAGTGGTAGAGCTTGGAGTTGGGGGTCTAAGGCTAAGGGGGGCTTCTTTTTTTTTTTTTGAGACGGAGTCTTGCTCTGTCCCCCTGGCTGGAGTGCAGTGGCGCGATCTCGGCTCACTGCAAGCTCCGCCTCCCGGGTTCCTGCCATTCTCCTGCCTCAGCCTCCCAAGTAGCTGGGACTACAGGCACCTGCCACCGCGCCCAGCTAATTTTTTTGTATTTTTAGTAGAGACGGGGTTTCACCATGGTCTCGATCTCCTGACCTTGTGATCCGCCCGCCTCGGCCTCCCAAAGTGCTGGGATTACAGGCGTGAGCCACCGCGCCCGGCCAAGAGGGGCTTCTAAAACAAAGAGAATATCCCAAGTTAGTATGTGCATTGGGGTGGATGTGGGAACATGTGAAAAGCAGGTCAAGACCCATAACCTAGACTTTGTGGCCAATCTAGGGTTGGTTTGAAGGTTACTTTGTAGGGTCCTAGCACTCCCGCCCAAAGTACATCTCAGAAACAGAAATGGTACCTCTGGGTAATTCTTTTGGAGCTTGAAGGCTGTGCACATTTAGTTTTCAAAAAATAAAATCCTAGTATAGGCAAAGCCTTGTAGGAACAAAGCCCTGAGGGAGGCAGCTCAGAAAAGACAATTAAGAAAACCCCCAGGGAGAGCCTTTGTAACTACATAGTACACAAAATTCTACCAGTTTGAAAAAGGTATTCTTGCCTCCTTCCATATATTCTACAGACTGATTGTTGTCAGGCATGCTCCATGACATAGAAATTTGACTTTGTCAATGCCCAGCCCAGAAACCAGTCATGAATCCCATAGTCCTGGTGAGATTAGATTCAAACTCCTGGCCATGCCATTCAAGGTCCTGGGCAACTTTCCCAGGATCATCTTTTCCCACCCAACTCTTACCTAAACCACCCACACATACCTTCTTCATTCACACCATATCATTCACATTTCAAGTCTCCAAACCACTGTTCATGCTGTTCCATCAGCTTGAAATGCCTTTCTCTACTTTTTGATTATTAGATTATCCTTCAGGGCTCAACTCAAAGATCACCCTCTATTCTGTTAAACTTTTAAAAAAATAGCTTTATTGAGGCAAAATTTATTTGCCACACAATTAACCCAACTAAAGTATACAATTCAGTGGTCTTTAGTAAATTCACAGACTTTATAACCATTACCACAATCAATTTTAGAACATTGTCATCACCCGCAAAGAAACAGGTACCCTTTAGGCATCCCTACCACCACAATCTCCCCATCACCCCCTCACAGACCTTGGCAAATACTAATCCACTTTCTGTTTCTATAAATGTGCATGTTCTAGACATTTCATATAAGTGGAATTATATAATAAATGGTCTTTTGACTGACTTTTTTTCACTTAGCATAACGTTTTCAAGGTTCTTCTATATCATAGCATGTATTAGCAACAAATTTCTTTTTATGGCTGAATAATAGCTATTGTATGGATAAACTGTACCACATTTTGTTTATGCACTTACAAATTCATGGACATTTCGGTTGTTTCTACTTTTTGGCTATTATGACTAATGCTGCTAGGAGAAGTCCTGTACAAGTTTTTAAATTAGATGAACATTTTTATTTGTCTTGGTTATATACCTAACAGCAGAATTGTTGGATGATATGGTACCTCAATTTTTTTAAATTTTCAATTTAATTTTTATGTATACATAATAGTTGCACTATTTATGGGGTACACGTGATATTTTGATACAAGCATACAATCTATAATGAGCAAATCAAGGTAACTGGGAAATCCATCACCTTAAACATTTATCATTTATTTGTGTTAAGAACATTCTAATTCCATTCTTCTAGTTATTTGGAAATACACAATATTTTTTTTAACTATAGGCACCCTATTGTGCTACCAAACACTAGATCTTACTCCTTCTATCTAACTATATTTTTGTAACCATTAGCCAACCCTTCTTTACCCCCACTCCCCATTACCCTTCCCAGCCTCTGGTAACCATCACTCTACCCTTTACTTTCGTGAAACCAATCAACCTTTTTAACTCCTATATATGAATAAGAACATGCAACATTTGTCTTTCTGTGCTTGGCTTATTACACTTAATAGAATGACTTCCAGTTCTATTCATGTTGCTGCAAGTGACAGGATTTCATTCTTTTTTATGCCTGAGTAATATTCCATTGTGTATATGTTATCACATTTTCTTTATCCATTCACCTGTTGATGGGTACTTAGGTTGATTCGATGTCTTAGCTATTGCATATAGTGCTGCAACAAACATGGGAGTGCAGACATCTCTTGGATATACTGATTTTTCTTCTTTTGGATATATACCCAGCAGTGGGAATGCTGGATCATATAGTGGTAACTTTATGTTTAATATTTTAAGGAACTGCCAAAATGTTTTGCAAAACAGCTAACCCATTTTACATTCCTACAAACAACACATGAAGATTTCAATTTCTGTACATCCTCACCAACACTTATTTTTGGTATTTTTTTTATAGCTATCCTAGTGGTTGTGAAGTGGTATCTCATTTTGGTTTTGATTTGCAGTTCCTTGGTGAATAAGATGTTAGGTATCTTTTCACGTGCTCATTGGCCATTTGTATATCTTCTTTAAAGAAATGTCTATTGAAACCCTTGGCCTGTTTTTTGTTTTTAAAGACGATTTTAGGGCAGTTGTAGGTTTGTAGCAAAATTGAGCAGAAGGTGCAGACATTTCCTGTATACCCGCTACCCCCCAGCACGCACAGCACCCCCACTATTAACTCCTTCACCAGAATAGTACTTTTGTTACAATTGATGAACCTACATTGACACATCACTGTTACCCAAAGTTCATAATTTACATTAGGTTCACTCTTGGTGTACATTCTGTAAGTTTTGTCAAATATATAATAATGTGTCTACCATTTTAGTATCATACAGACTAGTTCCACTGCTCTGAAAAGTCCCTGTGCTTTACCTATTCATCTCACCATCCCCTGGCAACCACTGATCCTTTTACTGTCTCCATAGTTTTGCTTTTTCCAGCATATCATCTGATTGGAATCATACAGTATGGAGGTTTTTCAGATTGGTGTCTTTCACTTAATAATATGCACTTAAGATTCCTCTATGTGTTTTCATGACCTGATAGCCAATTTCTTTTGAGTGCTGAACAATACTGCACTGTCTAGATGTACCAGAGTTTATTCATTCACCTACCAAAAGAAATCTTGGTTGCTTCCAAGTTTTGGCAATTATGAATAAAACTGCTATAAACAATAATGTGCAGGTTTTTGTGTGTGTGTGTGGACATAGGTTTTTGACCCACTTGGGTAAATACCAAGGAGCACAATTGCTGGATTGTATCATAAGAGCATGTTTAGCTTTGTAAGAAACTGCCAGACTGTCCTCCAAAGTGGGTGTACCATTTTGCATTCCCACCAGCACTAAATGAGAGTTCCTGTTGCTTCACATCATCACCAGCATTTGGTGTTGTCAGTGTTTTGGATTTTGGTTATTCTAATACGTGTGTAGTGGTATCTCGTTGTTTCCATCTGCAATTCCCTCATGACATATGATACTGAGCATCTTTTCATATGCATATTCACCATCCATATATATTTTCTGGTGAAGTGTTCATTTAGATTTGCCTTTTAAAATATCAAGTTATGTATTTTCTTTTTGTTGAATTTTAAGAGTTCTTTGTATATATTATTAACAATTCTTTATCAGATATGTCATTTGCAAATATTTTCTCCCATTCACTTGATAGTGTCTTTCACAGAGCAGAAATTCTTAATTTTAATGAAGTCCAGTTTACAAATTGTAACTTTTATGAATTGCGCCTTTGTTGTTATATATAAAAAATTACCACCCAAGGTCACTGAAATTTTCTTTTATATTATCTTCTAGGAATTTCAGAGTTTTGCATTTTACATTTAGGTCTATGATTAGTTTTGTGTGAATTTTTGTGAAGGGTGTAAGCTCTGTGTTGTTACTGTTATTTTAGGATTAGGAATGAATGACAGTTATAATCCTGTGACCTCATTTCTCTGATGGCTCTAAGAACAGTGGTTTATTTTTCAGTTTGTTTAGCTTTTTATTTGTTGTTAAGACAGAATGATAACTTCCAAGCTCTTTACATGCCAGACTGGAAAACCT
Source organism: Theropithecus gelada (assembly GCF_003255815.1). NCBI lineage: Eukaryota > Metazoa > Chordata > Mammalia > Primates > Cercopithecidae > Theropithecus > Theropithecus gelada. The sequence goes on along the minus strand of NC_037689.1, from coordinate 79,527,944 downwards.
TTGCCCATTTGTAAATGTTATTTGTCTTTTTATTGTTGAATTATTAGAGTTTTAAATATATATTCTGGATACTCAACCCTTATCAGATAAATGATTTGAAAATATTTTCTCTCATTCTGTGTGTTGTCTTTTCACTTTCTTACTGGTGTCGCTTGAAGTACAAGTTTTTCACTGTTTTATTGTGGTGAAATATACAGAACACAAAATTTATAATTTTAACCATTTTAATTGTACATTTCAGTGGCACTAAGTACATTTACGTTCTTGTGTAGGTATCACCACCATCCATCTCCAGTACTTTTTCATCTTCCCAAACTGAAACTCTGTATCTTTTAAACAATTACTCTCCATTTTCTCTTCTTCTCAGTCCTTGGCAACCACCATTCTACTTTCTGTCCCTATGGGTTTGATGACTCTAGGTACATCATGTAAATGGAATCAGACAGTACTTACTTGTCTTTTTGTAACTGGCTTATTTCACTTAGCATAATGTCTTCCAGGTTCACCTATGTTGTAGCATGTGTCAGAATTTCCTTCCTTTTTAAGGGTGAATAATATTTCATTGTATATACACACATAGATGCATACATATGTATACATATACATTTTGTTTATCCAATCATCCATCAGTGGACATTTGGGTTGTTCCCACCTTTTGGCTATTGTGAATGATGCTGCTCTGAACTTCAGTGGACAAATGTCTGTTTGAGTCCCTGATTTCAATTATTTTGGGTATATACCCAGAAATATGTTTTTAATTTTTATGAACTCCAATTTATCTAGTTTTTTTTTGTTGGTTGTGCTTTTAAATTATTTCTAAAAGACTACTGCCTATTCTATTTACTTCTATGCTTTCTTCTAGGACTTCTATATTTTTAATTCTTATATGTAGGTATGTACTTCATTTTGAGCTAATTTCTATATATGGTGTCACGCAGGAATTCAACTTCATTCTTTTGTATGTGAATATCTAGTTGACCCATCACCATTTGCTGAAAAGACTGTTTTATCTGTATTGAATTATCTTGGCACCCTTGCTAATAATCAATTCACAGTAAACATAAAGGGATTTTTTAATGGACTCTCAATTTTGTTTCATTAATCTGTATATTCATTCTTATGCAAGTACCACACGGTTTTCATTACTGTACCTTTGTAGTAGATGTGAAATTAGGAAGTGTGAATCTTCCAACTTTGTTGTTCATTTTTCTTCTTTCTTTTTTTTTTTATTAAAAAGACATTTATTCAGCATCATAATCAGACTATTACATTTAGCAATTAACAGCATGGGTGCAAAAAAAAACTACATTAAAACCCTTGGTTGGAATGCTTTTCACTTTCCACGGAACAGAAACTAAAATAACCTGTTATACAATTAGTCACAAATACAATCCTTGAGTTTTTTTCCCATACATTGAGTATTTGTCTAAAACATGTCTGCTTTGTAGCAGTTAGGCCCTGCCACCACTGTGCTTGGCTAAATTCACAAATCCGTTGTAACCTGTAGCTTCCCTGCCACTTCTCTGGCTCTCCTCTCCTGCTAAGCTTTGTGTCCTAATTAAAATCTGCCACTGCCACAGCTACGGCTACTACTGGAACCACCATAGCCACCTTGGTTTTGTGGTTTGGCAAAGTATTGGCCTCCACCACCATAGGGGCCAGAGCTTCTGCCTCCAAAGTTTCATGGGTCCAAAATTTGAAGACTGATTGTTGTAATTGCCAAAATTATTGTAGCTTCCACCACCTCCAAAATTGCTTCCATCATTACCAAATCCATTATAGCCATCCCCACTGCCACCATAACCACCACCACCACGGCTGCCACCAAAGCCACCACCACCACTGAAGTTTTCTCCACGACCACCACCTCCATGACTGTGACCAAAGTTTCCAGAACCACTTCCACCTCTGGCTGGATGAAGCACTAGCCATCTCTTGCTTTGACAGGACTTTCCTAACTTCACAGTTGTGGCCATTCACACTATGGTATTTATGAATGACAATCTTATCCATGGAGTCATTGTTGTCAAAGGTTACAAAGGCAAAACCCCTTTTCTTACCACTGCCTCGGTCAGTCATGATTTCAATCACTTCAATTTTTCCATACTATTCAAAATAATCTCTTAGTTGATGTTCTTCAGTGTCTTCTTTAATGCCACCAACAAATATCTTTTTCAAAGTTAAGTGGGCACCTGGTCTTTGAGAATCTTCTCTTGAGACAGCTCTTTTTGGTTCCACAACTCTTCCATCCACCTTGTGTGGCCTTGCATTCATGGCTGCATCCATCTCCCCCATGGTGTCATATGTGACAAACCCAAAGCCCCTGGAGGGCTTGGTGTTTGGATCACTCATTTCCACACAGTCTGTGAGCATTCCCCATTGTTCAAAATGGCTCAACCATTTTGAGCCATTTTCAGGTTGTTTCAAAGCTCAACCCTCCAATGAAGAGCTTCCTCAGCTGTTCGGGCTCTTTAGGAGACACTGACTTAGACATGATGGCAGGGAGAAGACAGACTATAATGATGCTTCCTCAGCGGCGTCCATGGGCAGAAAGCCGTTGTTCATTTTTCAAGATTGTTTTTGCTATTCTAGTTCTCTTGCACTTTCATACAAATCTTAGGATCAGTTTGTCAATTTCTGCAAAGAAAATGCAGCCAGGGTTTTTACAGGGATATTGTTGAATCTTTAGGTAAATTTACAGAGATTGCCATCTTAATAATATTAAGTCTTCTGATCCAAGAAAATGGAATGTTTCCACTTATTTAGATATTTTTAAATTTCCTCCAACAATATTTTGTAGCTTTCAGAGTATAAGTTTTATACTTCTTTTGTTACATTTATTCCTAAGTAGTGTATACTTTTTGATGCTTTTGTAAATGGAATTGTTTTAATTTTATTTGAAAATTGTTTATTGCTGGTATATAGAAATATAATTCATCTTTGTATATTGATTTTCTATCTTGTAACTTTGCTAAACTAAGTTATTAGTTCTAGTAGGTGTTTTTGCAGATTCCTTAGTCTTTTCTATATAAAAGATCATGTCATCTGCAAACAGAGGTAGTTTTATTTTTTTTCTTTTCCAATCTAGATGACTTTTATTTCTTTTTCTTGTCTAAATGTCCTGGCTGAAACCTCAAGTACAGTGCTGAATAATAGATATGATGACAGCAAACAGTCTTGTCTTCTTGTTGATCTTACGGGGGAAGCAGTATTTCAGCAGTAAGTATGATATTAGCCTTGAGATTTTCATAGATGACCTTTATCATATTGAAAAAATTCCCTTCTATTCCTAGTTTGTTGAATGTTTTTATTGTGAAAGAATGTTATATTTTGTCAAATGCTTTCTCTACATCTCTTGAAATAATCATGTGATCTTCTTTGTCTTTTCTTCTATTGAGATAGTGTATTACATTGGTGGATTATCAAATGTTAACTCAACTTTACATTCCTGGGATAAACCCCATTTGGTCATGATTTATAATTTTTCCTATATGTAACTGGAGTTAATTTGCTAGATTTTGTCAATGATTTTATTTTTGCATCGATTTTCTTAAAAGATATTGGTCTGTAGTATTCTCTTCTTGTGATATCTTTGGCTGACTTCACAGGATGAGTTGGGAAATGTTCCCTCCTGTTCTAGAAGAGTTTGTGAAGAATTGGTATAATTATTTTCTAAATATTCGGTAAAATTCACCAGTGAAGACATTTGAGTTGGGGGTTTATTTAAGGGGAGCAGAGTATTTTAATTACTAATTCTATCTTTTTACTTGTTACAGTTAAATTCAGATTTTCTGTTTCTTGCATGGATTTTGGCAGTTTCTGTCTTTATAGAAATGTTTCCATTTCATTTAAGTAATTTAATTCAGTAGCACACAATTGTTCATAGTATTTCTTTATGTTCCTTTTATTTCTGTAAAGTTAGTACTGATGTCTCCTCTTCATTTTTAATTTTACTAATTTGCATCTTCTCATTATTTTTCTCGTTAAGTCTAATTAAAGGTTTGCCAGTTCTGTGGGTCTTTTCACAAAACCAACTTATGATTTCATTTGATTTTCTCCGTTGTTTTTTGCTCTATTTTATTTGTTCCTGTGAAGTTTTTATTATTGCCTTCCTTCTGCTTGCTTTGGGTTTAGTCTGCTCTTCTTTTTCTAGTTTCTTTAGTTGGAATATTAGGTTACTGATTTGAGATGTTTTTAAATTTTTTTATTGAGATAAAATTCATAGACCATAAAATTCACCCTTTAAAAGTGTACAATTCAGTGTTTTAAATGTATTTTCAATATCTTGCAACCATTACCATGATCTAATTCCACAACATTTCAAAACCGCCAAAATAAACCCTGTAACTAATAGCAGTTTCTCCCTTAGTGCCCCAGACCCTAGCTCCTAATGACCAATATCTACTCTCTGTATCTCTGAATTTTCCTATTCTGGATATTTCATATAAAATATTTTTGGTTGACAGTTTTTTCCTTTCATCATTTTGAATATGTCATCCCTCTATGCCTTTTAGCTTCTATTCTTTCTGGTAGAAGTCAGCCATAAATCTTATTGGAATTCCTCTTATACGTGATAACTAATTTTCTCTTGCTGCTTTTAAAGTTTCTCTTGGTTTTTGGCTTCTGACATTTTGATATGGTGTTTCTGAAGTGTTTCTCCTTATGTTTATCCTATTTGTTATTTGTAGAGCTTCTTAGAGGTGTAGATTAATAACTTTCTTCAAATTTTGAAAGTTTTTCTTATTTTTGAATATTTTCTTCTGTTTATTTCTCTCTCTTCTCTTTTGGAATTCCATTGCATGTATATTGGTGTGCTTAATAATGCCTCACATTTCTCTGAGTCTCTGTTCATTATTCACCATTCTGTGTCCTCAATCTTCTTCAATTTGCACAATATGTATTGATCTATCTTCAAGTTTGCTAACTTTATTTCCTGTCTCCTGTTGATCTCTTCTATGAAACTTTTTGTTTCAGTTATTGTATTTTTCAACACTAGACTTTCTTATATCTCCTTATTGATTTTCTATTTGATGAAAATAATTTCTCACAAATTCTTTTAGTTTTTTATTTTTCTTTTTTTTCTTAGACAGGGTCGCCCTGGGTCACCCAGGGTGGAGTGCAGTGGTACAGTCTTGCCTCACTGCAGTCTTGACTTCCTGGGCTCAACTGATTCTCCCATCTCAGCTTCCCAAGTAGCTGGGACCACAGCCATCTGCCTCCACAAACAGTTAATTTTAGCTAATTTTATTTTTTGTAGAGATGGGCGCTGTGTTGCCCAGGCTGGTCTTGAACTCCTGGACTCAAGTGATCCTCCTGCTTTGGCCTCTGAAAAGTGCTGGAATTACAGGCATGAGCCACCCTGCCTGACTCTTTCAGTTCTTTAAGCATAGCTTCCTTTAGGTCTTTGAACATATTTATAAGTAGCTGCTTTGTCCTCTAAGTTCAACATCTGGCGTAATTCAATGAAGTCTATTTCCCTGCAGCATACAGCCTCTGTGTCACTCCTCAGAGGTCACAGTCTTGGGCATGTACACAGTATCTACCACCAGTGATACTGTGATTTTAACTGGGCTCTCTGTCTCCTTACCTAAGATCCTCTTTGAGTTTCTGGATGATCTATCTCTAATAATATCACAACCAGCCTATTAGCCTCCACTTCTTAATTCCATTAGTGTTTTTAAACAATGCCCTGGGATACAAATGTTTCCACATTAAAATTGCGTCTTTTCAAGTCTTCAAGGCTTGCCCAGACCCTAAAAGGGTTCTTCTTAGTTTTTTCTCTGGTTCTCTCTGTTAAACTTCTAGCTGGTGAACCATTCTGCAGCTACTACTAGAATCGTAGAACTTCTGGTGCCCTCTTGATTGCTCACCACCAAGATTGTCGTTGTTCCTGATAATACCATAGACAAAAACTTCTTCACTCTCTTTTCCAAATAAAGATAGACTCCTTGGGGAGAGCTAAGGAGCTCTCCATTCTTAAAACTCATCTCACCTCATGGACAGAATCTCTGCTGTACTACACTAGACATTAGAAGTAGGGAGAGCAGCTTCTTTCTTCCAGAATGACACCCCTGCTCTATGAGCAGGGTGCTGGGCAGGAATGGTAGCTATGGCTTTTCTCAACTTGCTTTTCTAGCATTGAACATGCACCCTATGAGTGAGCTGGGGCAGAGTGATCAGAGACACAATATTATTGGCCCACCATGCTTGAGGTAGAGATTCCATTTTACCAATGGGAGCTGACTGGGGGAAGGGCTTCCCACTCCTCTTGGCCTCACCTAAGTGGAATAAAACTTCTGCAACATGGAGCTTGGTATTAGACGATGAGAGATTCCAGCAGACTACCCTCCTAAAGTCAAACTGTTGCCCTGTACTAGGAGCTAGAGGAAGAGAGAGCTCCATGTTACTGACTACACCCAACTAGAATAGAATTTCCATCATGCTAAACTAGGGGGTAGGGGTGTGTTGATGAAAAGAGTCAAACTCTGTAAAATATTTGAAGATATTTATTCTGAGCCAAATATGAGTGACCACAACCTGTGACACAGCCCTCAGAAGGTCTTGAGAACATGTGCCCAAGATGGTGAAAGTGCTGTTTAGTTTTATTCATTTTGGAGGGGCATAAAACATTAATCAAATACATTTAGGATATACATTGGTTTGGTTCAGAAAGGCGAAACAACTTGAAGTTGGGGCTTCCAGGCTATAGGCAAATTTTTAAATTTCCTAGTTGACAATTGGTTGAGTTTGTTTAAGAACCTGGGATCAATAGAAAGGAAATGTTTGGGTTAAGATAAAGGATTGTGGAGACCAAAGTTTTATTGTGCAGAGGAAGCTTTTAGCTAGCAGGCTTCAGAGAGAATAGGTTGTAAAATGTTTCTTATCGGACTTAAAGTCTGTGTTGATATTAATACCAGAGAGGTATAATGAGGCATGTTCGACTCCCATTTCCCATCATGGCCTGAAACAGTCTCTTAGGTTAAATTTTAAAAGAGTCCTGGCTGAGGAGGAAGTCCGTTCAGATGGTTGGGGAGCTTAGAATTTTATTTTTGGTTTACATTTTCCCCTTTTTGGTCAAGATTTGGCAGAGGAAACATTAAAGGCCAGCAAATCTTTATTTTCTCCCATAGCGTTGTCAGGGTGGCATGGCTGCCTGCACCAGGTCCATCCTGTCCCTTTGTGGGGCTCCTTATGGCCCAGGGCCTTAAGAGTCAAAAGACTTATAGCCGATTAATTGTTCTAGGCCAGATAGGAATGGATGTGGACAGGCATTTATTACCTCTTAAAATTCTTATTTTGGCCGGGTGCAGTGGCTCAGGCCTATAATCCCAGCAATTTGGGAGGCCGAGGCTGGCAGATCACCTGAGGTCGGGAGTTTGAGTCCAGCCTGACCAACATGGAGAAACCTCGTCTCTACTAAAAATACAAAATTATCCGGGTGCGGTGGCGCATGCCTGTAATCCCAGCTACTCAGGGGGCTTAGGCAGGAGAATTGCTTGAACCTGGAAAGCGGAGGTTGCAGTGAGCCGAGATCGGGCCATTGCACTCCAGCCTGAGCAATGAGAGTGAAACACCATCTCAAAAAAAAAAAATATATATATATATATATATATATATATATATATATTTTAAGGAATATATACTTTTTAAGGAAAAAGCCAACAAACAAAAAAAGGCAAAGTTACAAAACTGACTTATTTTTAACTTCTATGTGTTGAGCTACAGTAAGCTTAGTTTTAGTTACAGACTTTCAGTAATTCGCTAAAGAAAACATAAGCATTGTTCTAGAAAAACATATATGGATATCTATATCTATATCTGTATCTATATCTATCTTTGCAACTTATAACTGGAAGTATTATACCCAGGCGGCCTTATCACAAGGTATCTTTATCCTAATGTTACCAGGGGATCTTTGTTCTTAGAGCTCCCAAGATGGTGGCGGGCTGCTCCCAAGATGGGGCAGCCGCTCCCAAGATGGCAGCAAGCCTTTTGTTCTATGACCTGGGGTTCTTGGCCTCATGGATTCCAAAGAATGGAACCTTGGGCCATGCGGTGAGTGTTATAGCTCTATTAGAAGCCATGGGTCGTGGAAAAGAACTGTGGAACCCAGCGAGTAGTGTTCACCTCGATTAGGACGAACCCGGGCACTTAGCCATGCAGGAACAATGGCGAGCCTCTAGCCCGATCCGGAGCAGCAATGGGCGCCTGGCTGGATCAGAAGCACAGCCGACACCCTGCCAGATCTGGAGGGGTGGAAGTCAGTGGTGGGTCTGCGACGGTGGCAAACAGCATTGGTGGACGACGAGCAAAAGCTCAGCTTGAGCAGTAACAAACACGGACCAGAAGAGTGTGCAGTTGCAAGATTTATTTATTTATTTTTTTTTTTTTT
>NC_037689.1:79351119-79519467 GCF_003255815.1 Theropithecus gelada | reverse complement strand
TTTTTTTTTTTTTTTTTTTTTTTTTTTTTTTTGAGACGGAGTCTCGCGCTGTGTCACCCAGGCTGGAGTGCAGTGGCGCGATCTCGGCTCACTGCAAGCTCCGCCTCCCAGGTTCAGGCCATTCTCCTGCCTCAGCCTCCGAGTAGCTGGGACTACAGGCGCCCGCCACCACGCCCGGCTAGTTTTTTGTATTTTTAGTAGAGACGGGGTTTCACCATGTTAGCCAGGATGGTCTCGATCTCCTGACCTCGTGATCCGCCCGCCTCGGCCTCCCAAAGTGCTGGGATTACAGGCTTGAGCCACCGCGCCCGGCGCAAGATTTAATAGAGTGAAAACAGAGCTCCCATACAATGGGTGGGGACCCAAAAGGGGTTGCCCACTCCCAGCTCGAATGCCTGGGGTTTATATCCCAATCACTGTCCCTCCTCCTGTGCTCTCAGATGATAGATGATTTGACTATTTCTTTACCTCCTGCTTTTGGCCTAATTGGTATTTTAGTGAGCCCTCTTTACTACCTGATTGGTCAGGTGTGAGCTGAGTTACAAGCCCCTTGTTTAAAAGTGGGTGCAGTCACCTTCCCCAGCTAGGCTTAGGAATTCTTAGTCAGCCTAGGAAATCCAGCTAGTCCTGTCTCTCACTGTCAGTAAATATTTTTCTTTAATTCTGTAGGAAGCAGAAAATTATTTATGGTTGGGGTGGATACAAATGTGACACATAATAGTTTAGAAGGCTTGTTTTATCAGCTGTTTAGGCATCCTTGTATCCTCTTTGATTTGGAGGGTGTGACCTTGACCTAATTTTATCCCTCAAAACTGGCCCTTAAAATTCCACGTGCTCATCATCACTGGCCATCAGAGAAATGCAAATCAAAACCACAATGAGATACCATCTCACACCAGTTAGAATGGCGGTCGTTAAAAAGTCAGGAAACCTCAAGTGCTGGAGAGGATGTGGAGAAATAGGAACACTTTTACACTGTTGGTGGGACTATAAACTAGTTCAACCATTGTGGAAGACAGTGTGGCGATTCCTCAAGGATCTAGAACTAGAAATACCATTTGACCCAGTCATCCCATTACTGGGGATATACCCAAAGGATTACAGATCATGTTGCTGTAAAGACACATGCACACGTATGTTTATTGCTGCACTATTCACAATAGCAAAGACTTGGAAACAACCCAAATGTCCATCAATGACAGACTGGATTAAGAAAATGTGGCACATATACACCATGAAATACTATGCAGCCATAAAAAAGGATGAGTTCATGTCCTTTGTAGGGACATGGATGAAGCTGGAAGCTATCATTCTGACCAAACTATCACAAGGACAGAAAACCAAACACCACATGTTCTCACTCATAGGTGGGCATTGAACAATGAGAACACTTGGACACAGGGTGGGGAACACCACACACCGGGGCCTGTTGTGGGGTGAGGAGGAGGGGTAGGGATAGTATTAGGAGATATACCTAATGTAAATGACGAGTTAATGGGTGCAGCACACCAACATGGCACATGTATACATATGTAACAAACTGCACGTTGTGCACGTGTAGCCTAGAACTTAAAGTACAATAATAATAATAATAAATTACACTAAAAAAAAATTTCATGTGCCCACCTCTTCCATGACAGTTCCTGGGCCTAGAGGGAGGGTGCTTGTATAGTGTTAGCAGCTGGACATTTGCAGTGAATAACAGATCCGGTCCCAGTGGAATACCAAATGAGGGAGAAGCATCTCTGGTCTTTAGAATACAATGATTTTGGTTTCCTTGGAAATAAAACAAGGAGAGATAAGTAACATTTATAGTTTGACAATTAAAAGAGTATTTGTGTGTCAGAACAGAAAAAGGAACCTATTATATCAGGGTACCAACTAAAAATATGAAGAAAAATTATAATCTGGTACTCTCTAGGATTATTGTAGCCAAGAAATAATCCATGATTCAATCTGCACTTTAAAAATAGTTAAGGTTGAAAGTTTTACACTTTCCTTTGAAATAATTTTCCTAGCCCCCCTACTCTTTTTTGTCTATTAAAGATAAATTATAGTAAGACCAATTTGTGTGCAAAGTAAGTTTTAGGCTTATTATACTTGGCCTGATTATTTACATAAAATGCAGCAAGAATTTATTGTCCATATAGGTTTTAGGTTGGCTTTGCTGGAACTTTACCTAAAAATATACTATTTTAGTTAAAGTTTTGGTAAAATAACAGGTGTCTCCAATTGTTCTGTTTTAAAGGACTTTTATTGAATGTATGCAAATAAGTATATTGTTATAAAATCACAATCTGAATTTTGGGAAACTTAGAAAGGTACATCTGGTTACAAAAACATACTTCACCCAGATAACTCAAAAGAAAAAAAATTTTCGACTCTTCCTTAATCAGAGCAGCAGCTTTCAAACAAGATGTTTGTTTATCTTGGAAATGCCATTCAGAAGCCAAATAGTTCATGAGAGCTGTCTATCAGGAACTGTAAAATCTAGCAACTCCTCACAGAGTTAGAATTAGTAGTCCTAGGAAAGAGGCTCCCTTCTTATCAGTAACACCTCTTTATATTCCCAGGTAGCAAGATTCTATGTAAACCATTTTTATTTTATTATGGAACTCTTTTGGGCAACATTATCTCCATTAAAATAGGGATAGCTTCAGTTAACATTCCAGATTCAGACAGTAAATGCCCCTCTAATGGAAATTCTCTAGTTTAGTCATTGTCATTGGGAAGTACTCACAGTCTTTTGCCATTACCCCCAGGAAATGCTCCACAAAGGGCTTTAAAGTGGAGGATTTGTCTGGACTAGCACTCCAACTTCTACACTTTGTGGGCTTAGGCAATTTTACTAGTTCCCATTTAGTGTGTCCAATTACCATTTCTCAAAAGAGGAGATTTACATGCCTTCAGTTTATAGTAGAAAACGGGAATCATCCCCCAGTCAGATGCAGTACCCATTTAGGTAAAGGGGTTGCAACTACGTTACATAAAGCTTGTTTAAATATCTTAAATTTTGTAATTCTATTAACCTGTAGGTTTTTATGTTCTGGTCCCAGGAACTTTATTTTATTTTATTTTATTTTACCCTGAGATCATTGTTCCCAGCAGAGAGTTGCATTTGTAAGACCCATTGAGGGACAACAAATTCTATAAGGCTTCTCAAACTGTTCTATGATTCTGTGGGAGGGGCACCCATGTAAAAAGGGGTCCCTTAACCCCCAAATTTACCATGACCTGGGTAACAGGCCTGTTCGGTGGGAGGACATCCCAGTCATTATAAAGCTAGTTCCACATGGCTACCATATGAAACATATTAACTGATTCATCTGGGGTGTTCTACTTGGTGTTTTATAGGGAGAGCTGGGTAGTCCCCTTTACAGGGCAAACAGACCTTACAGTGGCATTTATCTGGCCCACTACGCTGATCATTCTCTCAGAAATAACCCCCTGTGCATTCGGATCACATATACTTATCAGTGATTGTTTAATAGTGAGTTGTGGGTCCTGCATTAACCCAAACAAGCTCTTAGTTTCTGCAGCATTTAAAATTAAGGATTTTGTCCTTAAAGTGGTTATTTTTATAATCCACTATAGTAAAGATTATTTTTAAGAAGTAGATGATACCAATTTACAAAATGGAACAGTCCCTTTACATTATACTCTCTGGTTTTAAAAGTGACTTGGTTTTGCCCTTCCTCCACATCGACTTTTTGGTAGCCACAGGTCTCAGAGTTAACTTTTGTTGCCCTGGCATAATTGTTGGGGGTTTTTTTCCGTTTAGTTTTATCTGTATAATTTTTCCTTCATTTTAAAGCAACTCTTAAATAGTTTAGAAACAAACACATTTTTTAAAGAAAAATCAACATCCTTGTGTTTTATAAACTTCACCAAAAACATATTTTATGCATTTACTATTTTAACTTGTAGTAACCAAAATTCCCTGTGAAAATTCTCAGTTATGTTTTAACATAACATGACTTTCAGATTTTAAATTACTGGAGAGAGTTGAGATTAAATTTACCAAATTAATTTTACCAAAGATTACCAAAGTCATGTGAATTAAAAGGCATCTGAGCTAGCCTCTACCAGTCTAATAAGCACTTACTTTCAAAAAAATTACTTGATTAGAGCTCTTCCGTGTAGTTTGGTAGTGAAATGTTACTTCTGTATGACACATATAAAGATAGAGATATAACAGGCATGTGGAATAAAAAGGCAAGTCCAAAATATATTTTATTTGCCTGTTTTTAAAAAAATTATCTCCCTTACTTTAGGTAATTAATAAAAGTTACAGGAGCCAACAAAAGGTGAAGGAGAGAGCTATTATCCAAGGCCTTTTTAAAAGAGAAAGAGTTGAACCTTTGAGATGTTTTCTGAAGACTTTTAAACAGACAGATTATAGAACTTAAAAACTAAAAACTCCTTGCATTAAGAATAAGTCAATATTTTAAATAAAATCTTGTTTTAACCAATTATTTAGTTTTGCATTAGTGTATATTAGTGTATATATTTTTAATACCAAAGACTCATCTCTAGAAAGACTATTATAATTTCTTCTTAATCGTAGTCAACTAAATTATACAACCCTTTTCTTTAAACAAAATTCCTTTTTACTAACATTATTACGACTTGCATAGACTATTCACAACATGTTTGGATTTTCTGTTTTGTCCTACATGTCTCTCTTTCTTGAACAACCCAGTAATTTTATTTTAGGACAAAAATTCACCACACAATCTTCTTCTTTTTTTTTTTGAGACGGAGTCTCTCTCTGTCCCCCAGGCAGGAGTGCAGTGGCGTGATCTCGGCTCACTGCAAGTTCCGCCTGCCGGGTTCACGCCATTCTCCTGCCTCAGCCTCCCAAGTAGCTGGGACTACAGGTGCCTGCCACCATGCCCAGCTAGTTTTTGTATTTTTAGTAGAGATGGCGTTTCACCATGTTAGCCAGGACGCTCTCGATCTCCTGACCTTGTGATCTACCTGTCTCGGCCTCCCAAAGTGCTGGGTTTACAGGCGTGAACCACCACACCCGGCCTCACCACACAAGATTCTTATGTAAAATTACTTTCATTTTTACCTTCTTTACTGAAAAATACCTCTTTATATCTTTAACTTTCTTTCCATCTGTTATTTTCTGGTTCCTTTTACCTTGTTTTATACATAACCCTTAAATAAACTTAGAATTAGATGAAGATATTTACCTTTATATAAGAACACTTTAAAAAATGTTTTACTATAGTTTTTAAATTGGAAATGACTCAGATACTTAATATTTATTAATAACCTTAGATCCTAAATTATATGACGTTTGTTTACAATCATTTCTTTCATTATCTTTACCTGATTGATTGATTTAATAGTTTACCTAGATTATTTACAAAAACTGTGACAGTCATTCCTTAAGTTACTTCCCGGTTAACCTTTTTGATAGCTGTGAATTTCAGGTGTTTCCTTAAGTAACAACCTTAGGGTTAAATATAAGGGTATTTTTACCAATAACTCAGGATTTAGCTGTTTTCATTAAACCAGCAATATTCCATCTTACTTATCAAAAATTATACAAGCAAAGATCATTCTGTCTTTGACTGGGTTTTATAGTTTTATAACGCTTATAACTAATCGTGTATTCTGGAGGAATAAGCATGAAAGCACTTGATCAATAAACACAAACAAAATTGCTAACAATTCTTAAAACATTTCTAATATTATTTTACCAATAATTTTAAAGCCAACTTATTTATTAAAGATTTTACTCAAGTGATATGAACTTCAAAAAGCATTTGACTAGTCTTTTTTGATAAAATATTTTATTTAAGCATTTGTTTTTCTTTAAGCCAATTAATTAGAGCACTTTTATATATTTTTAGTAGTGGAACATTGTTTACACAACATATAAATACATAGATGTATTAGGCATGCCAATAGAAGTACATCTTATAGATTCAGAAGACCTCACTGTTTCCTAACTTAGACTTTTAAATTCTTGATAACCTGTTTCATCAACCTAGACAGTTGTCAGCTAAATAGCCCTACATTTGCCTATTAAAGGAAACAACTCTTAGGTGAAAAATCAAATAGCAAAATTTACATCTCAAGGTACCAAGAGAGAAAGCCTGGTGTGCTAGAGGAAAATTAAAACAGATTTAATTTGCCAATTAAACATAAAATTATAGAAGTCTATTATAAAGGTCTTTTAAAATACATATTCACATACATACACACACAAGCACACACACACACACAAAGATCCTATAGCTTTTACTTCAGAACTTTAGCCATGAAATAAATACAAATTCTCTGGATTGCAATGAAAAAAAAAATAGTTAGATCCAAGTAGTGGTTGTTATCTCAGTAGAAAGGTAACAGCAGATTTAAAGCAGGCAGAAAAGAAAATAGAGGAAAAGAGAACTTAGGAACTTTACAGTTTGCAGATTGACCTTAGGATTCTTTTTCCTTAACGTAAATGTGCACAACGACCATACTATTTTCATTTTACATAAACTTTAGCAAGTAGAGGTGCCATAAAACCAATGGAGTGCCCCAAAGGGGGTAATTCTTGTTTTCTCCTCATTCTTAGATTATTTGTTTCCCACACTTTTTTTTTTCTTTTTTTTTTAAAGAAAGGAGGAACTGAGCTGTGGCCTGGGGCTTGTGTGGAGTGGGTTGAAGTGGGCTGCTTGCAGGCAGGACTTCACAGTGTGTCACCACTGAGTCATTGTGCCCTCTTACTTATCTCAGTTTTCCTCTCTGGAGGTCTAAGCCCCTCCAGGAGGGCTCAAATCGTGGAGTGACCAGCTCCTATAGGTGTTTCCTGAATAAGCCTTTTTTAAAACTAATTTTGTTGGGGGTTCCCTGTAGGACCACTGCACATCATGGGGGTTAACCCCCACCAGACACTCCCATGAGGCCCCTGGTCACCCAGGGGCACCTTTTACCTGGGAGAAGCAAAAGTATTTTCTCTTCAACAGTTTCTCATTTACCTATAAAAACAACAGTATAATTTATCATGCAAATGCACACAGACAAGCCAAATTAAGATTAATTTTGGGAGAAAATGCAATGGAGAAGATTATTTAGAATGCACCTCTGAACTGGAAGTAGGATCTTTAAACAACTTCCTAGGAGAAAAATTAAAAAGCTCTGAATAAATCAAGTACCATTAACCAAAGGGAGGGTCAAGGCTCAGGAGGACTTACCAGTTCCACCAGAGGAGAAGCTTGAAGTCAGGGAGGCTTCAATGGGCCTCTGCTGGTACCTTAGCTCTGGGTTTGGGCAACTTCCTTCATGGTCCTGAGTCTTCTCTGAGGTCCCACGTTGGGTGCCAAATTATTGTCAATGAAAAGAGTCAAACTGTAAAATATTTGAAGAGACTTATTCTGAGCCAAATATAAGTGACCAGGGCCCGTGACACAGCCCTCAGAAGGTCTTGAGAACATTTGTCCAAGATGGTCTGGGTGCAGTTTGGTTTTGTACATTTTAGAGGGGCATGAAACATCAATCAAATACATTTAAGATATACACTGGTTTGGTTCAGAAAGGTGAAACAACTTGAAGCTGGGGCTTTCAGGCTATAGGTAAATTTTTAAATTTCCTGGTTGGCAATTGTGCTTAAGGACTTGTGATCAATAGAAAGGAAATGTTTGGGCTAAGATAAAGGATTGTGGAGACCAAAGTTTAATTGTGCAGAGGAAGCTTTTAGCTAGCAGGCTTCAGAGAGAATACATTGTAAATGTTTCTTATCAGACTTAAAGTCTGTGTTGATGTTAATATCAGATAGGTATAATGAGGCATGTTCGACTCCCACTTCCCATGGTGACCTGAAACAGTCTCTCAGATTAAATTCTAAAAGAGCCCTGACTGAGGAGGAAGTCCATTCAGATGGTTGGGGAGCGTTAGAATTTTATTTTTGGTTTACAGATGGGAGCAGGTTATGGCTCAAATACCAGAGACTCTTGCTATTCTTACCGAGACTTATTAGAGTTTCTTGAATAAATGTTCCTTCATTTGCTGTAGACAATTAGGACAATTTCCAGAGAGTTTGAGTAGTTGATATTTAAATGAATTTTGCCAGTTGCAGTTTTTCCTTTTGGGTCCACAGGGTTCCTCATACTCCTATTCTGGAACTGGAAGCCTCTCTGTTAAGTTTGTAAACACTTCCTCCCCCCCAAACACAGATTTCTTCAATCTCTCTAACCCAAAAACACTGCCCTGGGACAGGATGTCCCTACATAAACAGGACAGTGGCAGAAGCCTGGAATATTTAAGGCCCAAATTGGGTCTACACATTCTTGGCAAATGTATCTATCCTAGTGACTTGCCATTTAAAAAGGCTAAACACAAGGTGGGACACAGGGGATCAGAAGGGAGCAAGTGAGGCCACCCCCGCCCACCCCTTACTCCCTAACCTGAGTCTCTCCCCTAAGAGATGAATAGAGGTGGTGGGAGGGGGACTCATAGAAGAGAGAGGCTACAGCTCTCTATAGCAAAGCAGACTGGAGTAGCTCCATTTGTCCCCTAGGCAAGGAGCCTCAGGGAGGCTGACTTGGGTTTCACAATCAAAAGTGCATTCTAAGGGTAAAGTACATAAAGGGCTGCCTCAGGAAGAAGTGAACTCCCTGTCATCACTGAGGTTATCTAAGTAAAAGGTAGAGGGCCACATGTCCAGGACCCTCTATCATTCATCTAGAGTTAGAATCCGAGGACCCTTGGGAGACCATTGACCCTAAAATGCATTGATCCTGTGTTTGGAGAAGGAACTCTGCCCAGCTTTGTCTAGCCAAGTCAGGTGATTCCCAGGATTTTTGACATAATAAGAGTTCAGAAACACCCCAGGGACCACAGGCCTTTCCTGGGGTTTTGCAAAAGAGCAGAATTAGCATTCATTACTCATTCATTACTGCTCTAATCAGCATCTTAATTGCCAGTCTTACTCTCAATCTTTATACTGAGTACTTGGTGCATATTCACTCCCCACCCACGACTTTCAGCTAAGCTTGGGGGCAAACATGAGATTCCCTAGACCATCTGCATTCCACCTTCTCTCCCTCCTGCTTTTAGAGAGCTCAGGAAATTGGTTTTAATCCAACAGGCTCCCGTTGCTTAGTAACAGAAGCGCCTGCTCCTAGCAACCAGGAGCCTCAAAGATGCTGCAGAAAGAGGGGGCTGTCTGGGCCCTGCTCTTGCTCAGCTATAGACAGCTGGCCTCCCCGATGTTTTCCTCATTCAGCACAGACACTCTGTCTCAGATGCCTGTTCTTGAAAAGCTGATCTCTGGGGCAGCTGCTGACCTCACCCCACAACCAGACTGCCTGGAGTCCCTCTGAATCCCACCTCCCAGGCCACCAGGAGGCAGCTCATGATCACAACAGGGTGGCTCTGGGACGTGCCCTCACTGAAGAGGGACAGAGGTAACCAACTGTGTTGGTTTCTTAAGTCTGGCCTGGTGGGTGAGAGTAGGGTGTGCCACACAGGCTCCTATAACCCTGGGTGAGAGCAGTTCCTGCCCAGGGTGGTGGTTGGGAAGCATGTTGTAATCCAGTCCATTTGAGCGTGAAGAGAGGCAAGAGACCATATAAGATAATTCCCTCCTAGAGATCAGGAAACTGAGAGTCAGGACAGGCTCGGGCCCACACAGCCCTTCGGTGACAGCCGGGTCTGAAGCAATGCCAGAACGTGGGGCTCCCCAACCTAGTCAGCACCCATGAGACTGCCAGCCCACTGTGCAGCGCCAGAGGCTTCTGTTTCCCCTCCCCAAAGGACAGGAAGAACACGTTTCTCCACTGCCTAAGAAGACCCCAACCCTCTTGCCTTCTGGGATGGCCCCAGTTCAGGGTGATCACCAATGCAGATTTTTCCATTTGACGAGCTGCTTTCCTAGAATTGTTGAAATAATAAGAGTTTAGAAGTACCCAGGAGAGGTCTGTCCAGAGCTCTCTGTGGACTGGTGCTAATTGGCATCTTCCTTAGTCACAGATCTCCCTGACCTTCACAGGAGGTGCAGGTGCGTGCATTCCCTCTCCGTCTCTCTGGGGCTTCAAGCTCTGAAAGTGGGGCTGTTCCCTAGGAGTAAACCACGGAAAGTGGGGGTTGTGAGGACCTTACCCCCATTCCCTTCCCCTCACCCCTGGGCCAGACTCTCAGGCGGGAACAAGCCTTCCGACTGTGAGCTTCTTTCTTGCTTCTCCCCTCCCTCTCCCCTTTCTTCCTCCCAAGAAAAGGGCCTCTGGTCTCTGCCTTCCATTGCCTGGCAACCAAACCAGCTGCCACAGGCTGAGAGGAGCAGCACAGATGCTGCTCAATGAGGGGCTGAAATGAGGGGGCACAGTTGCTGTCTCCAGTCACAAGCACCCATCGGCAATGGCGCTGGTGCTCACAAATTGGATACAAAGCTTTTCTTACATTTGCCAGTGTTATGTGTATTTGAAAAGTCTTCCAAAGGACAGTCATGCCACAGTTGGGTAAACTGCTCCACCATTCGCTGTTTCATATTTAAAACATATCGTTATGGAAAATTTCAAGCCTATACACAAGTGGAAGGGCATAGTGAGCCCTTCTATACACAGCAACCAGCTTCAGCAATTATCAGCGCCTGGCCAGTCACACATCATTGGATCCATAAGTATTTCAGTATGGAGCTCTAAAAGATAAGGACCCCTTTCAGCATAACTACAGTGTCGCTACAACACCTAAAGTAATTAGCAATCATTTCATAATAGCATCAAATACCCAGGGAATGTCTAAACTTTAAATGTTTCATGTCTCATCAATGTTATGGAGGGTTTATGTTATTGTGTTTTTTCCACTTTATTGTAGTCAGGATGTAAATAAAGTCCACACATTAATCTACGAGTTCCTCCTCAGGAATATCCTGAAATTACAAGGAACTAGGATTGTCCTGGAAACCATTGATCTGCAGGCTCTTCCTGAGACCCCTGTGAGCTCCACTTTGAGTTACAGAAGGTATCGTTAGTTCCCAAATTTTGAGATGAGACTGAGATTCAAGACAGTGAAATGAGGAGCTCAGTGTCACCCAGCTACTGAGGGACTGGGTCAGGTTGTTATATCAGGAGTCCAAACTCCTATGTGTGCCGTGATGACCACACTCTGACACCCCTACCTGCCCTACCTCCAGAAAGGTGAGGGAAGCCTTTAGGAAGGGGGCAGTAAAGGCCTCCACCACTCCTGCCCCTACCCTCATACTGGTCCAGGTCCTACCCGGGATCTGTCAAGACCAGTGCAATCCCACCTTCTGTGATCTCCCTGGCCCATTTCTCTCCTCTCAGGTGACTGCCCTTGCGTGTGTGTACCTCAGTCTCCCCCTCACCCAGAAGAAGCCTTGATTCCTAAATATCTGTGCCCCACACCCCAGGTGAGCCCTTTGGAAGCAGCTCCTCAAAGATGTGCTGACTGCACGAGTGAGGGGCCTTCTGTGTGTGTGTGTGTGTGTGTGTGTGTGTGTGTGTGTGTGTGGCAGGGGAGTGTGCACTGCAAGTACAGGAAAGTCTTTGGGGAGAGATCTCAGACCCCAGTCAGGGAGCCAGCCATCAGACACCCCAGAGTGACGTGTCCTTTTTGTCCTCAGCAGGGGCAAGGGAGGGTCCAGGCAACATCCTGGGCCTGAGCATCCTGAGGATAGGGTCTTTGGCCTCACCTCTCCCTCCCATAGGCCTTTTACTCTCTGGGGGCCACAAGAAGTTCTCATCTGTACAGCAAAGACACTTGAGAAAATCAGCCGGGCTGTCCTGTGGTTGAAGGAAGCCTCTCAGCTTGGAGTAATGGAAACTGATCTGGCCAGAGAGTCCTAGCATCAGGTCTTGGTCTCTGCTCTTACATTATGCAGCTCTGTGACCCTGGGCAGGGACCTTCTTTTGTGGGTCTCAGTTTTCTTATCTATACAATGAAGGGGCTGGACCAGCTGCTCTCTGGGGGCCCACTAGCTTCCAGGTTTCTATAATCTCCAGGAAAAGGAGACCCATACTTTCCTTGGTAAGTGGTTTCTGGTCTTAATTACATTTACTGTCAGGAAGGTCTTCCTGCCTGCTTCCTTCTGTCTCTGAGCCTTCTTTCCTCTGGCTGAGGCCCTTGTCTAGATAAGTACGTTTATTGTCCCAGAAGTGCCTGGGCGGGCAACAGACATTTTCCTCCCCACAACTCAAGTCACCATGGAGGGAGAGTGGGGTCTAGACCCCGCCAAGTCCCTGCTCCCGATCCCCAAGCTGTTCAGGAGGGGGCAGTGTTCAGGCCACAGGTAAATGAGAGATCATGGAACCGACTGGCTCCTTGCTCTTCAAGGAGCCCAACTCCCCGATCTTCCAGATAAGGAAGCAGGAACTTTCCCCAGGAAACACAGAGCCGGAGAAGGGAACAGCTGGGAACCCCTCAGGAGGGATCTTTCCTGGGCAGGGGTGGAGATGGTGAAGAGGAGAGTCAGTCACCTAAGGAGCAGAGTTGGGGCATTAACTAAAACCAGTTTATCAAACACATCTTCAGGGAGCTCCTGGGGCCTCCTCAGGGAAAACAGAAAACACACACACACACACCCCACAGGAGAAGAGATTACAAGCATATCTGACTACCAGGTACCTGAGATGGGACTCTTACTTGACCATCCCACCCAGGGGCCATGAGTCTCCCAGCAGCTTCATGTATTCAACAAATGGTGACTGAATTACTGGACATCAAACAGTAAACAAGAGGGGCATGGTCTCAGCCCTCTCTCTCAGGAACTTGCAGCCTAGCTTGGCAGGGGGCAGGTGCTCAAGAGAGGATTCTGACCCAGGGAGCTACCCCAGGCTGAAGTAAGCCAGGGCACTGTGGGAACCCAGAACAGCCCATCTCAGGTGCTCAAGAACCATTCTGTGCTGCAGGCTGTGTCCTGGTGAAGCTCAATTAGACCCTCTGCTTTGTCACAAGGACAGAGAACTATCTGTGTCCTGGGTTCTTGCCTTGGTATACCAAAAGAATCGGATCACACCTGGGCTTGGAGAATGAATGCAAGGTTTTAGTGAGTGGAGGTGGCTCTCAGCAGATGGGGGAAGCCAGAAGGAGCTAGAGTGGGAAGGTTTTCCCCTGGAGTTGGGCCGCTCAGTGGCCTGGGCTCTCCTCTGAGTGTCCCAGCCAAACTCCGTGTTGTTCTGCTGGTCAGGGCTGGTCGGGGCCTGCCGGTATGCCACTGCCTGTCGATGCATTCCTCTGGACATCCAGCTACCGATGTGTTCCTCTGCTGATGTGCTCCTCTTTGTGTTTAGCTGCCTGTGTCTTTTTCTGCTGATCTGCTCCTCTGACGTCCCGCAGCTTGTGCCTGCTAGGGTCTCAGGGTTCTTATAGGCACAGGATAGGGGCATGGCAGGCCAGGGGCGGTCTTGGGAAATGCAACATTTGGGCAGGTAAACAAAAATGCCTGTCTTCTCTTAGGTCCATAGGCACAGGTCCGGGGTGGAGCCTTAGCCAGGGACGAGGCCCTTAACCCCTTGTATCATTTAAAGGGTCCACACTCTTTCCTTCTCAGCACTTCCATATCACTGGCTGTGCTCATTTCTGGGGGAGTCAGTTCTGGTTGCTTAGAGATGGTAGCCTTAGGGAGCAATTGGTCTCCCCTCTTGAGGACAAAGAAGGTTGAGGATGTGGATGACCTTCCAGCGCTTTTTGTCATCTCAGCGAGAATTGGGCAGTTTCTGGGGCTTGGAGTAGAGCTGAGGCTACCCTTCTTTAGACTAGGGGTTCTCAAAGTTTTTTGGTTTTGGTTCTCAACTTTTTGGGGTTGGTACCCCAAAGCTCATGGTTAAAGCTTCAGTAGTTTTTCCAAGCAGAAATTGCATATTGAAACTGGATGCCCTTTCTCTTGCTGGCTGTGGGGATGTAAAGTATGGGCTGTAGGGCCTCAGATAATGGCACAATTTCTGTCAATTGTTATGTAAAATATTTTCTTCTCCTCCCTGCTGATGCAGAGGGCCAAAATGTTACCTTCTTCAAACCAGTGTCTGTGATTTAGCTTTCATTGACATTGATAATGAACATAAAGGTCCCTGAGCAAGGCTGCCCCTTTTGTACATCCTTGCTGCTCTTCTCCTATGTATGGGGGTGGGGGGGTGGAAAGACACTGGAAGGAAGGGGGAATGAATGAGAAAATGTCCTGTGGATTCTATATTTAATGTGTTCAGTGACATGCAGAGACGTTTAAGTGGGATTTTTGTAACCACCTTTGCAAAATGATGACAGTAAGAGAAATCTGACATAGCTGAGTCCATCTTGCTTCTAACCTCCAAGCAGTCCTTGGTCACTCCTGGGTATAGGCCAAGCTAACTTTGGGAGGAATTTAGTTTATGGTTTAACCTTAAAGCAAGGATGATAATAGCCTTTTCCAAAACTAAGCAGCCTTCGTAAAACTAATGAAAGGCCACAAGGTTAAAATTATGAGGAGCCTGAATTCTGCTAAGATGTAGGGTATAGTTAGACAATAACCAACCATTGTTCTGGAGGTCACAAGATTTGTAACTTCTCCAATTATTCCTGTGGATAACATCACTATTGTAGAACCTAAGATTGGTCTTCTGAGATATTTTTCAGACTTTTACATTCTGACAACCAACCGACTCCACCAGAAGTGGACTCGAGACTCATGACCTAACTGATCCTGTGCAACCCCCTCAACCAGAGGCAGTCTCAGCACATGACCATAGTTTTCCACACCTCTATGATTGGATCCCAAATCAGTCAGCAGCATGCATTCTCTAGTCCCCTGTCCACCAAACTATCCTTGGAAAAACTCTAACCTCTGAGCCTTTGGGGAGACTGATTTGAGTAATAACTCTGTCTTCTGCATGGCTGACCTTGTGTTAATAAAGCTTATTTCTCTACTGCAATAGCATGGTCTCAGTGAACTGGTTTTGTCTGTGCAATGGGCAGGAAGAACCCACTGGTTGAGTGCACTTTCAAGGAAATACTAAGGAAATGCCTTATTTTAGCTGCCTGGTGAGTCCCATTGTTTGGGTTTCTGGGTCTTCCTCTTTTCAAGGCTGGTTTGTAAATCCTGAGCTATTGAGGGGCTGTATGTTTTCTCAAAAGAGCAGATGGGCCCTCTGGTCCCCGGCATGACCCCCTCCTTCACTGACTCTTCATCCACCTGGGGGTTTTTGCTCTTGGCTACTGGGTCAGGTAAGGGGCCTGTGCCCAAAAAACAGTGGGTCTCCAGTCCTTTGGGGCTCAGGGTTCCACCTCCCTTCTCTCGCCTAAGCCAGACTCCACCCCAGTCAGACTTTGGATGAGGGAGAAGGCACAAGCATGGTGGCATTGGCAACAAATCTCTTTGGAATCAAATTTTAGTCAGGCTCTTCTAAGTCCTCTTCTTGACTGTATCTGGACCTTGCCCTCATCCTTGCCACACCTGCATAGCCCCAATTTGCAGTAATCCGGCAAAGTCAGTTCAGAGAGAATCCCCTCATTCTTAATATCTAATTACTCTAGTCTGCTCTCAGAAAGAGTCCTGTTTGGTCAATCTAACAAGAATCCTCCCTATCCTTGATGTCTCTTATCAATTGCACCCCGTGGCTGCACCCGTCACTACTCTTCTCCTTGACCAAGCATTCCCAGCCCCACAGAATTCAATATTCAGCTCTTCCTCAATATTCAGAATTGGGCCCAGTTCCATACTGAGGTTTTCTTCTCTTGTAATAGTTTCTTTTTTCTTTTCTTTCTTTCTTTGTTGTTGTTTTTTTTTTTTCCAGATAGAGCTTCACTCTGTCACCCAGGCTGGAGTTCAGTGGCCCAATCTCAGCTCACTGCAACCTCCACTTCCCAGGTTAAAGCAATGATTGTGCCTCAGCCACCCAAGTAGCTGGGATTGCAAGCATGCGCCACCACATCTGGTGTTTTGTACTTTTAGTAGAGATGGGGTTTTGCCATGTTGGCCGGGCTAGTCTCAACCTCTGGGCCTCAAGTGATCTGCCCACCTTGGCCTCCCAAAGTGCTGGGATTACAGGTGTGAGCCGCCACACCCCATCGTCTCTTGTAATAGTTTTTGAATAAAATATTTTTCTCTGGTATTATCCAAAAAACCACCAGGATGGCTACATAGTGGAGAGGACAACTTTATTAGCAGTATCGGTCTGCAAGCTGGGAAGAGAAAGTCTCCAGCAAAGAGAGAGCTCAAAGGCACTCTCTCTCCAAAGAACGGAAGGACAGATTGGGTCTTATGCCTCACAGGACTGGTATTTTACACATTCAGTAGGTTTGAGGGGAAAGCTATACATATTTATGAGAGGAGCCAAGCGCATGCACATTGGCTAAACATGTATGTAGCATACATCCCATGTTCAATGTGGGGTGAGGTTTTGGCATTAAAATGAGGTAGAATTTGGCTTTTTATGTCAAAATTTAAATTATGGGACACAAGACAGTTTGTGCACATTCTCCATAAACTGGCTAAAACTGGCGTAAGGTCTGCCCCACCCCCATCAGACTTTGGATGAGGGAGGAAACACAGGTATGGTGACATCCTGTCCCTTATTTCTCAGAGCTGATAATTGAGGTCCAGGGAACACAGGGCACTTGACCCTCTTCCAGGAACCAGAAAGCTGGAAACTCCTGTATTACTCAGTTGCTAGTAGTTTAAAACAGTGCTTATTGCAGGGCTATTATCTGGAATAGAATGTACATTTTTAAAAATTTTTCCATGAGTTATTGGGGTACAGGTGGTATTTGGTTACCTGAGTAATTTCTTTAGTGGTGATTTGTGAGATTTTGGTGCACTCATCACCCAAGCAGTATACACTGCACCATATATATAGTCTTTTATTCCTCGCTCCCCTCCTTCCCCCGAAGTCCCCAAAGTCCATTGTGTCATTCTTATGCCTTTGTATCCTTATCGCTTAGCTCGCACATATCAGTGAGAACATACGATGTTTAGTTTTCCAAAAGGTACAAGTTTTTATGAATCTCTCAGAGGCAATTATCAACCTCAATGTAATTCTGAGCTTCCCCCTTGCACCCTGTTTACTTTGTTTCACAATTGGACAAAATGAGTTCTAGAGAACAAAGGTCATTTGCACAAAGTTCTACAGCAATCAATTGCAGAACTTAAAGTAAGGTTCTCTTAATAATAGGTTTCCTTTATAAATAGAATGACTGGATGTTCCAGTTTATAAATATTGTCCCATTCTAATTATTAAAATTAAAAGTCCTTCTCAAAATTAGCATGGTACATATAATAAAATATGTTTCCCCCCTATTTATATGCCATTAATTTTTCTTCATATATTAGATTGGTGCAAAAGTAATTGCAGTTTTCGCCATTGTGAGTAATGGCAAAACTGCAATTACATTTGCACCAACCTATATTGTTTCATATAGTCTTTATGATAACCCTACAATGTGACAATTTCTCTCTCTTTTTTTTTTTTTTTTTTTTGTGACGGAGTCTTGCTCTGTCGTCCGGGGGGAGTGCAGTGGCGCAATCTCGGCTTACTGCAAGCTCCGCTTCCCGAGGTCACGCCATTCTCCTGCCTCAGCCTCCCGAGTAGCTGGGCTACAGGCGCCCACCACCACGCTCGGCTACTTTTTTTGTATTTTTAGTAGAGATGGAGTTTCACCGTGTTAGCCAGGATGGTCTCAATCTCCTGACCTCGTGATCCACCCACCTTGGCCTCCCAAAGTGCTGGGATTACAGGCATGAGCCACCGCGCCCGGCCCAATTTCTCCCATTTTACTGAGTAGGAAATTACATTTGAAACATTTTAGTTACCTGCCTGAAGAAATATAAATGGTAATATAAATGGTAAATGGTGAGCCAGGCTTCTGATTCAGGTTTTGTGGTTCTAGAACTGGGCACTCAGTTGCCATATTATTCTTTAGTGTCGACCAAACTCTCCCCAGAGAGACCTGTAGTATGACCAGAACAGTTTGGCCTCTACTTGTGCCCCAGTGGACATGATATTTACCTGAGATTGGCAGACAGTACAGAGAACAAAGAGCCTAAGGTGGGAGGAGGGCAGAAGGCTTACAATCCCCAGGCCTGGTGATGAAAAGACTTTTCAGAGGCAACTGATGACAAAAGCACTAGCCAGTTTCATGGGGAGGTTGTAGAAGATGTAACTATAACCCTGGAGCAGGTAGGGCATGGAACAAGAACCCAGTGCTGCCACTGCTGTTTCTGATGGGCCCCACCTCTGCGCCAGCAAAAGTTACCACGTGGACACCATTAGCCAGAGCCCAGACCAACCCCTGGCCCACTGCATGGAAAGTGCTTCTGGGGTATTCCATGCCTCAGGCCTAAGGGTACGGCCTCAGCAACTCTCTTCAAAGTGTTCCCCCAAATCCTGTCTGCCCTCCACAGGGACGGGAGGGTACAGAAAACATTTTTGGGGTCCTGTGTTCAAGCACTATCTGGGATCTAGGTATAGGCTTAAGCATTAGGAGATATACTTAATGTAAATGATGAATTAATGGGTGCAGTACACCAACATGGCACATGTGTACATATTAACAAACCTGCACATTGTGCACATGTACCTTGGAACTTAAAGTATAATAATAATAAAGAATATATTAACTTGAGCATAAAAAAAAAAACCTTGTAGTCCTTCTCAGCTATCACCTCTCCCCTCTGCAGACAGACTCTTGTCTCTTTTGATATCTTAAATCTTTGTGTAGTAGAAAAATACAGTGTATTACTTTAGGTTCTGGTACTAACAGATTTGTGACTTTGGGTGATATCATTTAATCTTCCTGGGCCTCAGTTTCTCCACATGTAAAATGAGGAGGTTAGTCTAGACGTGCACTGTGTTGTTACTGCAAACTCTTGTGTATGTGATTCAGTCTTACCTCTGCTACCATTCAGTAGGTCCCCAGACCAGGCTCCTTCCTACCCTCCCTAAAAAATTCAGACACCAGCCTCGTCAGTGGCAGCTTCCAGTCCTGCCTCCATACCCTTGTGGATATAATAACCACAGTCATAGTTTTACATTCCACTAGGACTTGTGTGGGTTCTCCAGTACCTAAAGGTCCAAGTGCATTTCTTGACCTTGTCATTCAAAGATCTCTACACTCAGGAGTTGGTGGAAGGCTCAAAACATGTTTATTTTGTGAGGTTCTCTGGATATATGTAAATGAAGAAATGCCAAAATACAGTCTCAAAAATTGTGGTACTTTTGAAATATTTACTTTTAACAACTAAACATTGTAACACATATCATGGAAATACAATGCAATAGATGGCATTCACAAGATAATTACAGGATAAAGTCTATACTAGAGATCTTTTGTGAATGAGAACTCTAGCCAGATGGTCCCTCTAACCTTCTTCTGCTGCTCTTCTCATTCCCCACAATGGACCCTGACAATCGACAATAATAGTTAATCCGATCCATTGCCTCTCAAACCTGGCAGTGCCCTCACCACATGGTGCAGATGCAGCTAGTCAAGCATGGTCCACGGGCTGGCATTTGGGATCACCAAACAGGCTTCCTTTACATGTGTGTTAGCCTTCTGCTTGGACTGGCCAGATCTTTGGATTACATTACTCCATAGTCACTACAACCCCTGCACTAGCCCCAAATCTTGGCAGGTTCTTAGTGTTGATTTCAGAGCTGAGGACCTGGGTGGAAATGTGTTTGTAACCTTTCCTGTACTCCTAATCTCTCCCCACCCTCTTTAGAGCCATGTAGTTACCAAAGTAAATGGGCTTAGAGTGTCTGAGTGCTGGAAGAAAGAGCTTTTCAACACAGTGTTTGTCAGAAAATGGAAAAAGGCTTGGAAGAAGCTTCCCTGAGCAAGAGTGTTTCATCTATTCACTGGACAGACAGTTATGTAGCACTTAACTCTGGGCCCTGCCCAAGGCCAGGGAAATAATTAATAAATGAAGCTCAACTGGAGGTCACTCTTCTGGTGAGTCACAGAGATAAGGGCTCCTGTTATCTCAGTCCCCAAAGAAGAACAGAGTGTTGGGTTTCTTCCCTCTGGAGCTCCCCAGCTGATCCCTGAAGTGCCTTCGCCTACATCCTCCTTTTAAATATGTTTCACCAATTCTTTCAGTCATCTGACTAATGTGTGCTCACCACCTGGCTGGATGTGCCAGCATAAGTCATCACAGTCCAGAGCTGCCTGCTACCTACTGCACACTGTCCCCATGCCATACCAACACCATTCCAACTATCCCATTTCTCCAAACTAGATGTAGACACATCACCATGTTCTGGGAACTCTGAAGAGGTATGATGATGGGGCAGAAGCAGATGAATATTTGTGGCAACACAGAATCCAACTCATGGTGCCATTCTCTCCACTCAGCACTGGGTATAGCAGTTGGATAGCTTAGCCTTAGAACCTGGCCTCTTAATCCTATTTGCTATTCTTTCACTGTACTGTGCATCTTGTCAGGAAGTAGAGGCTCTTGAATAGAGCCATCTCTGCCCCTGTGTCACTCACCTTATCTCTCTTCCTATCTACCCTTGACCTAGCTTTGACCCTTATTTGACTTTGCACCATCATTCCCTCATTTGAGCTTTTGTTAGTTCCCCACAATAACAGGAATTTATGAAAGCTTGTAATGTATTTGGAGAGTTTGGCTCTTGGAGTACCCCATCTCTCTCTTTCAACTAAGAGGAGGATAGCTCAGAGAGCTTGGCTTTCAGCAGCCAAGGAGTGAGGAATCTGGTCTCACACCTGAATTATTTTCTGAGCAATCTGCTATACTACAAAGACATTAGCCTGAGTGTCTGGGTAAGGAGCCAAGGCACTAATTGAGTATTTGATTAAAAAGACTTTGAGGATGAGGAAGTTCGAGGGCCAACAGATCCAGGATAGTGCTGGAAAAGCAGAGTTCTGGCCTTGTGCTGCCCAGGTACAACAGAAATCTAGTTAGATATGGGTGCTTTGAGGAGGAAAGTAGGGGTGCCTGCTGAATACAGACATATGTTCACTTAGATACAGGCCTTTTGGGGCCAAGTCTCACTCCATGATACCATAGGAGAGGGGTAGGCCTTGTTACTGCTGAGAGGGGAAGATTAAGGTTGAAAATAACTCTGGGAACCACTGAGGAAAAGTGTGAATGGTATAATAATTATACCATTGAATTATATGAATTATAATAGTTCATCCTCAAAATCCAAGGATCTGTTGAACACAAAATTTATTAGTCAGGAATCAGATACTTGCTCAGCACTTATGCACTGTGGGTTAAAAATAATGCTTTCTGCCTGGTGGAATGTTATAGGGTTCCACCTCTGATTTTACCAAGTCTGTTTAGAAAGATAAGTCTGTACATTGCCTGTTGAAATCCACCCAACTCTCCCACATATCTAGCTGCTTCACTGAAATCTCTTTGTCTTCCCCATGTAAGAGCAGGGGTAATTATAGGGAAGAAAAGAAACTCCTAGCTTTGAGTCCAAGAATTGTTAGAATTCTAGAAAGCCTCTACCTACTCTGCATTTTCCAAAATGGGAAACTGAGTATAAGAAAGGCAAAGGATAACCAATAACACCCAATAACACCCATCTATTATCAATATGGTTATAATTGTCATCATAATTGTTATCATGACTATTAGTTCTTCTTTTTTAATATGGTCATTGCTTGATTATTTTTCTCTTACTAAAATTTTTTGATAACCTATCCCACTAACAGTCCCTTAAGTCACTTCTCTTATATAATGCTATTCTTCTTCAGTCACAATCTAGTTATTAGATTACCTTTCTCTCCCTTTATAGAAAATTTTCTCTCACTTGGAGTTTCTGACCTCTCTGAAAATCTTTAAATAAAAAATTTCATTCTGGCCTTGAACCATGAGGTTCATAAATTTTATTACCCTACTTTTTAAAAAAATGTGTTCCCTACTCTACTGTGAGATCCTTGAAGTCAAATACTATATGTCACTCATTTAACATCTTGAATGCCTATGGGATAGACATGTATCTGGGCCAGAGAGAATGTCAAATAACTGTTGAATAAATTAATATAACATATAAATTACTTCATTTTTAAATGTATACATTTAGTATTAAAAACTATATTAAGGCACTTTTCTCTATAATTCCAATGAAGTACAGCTAAAAATGGTGGACTTTATATCTAAAACAAATGTAACAAGATTGAAAAGTGGAGAGAAGGCAGATGGGCTAGGAAACTTGGGATCTAAGGAAAAAACGTAACAGAAAACCTGAGTTTTCTTTTTGCTTCACATATCTTAGATCTGGAGCTGAAGAAGCCAGCAACCAAGAAATGCCAATGGAAGCAGACAAAAAAAAAAAAGTTTGATTTGTCTAGCCAAAAGACAGGAAAAGGGGCAGCCTAGCAAAACAAAAAACCTTTAAACAATAACTCCTCTACTCCAGCCAAACACCATGGGGAAAAATGCACCCCACTTGACCTTTGCCAACAAAGGCCTACTGGGGAGCCAAGACTTCTATGCTCACCCAGCTGTAATGAGGTGCTCCAACCTTCCCCCCTCCCATGCTGAGGTGGTGTCAGAGAAAACTTAGTAGGGAGCCAGGAATTTCTTCCCCTCTCAGCAGTAACAAGGCCTACCCCTCCCCCATGGTGTCAGTAGAGACCACATAGGGAGCCTGGACTTTCACCCTTGCAGAGTATAACCTCCAACCACTGCTCCCACTCCTGGCAAGGTGCCAAGGTGGTGTCAGTGAAAGCCAAGTAGGAAACTGGGACTTTCACCATCACTCACTGAGGTAAGACCACATGGGAAACAGTAACAAGGAACTCCTACTCCTCCCAACCAAGAAGATATCAAAAGAAGCCTAGTAGGGATCTTGAATACCCACCCCTGCTCAGCAATAACAAGGTACCCTTCCTTCTCAGAGTGTCAATAGAAGCTAAGCATGGAACCTGGACTTCCAACCCCATCTGGTAGTAATGAAGTGGTCCCTCAATGGCACAGTATCAGAAGAGGCCTGCTAAAACACAAGATTTAAATAAGATCCAGAGTCTCATATCTAAAATTCCCAGAATACAATAGAAAATCATGAATCACACCAAGGACCAGGGAAATCTTGACTTCAACAAGAAAAGACTATCAACTGACACTAACATGAAGATGACACAGAAATTGAATTATTTGGCAAGGATTTTAAAGCAGCTATCAAAAAATGTTTTAACAAATCATTACAAGCATACTTGGAACAAATGAAAAAAATATTAAGTCCCAGCAGATAAATAGAAGATATAAAGATGAAATAAATGGAAAATTTTGGAGCTGAAAAATATAGAACCAAAAATAAAATAAGCCCACTGGATGGGCCCCACAGCAGACGAGAGAAGACAGAAGAGGAATCAGTGAACTTGAAGGCAGAACAATAAATAATTATCCAATCTGAACCACAGAGAGAAAATAGATTGAAACAAATGGAAAGAGCCTCAGATGCCTGTGAGGTTATAACAAAATATTTAACATTTCTGTCATCAGAGGAGTCCCAGAAGAGGAAGAAGGCAGGGCTGAAAAGGTACTTGAAGAAATAATTGCTGAAAACTTCCCAAATCTGGTAAAAACATAAGACTGTAGATTTAAGAAACTGAGCAAATCCCAAAGAGAATAAACTCAAAGAACTCTATGACACATCATAGTCAAACTTTCAAAAACTAAACACACACACATGCACGTGCACGCACACACACACACACACACACACACATCTTGAAAACAGTAAGAGAGAAATGACACCTTAACTCTAGGGGAAAAACAATTAAAATGACAGAAGATTTCTCATCATAAACCATGGAAGGCAAAGTGCTGAAATAAAAACTCTCTTAGCTCAGAACTGTATATCCAGTGAAAATGTCCTTCAGGAATGAATGAGGAAATCAATACATTCTCAAATGAAAACTAAGAGAATTTGTCACAACAGACCTACCCTAAAAGAATAGTAAAGGAAATTATTTAACCAGAAAAGAAACAATAGAAGAAGGAATCTTGGAACATCAGAAAGAAAGAACAGTGGAAAAAGTAAAATTATAAGTAAATACAACAGATATTATAATTGATTTATTATAACAAAATAGATTTCTTCTCCTTTTGCATTGTTTTCTTTTTCTTTCTGTCACCCAGGCTGGAGTGCAGTGGCACAATCATGGCTCACTGCAGCAGCCTCAACTTCCTGGGGTCAGATGATCCTCCCACCTCAGCCTCCTGAATAGCTGGGACTACAGGTGTGCACCACATGCCCAGCTAATTTTTTGTAGAGATGGAGTTTTGCCATGTTACCCACGCTAGTCTCAAACTCCTAGACTCAAGTGATCTGAGTGATCTGCTCACCTTGGCCTCCCAAAGTGCTGAGATTACAGGCATGAGCCATTGTGCCTGGCCCCTTTTGTGTTTTCTAAATTAGGTTTAACAGTTGAAGAAAAATTATAATAATGCCTAATGTGGTTATTAATAGATGTAGAGGAAATATTTAAGACAATTTTATTATAAATGGGGGAGGGTGAGGAGACATAAGGGAGGTTAGGTTTCTACACTCCTCTCAAACTAGTAAAATGTCGACACCAATAACGGATACATATGATGTGATACCATTATATACATATAATGTGATTTCTTTGAGTACATTTTTCAGTGGCCACTAAAAAAGGTATACACTTAAAAGCACAATAAAGAAAGTGGAATTCTAAAAACTTTTAAAGTAACCCACAGGCAGGCAGGATAAAAGAAAACAGAGAAAGTAAAAACAGAAAACAAACAGGAAACAAAAATAAAATTGCCCTAATGTATCAATGAGTACATCAAATGTAAATGATCTATATGTATCAGTTCAAAGACAGAGATTGGCAGAGTGGATAGAAAAAAAAAATCGTGACACAGCTATATGTTGTCTACAAGAAACTCACTTCAAATATGTATTTCCAGGGAATTATGCTGGGTAAAAAAAAGAAAGTCAATTTCAAAAGGCTACACATTGTATGATTCCATTTATATAACTTTCTTCAAATTCATGATTGCTAGGAGTTATGGGTGGTGGGGAAGTGGGCTGAGTGTGACTGTAACACAAAGGAGATCTTTGTGGTGATGGAATAGTTCTGTATCTTTATTACAATGGTGGTTTCAGGAATCTACCCATGATTAAATGATATAGAACTATATGCACATATTGTGCCACTCCCAATTTTCTGGTTTTGATATCATACTATAGTTACATAAAGGGAAAGTCGGTGAAGAGTTCAAGGCACCACTCTGGACTATCTTGGCTATTTCCTGTGAATCTATAATTATTTCACAACTTAAAATGTTTTTTTTTTTAATCAAACAGATTAATTTTTAAAAGCTATATCAAACATAATTTAAACTTTCTTTGACTGTACAAAAAATTCCTTATAAGAATAATCATCAGTTTTCATTCTATCATACACATTCAGAAGGGCCAAGTAATAGTGAGTTCTAGTTATAAAATGTCAGTAAAATGATTTGCTAAATTTAATTATTTTTTTCTCTTTGACAATACAACTGAGCTACTTTTTTACTCTGGCCAGAATAAAGATACATATATCATAAATGAGATCTTGCACTGGCACTTTCTGCTTTCCTGCCTTCTCCCTGCCTTTAAAAATAACATCAGATTTATTGAGATATAATTACATATGGTAATATTCACCCTTTGTATATGCTCAGTTCTGCGAATTTTGACAAAAGAATACCACCACCATAATCAAGATATATAACATATAAAGCTTAGGAAAGAGAGACTCAAGATGAAACTTGATAACATTTTCATTACCCCCAAAAAGTTTCTTCTGGCCCTTCTGTAGTTAATTGTCTCCCTCATCCCTCTTCCTGGCACCTACTGATTTGTTTTTCTGTCCCCATAATTTTGTCTTTTCCAGAATTTCCTGTAAGTGGAAGGAATAATTTGAGTCTGGCTTCGTTTACTTAGCATAACGCCTTTGAGATTGTTCAAGTTTCAGTAGTTCATTCCTGTCTATTGCTGTGTTGTATTCCATTGTATTAATGTGTATTCATTTGTTTATCCATTCACCAGTTGAAGTACATTTGGGTTGTTTCCAGATTTGGGCAATTATGAAAACAAGCTAGTATAACCATCTAGGTACAGGTTTTCGTGTGAACATAAGTTTTCATTCATCTTGAGCTAATATCTGGCAGTGGGTTTTCAGGATCATGGTAAATGTATGCCTAACTTCACAGGAAGCTGCCAACCTGTTTTCCAAAGTGAGTACTGTTTTGCATTGCCACCAGCAGCGTATTACATTTCCAGTACCTCCATATCCTCCCCAGTACTAGGTATTATCATTTTTTAAAAGCCTTTCTTTGCTGGGCACCATGGCTTACGCCTATAATCCCAGCATTTTTGGAGACTGAGGCAGGTGGATCACTTGAGGCCAGGAGTTTGAGACCAGCTTGGCCATCATGGTGAAACCCCGTCTCTACTAAAAATACAAAAAATTAGTTAGGCATGGTGGCGTGAGTCTGTAATTCCAGCTACCCAGGAGGCTGAGGCACGAGAATTGCTTGAACCTGGGAGGCAGAGGTGGCAGTGAACCAAGATTGTGCCTCTGCACTTCAGCCTGGAGACAGAGTTTTACTCTGTCTAAAAAAAAAAAAAAAAGAAAAAGAAAAGAAAAAACCCTTTCTTGGTAAGGGCTGTCTCATTGTGGTTTTAATATGTGTTTCTCAACTGATTAGTGATGTTGAGCATCTTTTTATATGCTTAATTACTATTCATATCATAAATGTATGTGCACATGTGTAATTGTGTAATCTCTGTTCTTTTGCCCATATTTTAAGTTAGATTGTTTGCTTTATTATTGAGTTGTGACACTCAACTCACTCTTGTATGGTGGATACCAGCCTATTGTCAGATTTTGTGTGCTGCAAAATTTTTCCGTCTGTGGCTTGCCTTTTCATTTTCATAACTATTTTTGAAAAGCAGAAGTTTTCAATTTTGATCAAGTCTAATATATCAAATATTTTCTTTTATGGATCATACTTTTTGTGAATATCTACAAAATCTTTGCCTAACCAAAGGCCAGGAAGATTTTTCTCCTATATGTTCTTCTAGAAGTTTTATACTTTTAAGTTTTACATTAAGTCTATGATCCATTTTGCATTGATTTTTAAACATGATGTGATTATTGATATTTATAAAGTTCTCTTATACATATAATTATATTTGACACCCAGGCTGGAGTGCAGTGGCGTGATCTCGGCTCACTGCAAGCTCCGCTTCCTGGGTTCAGGCGATTCTCCTGCCTCAGCCTCCTGAGTAGCTGGAACTACAGGCACCCGCCACCACACCCAGCTAATTTTTTATATTTTGAGTAGAGATGGGGTTTCACTGTGTTAGCCAGGATGGTCTTGATCTCCTGACCTCGTGATCCGCCTGCCCTGGCCTCCCAAAGTTCTGGGATTACAGGCATGAGCCACCGCACCCGGCCCTGATCTTCAGCAGATCACAAGGTCAGAATATTGAGACCATCCTGGCCAACACGGTGAAACCCTGTCTCTACTAAAAATACAAAAAAAAAAAAATTAGCCGGGGGTGGTGGCGGGCGCCTGTAGCCCCAGCTACTCAGGAAGCTGAGGCAGGAGAATGGCAAGAACCCAGGAGGCGGACCTTGCAGTGAGCAGAGATTGGGCCTCTGCACTCCAGCCTGGGCAACAAAGCGAGACAACGTCTCAAAAAAAGAAAAAAAGAAAAAGAAATGTTTGAGGCAGGTGCAAGCAGAAATTTTAATCTCCATTTCAGATGAGAAAACTGAGGATTAGAGAAATGCTGTGTGACTTCTCAAGATCTCACAGCTGATAGGAGATGAAATGGCAAGGTAAGAGGTGAAATTGTGATAAAAAGTTAAGGTCTCCTGCTGTCCCAGGCTAGTACTTTTGAAGCCAGGCAGAGAGGGCTCAGGGTAGGGCTCCAACAAAGTAAAGATTCCCAATGGGAAGCTGAGCAACCTATTTGGCACTGAGGTAAGAGACACAGCCAGTTGACTAGCCCCAGACTGACTTCCTTTGGCCCACTGGGGCTCCACAATTGGAGACAGCCAGAAGTTGGCCCAGTGCCTAGCTCATGTGTCACTCAATGAATGCTCTTTGAGGATGATGATGAAGAGTTGGAAGTGTTCAAAGGAGAGTTCTGAAATTAATTTCAGAGTTAGAAATTAAAGCTAAGAGGAAAAGTTAAGGGAACTAAGATTATTTGGCGGAGAAAAGAAAGGCTCAAGATGACACTTGATAACAGCCTTCAGACAAAAAAAAAAAAAAAAAAAAAAAAAGCTTGAACTTTCCTTCTGAGGGCTGAGCAAAGGGAAACGGACTGGAAGAATCTAAGTAAAAGGGCAAGTTCCTTTCTCCTTAGTGAGGATTGTTATAGACACTTAAGAGCCTTTAGAAACAGGATAACATCTTCTTGAGTTTGAAGTCAGGAATTTGCCAAACATGGGCTCTGATGACGGATTTCAGCTTGAGGGTTACATGACTCTCTTGCACAGTGGCCTTAGAAATCTTTAGGTGGCCCATGAACCTGCCTTGTATCCTAGTACAATTCCAGGAGGCTTTTGTCTGTGGCCTTCTCTGCTCCTTAGTCTTATCATCTTCACAGGGTTGTTCTAATGCGGGAGACAAGCCTGACCTTAGCTCCTGAAAGCTTAACCCCAATGTTTTTTGCCCATGAAGCCAAGTGGCTTAGAACCTAAGGCTATAGATCTGGCTTAGCATCCCCGGAAAGGCCTGAAATATCGACTAGTCCAAATCTTACCCCAGTGATAGAATCCCCTGTTTCGTATCTAGTCTCTTCTTGCAAAACTCTCTGATCATTGGGGACTAGCAAGCTGGCAATGCAGACCAATGCAATGCCCCCTGTGAAAGGCCAGAGAAGAAGAGCTGAGATACCAGCAGTACCACTAGGCACTACACTAAGCTAAAGTGTCTTTGTGCTTGTTTTCTCTGCAGCATGGGTAGGAGCCCTTGCGATGGGTATGATCTTCTTCTGTTCTCCCATTGTGAGTATATTCACTGACCGTTTGGGCTGCCGAATCACAGCAACCGCGGGGGCTGCCGTTGCTTTCATTGGCCTCCATACCAGCTCCTTCACCAGGTAAGGCTAGGAGTTGGTGGTTATTTCCCCAAGGCTGAGGGTTGGTTTTTTCTGGGCTTTAGCTAGGGTTACTTTTCTCACTGCAGAATCCCGTGGCCGTGGCCATGTAGGGCCCTAAAAGATCCTGCACCCTGGATTTAGAATCCAGTGAACTCATTTAGGTAGGTTCCCCAGGACACATTGGTAGGACGTATCCCCAGAGAGGACCCAAGAGTTCCAAAGTGGTAAGAGTACTCTAAGCCTGATAGTTCATAGAGCTGGGCCCAAGTCCAGTTTTGGCCACTGAATGGCAATAGAACAACTGATGAGTACCATTGCTCTCTCTGTGCCTCAATTTCTACATCTGTAACATGAGGGGATTTGACCATATGGTCTTTTTACGTCTCTTTCAACTCTGCTATTCGATTCCCCTTCAGTGTGCCACACATCTCACGACCTCACTTTCCATCCCAAGACTGAGCTTCTCAAGTGAGCCCATGTGAACACCTAGCACAGGATTCCCAAAGGAATCTTATGCTGAAAAAGAGGTCAACTGAGCCCAAGGATGTTTAGCATTTCTGACTCTTTTCCAGATAGCTCAGGCTGCTGACATATGGATGATTTGGGACAGACAATGATTTACATCATGGGCATCAGAAGGATGATTAGCAATATCCCTCACTGAGATACAAACCCAGAACCCAGCTACCCAGCTAGGCCTGGGCTAAATGGAAACCCTAGTCCCACTGGTTCCACTGGCAGAACTTGGCAGTGTCAGGTGAGAAGCAGGCTCTAGGTTCATTTTCTGCTTTCTTTTCTGCCAGCCTGAAGAAGAATGTGTGTAGGGTAAGGGAAAATAAATACCCTATACCACAGCCTGAGGAATACGGAATTCCTAAAGAACTCTGTTGACTTTCTGCTAAAGACACTTTAGAAGTTATGGCACCTCCTACTTCCAATCTGCTTGGGCCATTGTAGGGGAATGCCAGCCTGGAAACATGGAAATGAGAAATGGCCATGGTGACATGTCTAGGATGAGGTCAGAGCTAACTTGTCAGAGACGTGCTTTCTGAGCTGAGTTACCCAGAAAAGCACCATGGCTCTCTAGGCCTAAGGTTCCACTCACAGTAGAGAATGATAATTGTGTTTTGCCTTAACTGGGCCCTGTGAGATAAGCCAACTTTCTTTATGACTTGAGCATTTCCAGCTGCCCAGCCTACCCTCCAGCAGAGCTTGGATTTGGTCTGCAGTCATTTCTTGGCTTCGTCCCATCCAACTGGGACAGAAAAGGGAAAATCCATGTCCTGCCTGGAAACTACTCAGCACTCCCAGGGCAGCAGCTCCAAACCTTTTCAGAACCCCTCTGGTGGTCAGCCTCATTCACCCCCAGCAAGCTGGTGCCTGGCTCCTTGTGGGGAGGAGCTAGGCTTCAGAAGCAGCTCCAGTCTCAGCACTACACAGCAAAGGTCTGTTTTTTAAGACCAAGCAGAGCAAAGTGTAAACGAATTAGCAACATATGGATCCCATTTCCCTTCCAATCCACATGGGCTCAATTACAGGAGGGGAAGGAGCTCAGATGTGGTGTTTTCTTCTGGCACGCTTCTGTAGGCACATTGGAGTAGGCGTTCTGTTCTCCAGCCCCTAATCTTCTTCTCTACCCGCTTTGTTCTTTCTGTAAGAGGATCTTCAGAGCCAAGAAACTTTCTGGATGGCTTCACATCCAGTGGAAAAATGGTTCTGCTCATGGTTAGAGCTCCAAATCATCCTTCCTGTTGTCTCACTCAGGGCTCTGAGTTCCTCCGAATGACATGGAATGGGGCAGGATGCAGACAGGGCTGGTGGGGCTTTGGAAAACCCAAACAATGGGTCTCCAGTCCTGGGGCCCAGCTAGAAGTAGATCCACCACACAGCACCCTAAACCAAATCCTATGTTTTGCCCCCACTGGCCCCTTCCCTGAAGGTCTAACACAAGGCCCCTTGGATAAGGCCCCCAAGCCAGGCCAATCCCATAGGGTACTTACAATCTAATGGGTACAGGCCCAAAGGAACCTGACAGAAGAGGAGCAGTTGGCTTAGCTATGTGTTCCAAGCAGAGACAACCCTTTCAAAACCAAATCCTTGCTCATGTCCAGTGAATACCAGCAGATGGAAAGCAATAATGATAGCTATCTTAGAATCATAGGTGCTAGCACCACATCTTCTCTGTAGCTTAGGCCCAGTCCTTTAGTATGAGGACTGGGTCTATCTCCAGAGAAGAACC
Source organism: Theropithecus gelada (assembly GCF_003255815.1). Lineage (NCBI taxonomy): Eukaryota > Metazoa > Chordata > Mammalia > Primates > Cercopithecidae > Theropithecus > Theropithecus gelada. Next base: position 79,488,186 of record NC_037689.1, on the reverse strand, counting down.
GCCTGACCAAGAAGAGTATTAGGTAATTTAGTGGCCAGATAAGAACTATTGCAAAATATATTGAGGCATCAAAAAGAAAACAAAATTCTTTACTAAGTTGTGCCAATATTATCTGGGGGCATATGGCTGGCCAAGCTGACCTTCCTATTGCCTTTCCCTTTCTGACCCTTTACTTTATGTTTCAGAGGCTTATGGCCACAGCAGGGCCTATGAGTTTTAAGCCAGGACCTGTCTTACTTGGCCAGGCCCACAAATTCTTTGAGGCTCCACTTCCTGTCAAGGAGCCAGGCTACTCTAGGGAACAAATCTAAACCATATCCAGAAACAAAGGCAGGACTCTAAAAGTTAAAGAGACTCCTACCGAATGATCCCCACGGAGATCATCCAGGGCCTAGTGTAAAGGGTCTTAGGATATGCAGACCTTCGGCAGGGTTGAGGAGAGCGTATGTCTCAGAAGATCATCAGCCATTCTCTGAAATATTAATGGCCTTAGCATGGAGAAAGACACTGAAGAGTCCCATGGAAGGTTTCAATCTTCCAGGATTTTGACTTCTTGCAGACCTTTGTTGCTACCTGGGATAAAGCTTTGGCCACCACCAATAGTAAAGTGAGACTATTCTCTCTAAGACAATGACTCCCTGTAGCCCCTCATCCAGCTTTTATATGGGCTAGTTCTGGCTTTCCTTTGAACAGTCCTCTTTGATGGGGTGCTGTGAGTCATGCTAGAGTCACACAGACCTGGATTCAAGTCCAAGTTTTGCTGATTCCCAGTTACGTTACCTTGGGCCAATTATTTTACCTCTCTGAGCCTCTGCTTCCCCATCTGCAACACAGGGATCAGAAGGCCCTCTTCTTTGTCTGCTCTGAGGGTCAGTGGCAAGTGGGGCTGTGGGTTAAGGGTGGAGGAATGAGGCCGGGCGCGGTGGCTCAAGCCTGTAATCCCAGCACTTTGGGAGGCCGAGACGGGCGGATCACGAGGTCAGGAGATCGAGACCATCCTGGCTAACACAGTGAAACCCCGTCTCTACTAAAAAAATACAAAAAAAAAAAAAAAAACCTAGCCGGGCGAGGTGGCGGGCGCCTGTAGTCCCAGCTACTTGGGAGGCTGAGGCAGGAGAAAGGCGTAAACCCGGGAGGCGGAGCTTGCAGTGAGCTGAGACCCGACCACTGCACTCCAGCCTGGGCGACAGAGCGAGACTCCGTCTCAAAAAAAAAAAAAAAGGTGGAGGAATGGAAGTCTCAGGAAGCTGACAGGGGAGGGCAGGTAGATTGCTGGTCAGGCTGCTGAGGACAGCTCTTGGTGTTTCTCCCACAGCTCCCTAAGCCTGCGCTACTTCACCTACGGGATTCTCTTTGGTTGTGGCTGTTCCTTCGCCTTTCAGCCATCCCTCGTCATCCTGGGCCACTACTTTCAACGCCGCCTGGGTCTGGCCAATGGTGTGGTGTCTGCTGGGAGTAGCATTTTCTCCATGTCCTTCCCCTTCCTCATCAGAATGCTGGGGGATAAGATCAAGCTGGCCCAAACCTTCCAGGTGCTGAGTACCTTCATGTTTGTTCTTATGCTGCTTTCACTCACCTACCGGCCCCTCCTGCCCAGCTCCCAGGACACCCCAAGCAAGAGAGGTGTCCGCACCCTGCACCAGCGCTTTCTGGCTCAGCTCAGGAAGTACTTCAACATGCGAGTGTTCCGCCAACGCACTTACCGCATCTGGGCCTTCGGGATTGCTGCTGCTGCCCTTGGCTACTTTGTTCCCTATGTACACCTGGTGAGGAATACCAGGGTGGGCCCACCCCACCTGGCCCCAAGAAGCTACCCTCAACCTGCCTAGATTCCAGAGGGTGGGGGTGGGAGACATTGAAAGGGCAGAGCTGGGACCTTTGGGAAAAGAAACAAAATATTGGTTGGAGAGATCCAGAGAGGGAAAAAGAGAGGCTGAGGGAAGACCTTAGTGGAAAATGGGGGCAATTCCACAGGGGGAAGCCCATGGACCATGGCTTCTCCCACAGTAAAAATTTAGATAGATTTTGAGGAGATACGCATTGCCAGGATGCAGGAGACCGGCCTGGGTGACCCAAGACAGGATTCTGTGGAATGCTGGTCTTTGTGGTCAAATGATTTTGTTTAGGAAGTAACATATACTGGATCTCTCTAACTTCATAATGTGTAGTAATCCCTTAAAGGGACTAAAAAAAATTTGTAGGAAAGAAACCCATTCAGCTTTGTTTAACTAACCATCCACCAAACTTATGCAGCTACAGAACTGTTGGTTGTAGTCCAGCTGTTATCCTCCACAGGCTTCATGTTTCTTAAAACACACTTTGGAAGAGTTGCCTGGAAGTTGGTGGATTCTTCTCCCTTGGTGATTTGATGTTGCCTTAGGCTGTCAGTTTGGGGTAAGGGAATGGGGAGATGGTAGAGAAACCCTTGGATTTTCTCAATCATTTAGGCTATTTTCTGTCCTGCTGGGGCTTAGAAGGGGCGTGGATGTACCCACCCTCCTCAGCTGTTGCTCAGAAGTCCAGAATCCAGAGAACCGAGGGATAAGCAGCCAGAGAGCTTGTCATGGAGGTAGGGCTACAGGAGAGGGGGTTTCTGTCCTGCTCCAGGAAAGTAACCAGTAGAGGATTCTGGATACGCCTACAGTTAACCAGTCAGCTCCTCTTTCTCCTCCTGTTTCTGGGGGTCCTTGTGCTATGCTTTTCAGATGAAGTACGTGGAAGAGGAGTTCTCAGAAATCAAGGAGACCTGGGTGCTCTTGGTGTGTATTGGGGCTACCTCAGGCCTTGGGCGTCTTGTGTCAGGCCACATCAGTGACTCCATCCCTGGACTTAAGAAGATCTACTTGCAGGTGAGTGTGACCACCTGTCCACTGTGAGGAGAAACAGCCTGCCACAAATGCAAGGTTATCCACAGCCTTTGGTATAGAACGGTAGCTTGTTGTATAGCATGGGAAAGTCAATCAAATTTCACCTGCTTTTAAACAAAGAAAATCATCCTCGTTCTGCCTCTTTTACCAAGATTGAGTGAGGATTCTGTGAGAGCAGTGTATATGGAACCTATTAGAACACATGTAAAGGAAGATTTTATTAATAATGGCTCTCCATGCTCCAAGGCTATTTTCTGTGTGAACCAGGCTCTGGTCCGGTCTGAATACAGGCCACTGTTCAGGCTGTCAGTCTTTGTCTACCTGGCAGCTGTATTGCCTTTCTTACCTGACTTATGATCCTGCAGGTGGGTTTATGAAGACGTACCCAAGTGCAGAACCCTGTGAAGGGGCAAAGATAGCCCCCAAAATCAAGTAGTCACAAATAATCTATCAGGAAGGTGATTGAGTTCTGACTCATTTATCTCCTGGGAAAGCCCTAAAAGCACTTGCAAGGGGTCCTGGCTACACTCACAGTGGTGATTTCTCTGTCTCTGATAGCCCCAAGTGCTCTCCTAAGTACCCTCAAATATCTTGGATGAAAATATGATTAACTTTTCCTTAACTTTTTTTCTGTTAGATTGCAAGAGTTGGTAAATCTGCTTTGTCAGAGGCAGGGTTGCTTTTAAGGTCCATCCAATCCAATCTCATTACAATGGTGGAGAAACAGAGGGAAAGGCTCACGCAGACAGTAGTAGCAGAGCTGAACTCCTATGCAACACACTTCTTATATTCTACCTTGCCCTAAGTGATGGCAGAGCCAAGTCTCAGAGATAAGTGACTTGACTAAGTCAAACCAAGAGATAATCTTGTGATTGAGATAAACCAATTGAAATTTTGAATTCCTGTGCAAATATCAGCAAGTGCTTTATCTGGGTAGCTATTTGCATAGTAGTATGTGTGGCTTTCCCAGCCTCACCCACATGACACCCCTGTGAGTCTTCCCTGCCAGTATTAGCAGCTCCAAGATGCCAAAGAGTTCTGGAAATCAGGGTAATCTGGCATTGGGCCAGGGCTTTATCTTGAGAAGAGACAGCAGCCCCTGCCTAGTCATATAACTCATGTGATTCTTATCACAGTCCCTAGGAGAAAGGTAGAGCCTCAGCAGCTTTTGCTTTCTGTTACACAGTTGGAGTTCCAAGGGACAGGGAGGCATTAGCCAGTTAGAGGCCAAGATAGGCTTAGGACCCAGTGCCTCTGCTGACCACCCACCCACTGCTCCTGCCCCTTTTCCTTACTCTTACTTCACTGAGTTTTACCACTTACAATAATATAAAATAATCCTAGAACATTATAGCTGAAACGTATCTTCATCAACTAATAGTTCAACTTCCTCATTTTACAAATTCAGTGTCTTGGGCCAAGAGCACAAGACAATGGATGAACTTCTTTCTCTTGAGTTTGTTAAGATACTCCATCACAGGAATTTGCCTCCCTCTCTCCCTGCATGTAATGCAGGAGTACAGGCCTGGGGGAGGAAAGGAGTGTACACACCTTCAGGTTCTGAAGAGCTATCTACTAGACTCTGTGGCTCCTACTGTTGGTAAAGACAGGCACATGTCTCTGGCATCAAGCCCCTGGACAGTCTGCTGGAAAGGAAATAGTGACAGGCTGCAGGACAGCCTCACTTTGTGCCAATTCTTGAGGCCTGTTTCTCACGTCCAAGAGGGATTTTAAATTTCTGAATCTTGAGGCCTGTTTCTCACGTCCAAGAGGGATTTCAAATTTCTGAACCTTGGCAAAGCCTCATGGAGGATGTTTAACAGACAGCTAGATACAATAGGTAATACTTAGACCTGATTAAAATCAGTTAATAGGGTTCTTTGTGTTATATAATGGTATTCACTTTCAATTTCCATAATGGGCTTTATTGATAGGTGTGTCTGGTTTTATCTTATTGTTGTGTGTGAATCTCTTAAAGGAGAAGCTCAGGTACTGGGGTTCTTATTCCTAGCTTCTGCCTAGCTACCTCAAAACTGCCTGGGCAAAGTTCAAAGTCTCCCAACAAAAAGATGTCCTCAGATGGCATTATCCTCTCCAAAAACCAACTGATCAACCTAACAAACCCACTGTCAGCAACAACATAGAAAATCTTTAGGGCACCAAATAGCCATGTCCCCCACTCCTTCCGTATGTTCTTGGCTAAGTTGGCTTGCTGGTGTGAACTACTGGAAAATCCTTGGGCCTATTAAGGCCTTGATAAAGAGATCAGATCTTAGCCCTGACCCTGGGATGACCTGGCTCTGACCTGGCTCTACTGGCTGCAGGGGGTTGGCAGCAGCGGGATGGGGGCGGGGTTCTTTTCTCTGCCTGCAGCCCAGGTCTTCAGTCTAGCTGGCCAACACAGGTTGCAAATGAAGACCAGCTGTGTTTGCAGTGGCCCTTTTCTCTGTGGAGAAGGAAAAAAAAAAAAAAAAAACCTCTGGAAAGGCAGTTTTTTCATTTTGGAGTCATTTTGCTTAGCGCAAAGAAAGCCCAGTGGCTAGTCAGTGTTCCTGGGCTGGCTTCATTCTCCCTAGACACACACCTTCCCAGTGGCTTGGTTCCCGTACAAGGTTCCTTTTTTTGCCTTCTCAGGGTGTCCAGTTGCCCAGAGGCCCCCAGAGCCATGTGTCTGAGATGTCTGAGCTAGGCAGTGCAGTCCATGTCCTAAAGCATAGGAACCTGGGTGAACGTCCCAATAGTTTCCTTTATGCCAAGCTATTTTATAAAATCAGCCTCCACAAAAATGGGCACTGGCTCCTTCCCCATTTCAAGAAGCTGTGCCTTCCACTTACAACCCCATCTGATCATCATGCAAGCCATCCTCATGCCCTCCCTTCCCTCTTTCCATACTTTACTTGGATCTGAGAACACCAGTATGGCCTGATCCCAGACCCTGATCCCTGGGTAAGCCAAATACAGGCTCAGAAAGCAGAAACAACAATTCCTTTTATCTTAGGGTCTAGTGCAAAGACAAACTTCTTGAGGCCAGGAGCCAAGTATCCCCCAACTTTTTTTTTTTTTTAATCCCGACAGAATCACAGTTAAGTAGGGCCTTTCTTGGACTTTGAATCCCTCAGTGCAAGACTTAGAAAGGGCCTAACTATTCAGTCCAACTGCTCTCTCTGTTGACACCCTCTCCCTCCCATCACCCCATTGTATAGATGGAAGAAATGAAGACTTGAGAAAGGAGATGTGATGCTATGTGGTCTTGGCTGGCCAGCACGTGACCTCAGGCCCTTGTTTCTCCAGGTCCTTTCCTTCCTGCTCCTGGGCCTGATGTCCATGATGATTCCCCTGTGCCGGGACTTCGGGGGCCTTATCGTCGTCTGTCTTTTCCTGGGCCTTTGCGATGGCTTCTTCATCACCATAATGGCCCCCATTGCATTTGAGCTGGTGGGCCCAATGCAGGCCTCACAGGCCATTGGCTACCTCCTGGGCATGATGGCCTTGCCAATGATTGCTGGGCCCCCCATTGCAGGTGAGACTGATATTCCAGGGAGGGCATGAATTAGGGAGTCCTGTTTTCCCTGGATACTGGCTCTCCTGAGCACCTCTTCAGGCCCCTTTTCCTCTTATCCTCTATTTAAACAGCTTTGTCAGAGTGCATGAAACCCCTTATCACTACTGGTGGAAGAGATTAAACACATGCACGGATCCATTCTGAGGGATGAATTTTCCATGGCGGTATATCTGTTTCAATAGGGTTTTATCTCAGACAGCATGGATCCTTCCAGGGGGGTGGAGAGAAAAATGAGTTTGGCCTTCCGACGATTCCACTGATCTAGTATCCTCTCACTCTCTCCACAGGCATGTGATTATTTGCAAGGTTGGGTAGGAAAAGAAGAGAAAGCAATCTCTGGTTTTATTAAAACCTAGGGACATCCTCCTCCTCCTCTGCTGGCTTCTGAACTGAGCCTATAGAAGATATTTGATTAAAGTAACACACCAGAATTAAGCCAGTGAGGCTCACCTTCAGCAGGAAGTGTTGACTTGCCATCTTTCAGCACTCCTGGTTTCTCCCTTCATTTTCCCAGAAGGGCACTGTTGGTATCCCAGGGAACAGGGAACAGAAAACCAATGACAAGAGAACTCCATTTCTTTTCCTTTTTTTTTTTTTTTTTTTTTTTTTGAGACAGAGTCTTGCTCTGTCACCAGGCTGGAGTGCAGTGGTGCGATCTCAGCTATCTCGGCTCATTGCAACCTCCGCCTCCCAGGTTCAAGCGATTCTCCTGCCTCAGTCTCCCGAGTAGCTGGGAGTACAGGTGCGTGCCACCACGCCCAGCTAATTTTTTGTATTTTTAGTAGAGACGGGGTTTCACTGTGTTAGCCAGGATGGTCTCGATCTCCTGACCTCGTGATCCACCCACCTTGGCCTCCCAAAGTGCTGGGATTACAGGTGTGAGCCACTGTGCCTGGCAACTCTGTTTCTTTTCTATAGGATTTATTGCAAACATTGATTCATGCATTAGCTTCTCCTAGGCTGGTGAGGTGGGTTAATTCAACAAATATTCTTCGAACACAAATTATGTGCAAGGTGATATGAGGGCACTGTGTGACAGTGGCAAAAGCTTTCACTCAGGCTCCCGGGCAACAGCCACACTACCCGTTGGGGGAAGGGGGCCTCTACTCACCTCCTGATCCAAACAGTGCCCCAGAATCCACATTTCTTTCCAATTTGCTTAACTCCTGAGTAAGCAAAAGGCCAAGGGCCTTTTTGCCTTTCCTGAATACTGTTTCTGGGCTCTGAGGTACTATGAGGTACCACACATTAGCTTCTGGAAATGAGTAGGGAAGGCCTTGCATCTCATGTCAAACATATCCTTGGTTTGGCAGCTTGGAGAAAACCAGAGGGCATAACCATATATGTAACTGAAAGGAACACATATAGCCTCTTGCTAGGACAAATGGAACTTCAGAGAAGGGTCACTTCAGAGAAAAGGAAAATAAGAACTCATCTGAAATGTACCACAGGAACCATTTGTTGGGTGGGCGGGGGTACGGGGCTGGGAAATATCACTGTGGACCAAGACAATACTTGGCCATCTTCTGTGGAGTTCTTTTAAACTAGGTTTCCTCCTAACTCTGTAACTAGGTGTGACTAGAACTTAGATTGATGAAAGTCATAAATGGAGAAACTTTAAGAGAAGCTTCATTAGCTCCTTTCATAATGAGCATTCACTCAAGGGCCTGCAGCCCCAGTGCCTTTGGGAGGAGTCACCTGCCCTTGAAGTTGAGGGAGCTCCTGAGTCAAGGCAATACAGGCCAAGATTATCTGGATAGGCACTGTGAGGGCCCCTAGAAGGGGCTGAGAGCACCTTTGGACAGTAGGGCAAAGCTGAGCTTGACTTGTCTCTCTTGACTGTTTCAGGCCTGCTCCGAAACTGTTTTGGGGACTACCATGTGGCCTTCTACTTTGCCGGTGTGCCCCCCATCATCGGGGCTGTAATCCTCTTCTTCGTCCCTCTGATGCATCAAAGGATGTTCAAGAAAGAGCAGAGAGATTCCAGCAAGGATAAGATGTTGGCCCCTGATCCAGACCCCAATGGGGAGCTACTGCCAGGCTCCCCCAATCCTGAGGAACCAATCTAATGCCTTTCTTGCCGTTGTGTGCTCTTTCCCAGCTCTTCCCCTTCATCCCACCCTGCTCAGCATTTACATTTTTGCCACCAGCACACTTGTTCCCAGACCTGCGCACACAGCATTTCAGCCACCTGACAATCTCCTTGGAGCCAAAGCTCCAGATGTTCCAAACTCATTAACTAAATTCTCCCCAGAATGCCTTTAAATTTGCCAGGTCTTTTCTCCTCCCAGGATCTGGGAAAGCTTGGGGTCACCCCCTGGCCTTTGGAATCTCTCCATGTACTTTCTAAGCCCTGGAGGAGGAGGAGGATGGGACCTCCTGGCCCCAGTTTGTTAGTCACACACTATAATCAACTGCCAAAGGTGCTACCATGTCCCCAGGAGCTTAATAGGGTAGGCCCAAGTCTCTGTTTGCTGAGGAGGTCATTGCCATCCATATTTGGGAGCCACTGGGTGGAGGGGCAGGGAGGTAAAATGAGACAAGTAGCCTTGGTTAGCCTTAGAGTTGCTGATGGCTGTGGCTTCCAAGAACTGGGTACAGGCAGCGCCCTTATCGTTTGGTTGGTTAACAGTCTGCTCCCCTCTTCCCTTCCTTCTTTTTTTTTCCTCTACTGACTTCTCTCCATACTCTTTCCCCTCTATTTCTTTGTATGACTGTCATAGACACATGGGTGCTTGGAGAAAGGAGAGACCCGGAACTTGGGCCAATCAACCTTACCTTGGCCCAGTCTACTCCTAACACTAGCATCAGTCCCACTCATCTCAGGCTGAGCCACATCTCACTTTTTGGCTCAAGCTATATAATCCCACACTGGAAGAGTAGAATAATATATAGGGAAGAAACCTTAAACACCACAGTGTTCCATGTTCCAGTCACTGATTTTTACAAATTTTACAGACCAAGGCATTAACCTCGATGCCCTCCCAGCTCCCCATTCTTGTATACACCTGGCAAAATGTGAAGAAACTCCTTTCATCTCAGCAGGCGGAGGAGGACTGATGACACGAGCTGCCATGGTGGGAGGAGGGGAAGTGGACCAGCCCCATCTCTCAGTTTTCATGACAGGTCTATATTTCCACCTGGGCCAGGCCAGAAAAGGGACTATTTAAGAAAAAAACCCAATTCCCAGCCTGGATCCCAAAAAGGTACAGGCAGCAGTTGCACATAGGGTTGGACAATTTCTTTTGGGAAGGTGAAGCCATCCTAGCCTTTACCACCCAATGTGTCTCCCATGCTGGGCATCCTATGCCACTTTGCTTAGAGGGCATTAAGGTGCCATGAAAGGTAGACTCTGAACCACTTTGATCCCTCTGAAGTAGGTGACTGATGCTTCCTTATGCCCAGGCTCTGGCAACAATCTTACTGAAGAACATTCCCAGTGCCCCTGGCTAGGGGCAGAGGGCACTGCCAGGCTGTGTTCAGTTAGCACAGCTCACCTCATTAGGAGCTCAGCCTCTCTCCTCACTCTGCCTCTGTGTCTCTTTTTCCCCTCTCTGAGCCTTTGTCTATTGTGTTCCTGTCACCCACCCTGTCACCATTTTTGCCAAGCATTCCTGGCTGTCACTTGGAGCCAACAGTAACTTGCCACCCTAAGCCAGGGTCATCCCAGGGCCAGGAGGATGAGGTTGTCCTGAGGGGCTCCAAAGAAGACAATAGTTCCCACTCATGATTTTCCGTTACAAACAGGCAGCTGGGGCATGGTTGGCCACTGATGATTTCATTCAAGGCCAAAGTCCTAAGCCCCCTCCGCTGGTCCCAGTCCAGCTCTTATCAACTCCCCAAAGGAAAACTCACTGGTTCTTAGCTCTGTGGGTAGGAAGGGGCCCTAGAAAGGGCCTAGTTCCTATCCTGTCAGTTCTAACAGTAGTGGAACAGGATAATCTGGGCCCTAGGAGCCCTGTAACTCCCAGGAGAGACCACTGAAAATTCTGGAGCAACAATGCCCCTGCTTCCATTCCTCCCTGCCTCACTCTCACTGAGTCACCAGAGGGTGATTCTGCAGGACCTCTTTTGTTGCTCAAGGTGCAGATAGCTCTTAAGAATCAGGCAGTCGTCCTCTTCTCTCCAGATGAAGGAAAGACATTCATAGGTCCCAAATCTGCCCATTCAGATGTCACATAACATGGTGGGGTATCAATTTACTTCTTCCACACATGTGGATGTGCACATGTGAGCTTGTGTGCTTTTGGAGAGAATGTTGATTGGCAAAAGCAGCATAGTATTAATATTTAGAGTAGGATGCAGCCTCTTATGCACCACAGTTAAATCTAGAAGGAATAAAATTTCAGAGCTCAAGACATGGGACATTTAAATCCTCAAGGAGTTTGGAACAAAATAAACAGATCTAAAAATTCGGTTTGGGTATGTATGTTGCCTACAAGGGAGAAATAGTCTTAACCTGATTAATAGCAGGAAGTTTGACTTCAGAGCTGAAGTCTCATTTCAAATCAAATTTCTGCCAGGTTCTATGCTCTCTGTGAGAGCAGAAATTAGAAAAAGAGCCATATAGGGGTTTGGAGTTGGTCAACAATTTGAGATTGGATTTTTAAGCTCTGAAGTGGAAAAGCGGTTACTTCACAAAATGAAAATGTGCTTACTTGCTGAGATGGACTGGAGGCCCCACCAAGGCCACAGCCTTGCTACAAATGTGCCATACTGAAAACTGGCATTAACAATAATCCTGGCCGGGCGCGGTGGCTCAAGCCTGTAATCCCAGCACTTTGGGAGGCCGAGACGGGCGGATCACGAGGTCAGGAGATCGAGACCATCCTGGCTAACACGGTGAAACCCCGTCTCTACTAAAAATACAAAAAAAAAAAAAAAAAAAAAAAAAAATAGCTGCGCGTGGTGGCAGGGGCCTGTAGTCCCAGCTACTTGGGAGGCTGAGGCAGGAGAATGGCGTGAACCCGGGAGGCGGAGCTTGCAGTGAGCCGAGATCCGGCCACTGCACTCCAGCCTGGGTGACAGAGCAAGACTCCGTCTCAAAAAAAAAAAACAAAAAACAATAATCCTATTCGGTTCTCCTTCCCTCTCCCTTATGTTATTTATGGGGAACTTAAAGGGACTTACATGGCTGGCTGACACAGCCTGGCAGTGACAGAGCCTGGAATTAAGGATGATGCAGGAGACAGGCCTGTAAGAATGACAAAGCTGAGAGTAACCTTAAAGTCTCCCTTGTCCATACTCTGCATTGAATTTAAGTGGAGAGACTGAGGCCTAGAGGTAGAAGAGACTGCAATAGGTTCACACAGTTCATCAGTCACACAACAAGATGAGACTTGAACTCATGTCATTGACTCTTCCAATACAGTTTACACCCCTGGTTTTACAGATGAAGAAACTGGCTCTAGGAGGGATAAATGACTTGCCCACTTCATTCAACAACTGTGTACCAAACCCATTTCCGTAAGTGTGTCAGCAGGACCAGCTCTGAGCAAAAATGAAAGTTTAGCAAAGTTTAACTTTTAGCATACCCCATGTCTTCATGATTACTCTCACCCGCAACTGACACATACTTTTGGTATTCTGTCTCCCAGTCACTCCAGACCGTCATGCAATCTTGGCTTGGAGACCTGGTTTCACCTACTGTCCCTCCACCTCCAGCAACCCAAGAGGTACAAAAAAGTCCATCTCCAAATGGCCACACACTGGGCAGGGCAGGGGCAAAGAGAAGTGACTGGTTTCCTGTTGGAAGAAGGTGGTTTACCACCCAGCTCTTGGCTATTGTTTCTCCTCGGACTCAGTGTAGACACCCTCAGGCTGGTTTCCTCATCTCCTCCCACTGAGGCTAATTACTCTGTCCCATTGCAGGGCCCCAGGCTCTCCCATCTAAGGTCTGCCCCGCCCCCACCCCCCAGCCCCTTCCCCAGCAACTCCAAGGGCCCAGTCTGTGTTTGATCACTCAGGATTATTAGATTTCAAAGCTGTGGAATCCCATAATTTTTATGAGCATATGCTCCCCTCCAGGGCCTTTTCATGTCTGAAAAGGCAGCCAGCAGCTCCCTGCTACTTCTCCACAGTAGCAGTGCAGGCCAGCTGACAAGGATTACAAATCCCTAGTGTCTCATAGCTGGCGCCTAGATAGGGTGGGTGACAGGTAGAATAAGAGCCCTTGAAGCAAGTTCAGAAATTCTAATAAGCCGAAATGCAGCAGAGACTGCAGAGGCACAAGGAAAGGGATTAGATACCCAACTCCTGCAGGGGTTCAGGAGGCTGTGCTTCAAAGTCCCTTTGATTCCTGCCTTTCAGCTCTCTCTAGCGGTCACCAAGCGCAAAGTTACATGCCTGGCTTTCAAGCCATTGAAGCAGGCTTTTCTAGAGACCTGCTGCGTGTCAGACACTCTGCTAGAATCCGGGAACTTCAGAATGAAAGGAACATAAGTAGAAAAAACAGAAGAACACAAAGAGTTTGTACTACCTAACTTCCAAGATAACGCTTTTCTTCTCTGGGCGCCAGTGCCCAGAGAGTACCGACCTTAGCGCCAAAATTCGGTCCTCTCTGAGGCAGAGCAGGAGCCACCACGCCCCCAGTGAAATGGAGGCGGCAGGAATCCCACCCCCAACCCCCCTTCCTCTCCCCACGACTGTCCTCCCGGGGGCGAGAGTCGCCCGGAAGAACTACCCGCGCCTCAGCGTTGGTTTCCTGCTGAGCCCCAGCCGGATAAAATTAGTCGATTGCTCACACTAACAAGTGTCAGAGTTCGCGTCCAGCTGAAGGGGAGGGGACAGCAGCACTGGGCCGGGCCGCACTCCCGCCCCGGCCTGTCAGACCAGCGGACAGACAGCACCTGTCGTGGGCCTCCTCGTTCCCTCACTCCTGCCAGAGCCTGTGGCCCCGCCGCAGAGGCCGGGGACTACAGACCGGCGGGACTACACTTGGGAGCATCTTTCCCCAACTCTCGTCCCCGCAGAGACCGCGCCGAGCCCACATGCAAAATATGAATACACTGAATGCCAGGGGAGGGGAAAAGAAGGTTGCACTTCTACTCTCCTTTCCCACCACACACCCACCCTCCACTGACCTCGCCACGACTGGGCCCTGGCATCAGGGCCTGGGGGTGCTAATCGACACTATTTCCCGCCAGGTACCCATGCCCACTCCACACTCCGGGACTGCCTGGGGATGGAGATGGCCCTGGCGGTCGCTCCTGGTCCTGCCGTTGGCCTCCGGCCTCCTTGGGCGGGGACGCGGAGAATGGGGTTGGCTCCTCCCCCTCTGCGGGTCTCCAACCATTTCCCCATTTGGGAGGGGTAATAACGCGGGAGCCCCTCCACGGAAATGCATCTGCCCCTGCTACTCAGACGGGAATCCGCCCGCCCAGTACAACCGCCCTTCCCGCCTAGGGGAAGGGGGCGGGAAGACCTAGCTTCGGGCCCTGCCAACTGCCAGCAAGTCAGACGGACAGACAGCAGCTGCCGCGTGTCCGAGCTCAGCTCCTCCTCGATTCCCCGCCCTCTACCTCCCTGCTCGCGCCACCGACACCAGGGGCCGTAGCGGCGACGGCGCCCCACCCCCAGCGCTCGGTCCGGAGCCCTCGAGGTGATCCAGGCTGGGCCTGTCGAGGATCCCTTACAAGCGGCGGCCCCCTATTCTCTCCCGACCAGCCTCGTCCCTAGCGTCCCAAGGGCGGGATCAGGCCGCTGCTAGCGAAAGGCCTACAGGAGCCCAGACTCGAGGCCCATCAGGATGCAGAGACTGAGGGCGGGTTCGGCCTCCAGGAAGCGCTCCCCCCGGGGCAGCCATCCTCCTCCGCCCTCCTCTGCAACCTCCAACCCCGGAAGGCCCTGCGGGGCCTCCCGCTCCACACAGTGGGTCAGCCCAGTGGGGCTGCTTTCTGCCAAAGACTTGGCCCACCCTTCAAGCGCCCCTTACCCCAGTCTCCATAAAAACTCTTTCAGAACTCCGGGGAATCAACCATGCTGGTGGGAGCTCCCAGCTCAGGCCTACTCCCCAGTCTCACAGTTCCTGATCACACAGGGGAGTAAGCGGGATTTCCTAGGCTTCAGAACCGTCCTCCAATCCTGGACGGAGCCTCAAGAGTGGTGAGAAGGACCAGATTGACTCGAAAAGCCGCCCTCCTCAGTTTGCTCCTCTCCTACACTCCTCTACCCTAGTTTCCACCGACCTGCTTCCTTCTACGCTTGCTTAGTGTGGGGTGAAGGAGAGGATGGACAACCACCTTCACTCCTCCCCCTAACTTTTACATACACCCTCTGTACCCTAAGGTGGAGTCTCCTGGGAGGCAGGCAGCCTCCCAGATCCTTCTGCCTTAAGGCCTTGCAAAGGCAGAGTTTTCTCCAGTCAGTCTGGGATCTTCCAGCTCCCTGCCGCATTTGCCACCTCCTCCCACACTCCTTTCATCCTTCCCCGCAGCATATCTGGACATAGACCACCCCTCGACCCCGCAAAAAACAAACAAACAAACAAAAAACATTGAGAAATCTCCTCCAAACACCTGTGTGTGGACAAATTACAGTCCACAGTTATATATCCCTCATCCCTATATCCCTCATCACAATTGACCCTCCCGGCAACCATGGGAGGCAACTGCTCTTATGCCGAGTTATAGTTGGGGGATTGAGGCCCTGGGAGGAACTGAATATGGGTTTTGAACGCTTCTGCAAGGCCCTTTCCACCCTCCTTCACAGAAAGTAAGGAAGTGAGCAAATCTCTCATTTTCCCTGACTCCAGAAAACCTGCTTGCTGCTCCTGGAGTCAGCACCTGCTCCTCCCTTGTCCACTCTATCCCCCAATGAAGGCGCTATTTGGGAGTGGCACTACAGCCCCAAGATGGAGGCATGGAGCGCAGCAGAAGCCGAGCCACAGTCCTTGTGCACCCCCTGGACTTCCCCAAGGAGTGCATGTGGAAGAGGAAGTCTGCCTTTCTCTGGGAGTATGGGTCATTGTCTTCTAGGTTCCTCTCCCCCTTAACATGGAGGAAAAACTCCAAAATGAGCTTGCTTGTGCTCCACTCCCTCAGTCCTTCTCTCATGATTCAATAAAATTATCATCACTGAGGGCTAATTTCCAGGGCTTTGCTTGATGCCCACAGGCCACCAAAGGAAGAATTCTTTGGACTGGTTATTTGGGGACGGGAGGGTGAGGAGCAGCTCCTGGGAGGCTCTGTTTTCATGAGAAAGGATTTGCATGTCTAAGAGGTCAACACAGTTAGTCCAGGGCTTCCTCTCTTCCAGACTTCCAGCCCTGCATCAAGCTACAGAGAGGAAATGGCAAAGAGCAGCAACTATTATGCAAAAAGGTAAGGGAGCTCCCAAGATAGCCCCTGGGAAAAGAAAGGAGAAGAACATGTCTAAACCCCTGCCCACAACTGGGCATGGTGGCTCACGCCTGTAATCCCAGCACTTTGGGAGGCCGAGGGGGGCAGATCACCCAAGGTCAGGAGTTCGAGACCAGCCTGACCAACATGGAGAAACCCTGTCTCTACTAAAAATACAAAAAATAAATTAGCCAGGCGTGGTGGCGCATGCCTGTAATCCAAGCTACTCAGGAGGCTGAAGCAGGAGAATCACTTGAACCTGGGAGGCGAAGGTTGTGGTGAGCCGAGATCGCACCATTGCACTCCAGTCTGGGCAACAAGAGCAAAACTCCATCTCAAAATAAATAAATAAATAAATAAATAAATAAATAAACACCTGCCCACACACCTCAGTGAGGTGGACTTGTTCTATATATGCCTCCCAAATGTGGCCTTTACCCTCCACCTCAACTTGTCTGGTCCCAGTTGAGAGACTCTTCATATCCACAAGGGAGTTTGGTGTTTTCTAGCAGCCCCTACCCCTCAGTACCACATTTTTGGTGGTCTCTAACTTTCCAGATCCCAGTAAGTTCTAGCCTAAGCCTTTCCTTCAGGGTGAATAGCTTCAAGCATCCAAGCCTGGTCCCTCCAAGATGACGACTCACTTGTCATCCACAAATGGTTGGGCCTAGAAAACAGGAGGAGTCATTTCAGGGAAAGTCGAGTTCCATGCAAAGCTAGTTCCTTTCAGTAGTTCAGTAAATAGTTGTAACTGATGAAATCCAGAAACACTTTTAATATGTTGACAAAGCACAGGAGCTTCAAACCAACATACCTTATTCACCTTTGTCTATCCAACTGATTTCTTCACAGATTTTGGTTAATATCCATATAATATGTTTGTTTCTTATGTATTTTCTTCTACAAACCATCAGAGGCTGCTAAATGTTTGGAAAACAATATAGGCTTTACCCCAATAAAATGAATTGGAAGAATTCCCAATATCATTGCTTTAGTTTGGGGTTTTGTTGTTGCTTCTATTCTGTTCAGCAAATGGAAACACGATGTTGAGTCTGAAACTTCCAGACAAAGCTGGGAGGCCCAAAAAAAAGAAAAACCAGAGAAAGAAAGATGGAGATGAGCTCACAGATACAGGAACACAGGCATGACCACAAACCAGCAATGCATCAACTTTTGATCAAGGTCCTTTATGCAGTCTAAGGGTGGCAAAGGCACATTATAGAAAAGCCTTGGTTGGGCGTGGTGGCTCACGCCTGTAATCGCAGCACTTTGGGAGGCCGAGGCAGGCGGATCAGTTGATGTCAGGAGTTTGAGACCAGTCTGGCCAACATGGTGAAACCCTGTCTCTACTAAAATTACACAAATTAGATGGGCATGATGGCTCGTGCCTGTAATCCCAGCTACTCACTAGGCTAAGGCAGAAGAATCGCTTGAACCCAGGAGGTGAGCCAAGATTGCACCACTGCACCCCAGCCTGGGCAACAGAGCTAGACTCCGTCCCAAAAAAAGAAAAAGAAAAAAGAAAAGCCTGGTCTGCTCACTACTCTATAACCTGCATAGTAAGAAGCTCAACTGATGGTTGCCAGGGATTCCTTTCTGGAACTACCTGCTCATTACATTTTCCTGGAAACATGACCTACATGACCTTTGTGATATCATTGCTGCTTCCCATATAGTAAGTCTAATTTCCTAGACACTCCCAATGAAGGATCAATAGAAGGAGTTTATGCTCTGTTGTTTGTGGGATGAAGCTATCTCACCTAATCACCCTAAGTTCTTGGTTGGTATAGTGAGCTCCATGGAGAATTTACCATTTCAGGGAGTTTTGTTAGGTGAGCCTTTACCTGTGTTTCATCCTTGTGTCTTGAGTGACCACTGTTCCAGAGATTACTGACATTTCACCATGCACTTGAGGTGAGAGCATTATCCTCAGCCTCACTGTCAACCTACCTCTCCTTCTTGCTAAAGCTGGGTGCACACCCAAGATTCCCTAGGGCCCAGCTTACCGTTTGCTTTGGGATATAGCCCTCTCGAAAACTTCAAATTTTGAGATGGGGGCAGCGGTAAAACAGAGAAACTTGAAGGGGAATAAAGCCATCTATGCCTAGCTGATCAACAGCTCTGCAGTTTCCTTTTTTATATGTTGGAAGTAAATGCTTGAATAATTGGTTATTTTGGCTCGACATTTTATTGCACCTTTAAAGAAGGATGTGTGCTTGAGATTGGGTGGGTGTGGCCTGAGTGATCTGGCAGTATACAGGTTGTGGGTGGAAGAGCTTAAGAACATACTTGTTTCTCTTATTCTGTGATCCTATGCCTTAGGGCTGTACTTTTTCCTTCTGATTAGCTTTCTGGGAGATGCTGAGTTGAATACAGAATGAATTTACATCGTGGGTTGCTCTGACTAGAGTGGTTTGATACAGAAATGAGCAGGGACTATGGATGTGGGGGTGGAAGGAGAGGTGAATCTAATTTTCCATATGAATCTGCATCATTTGTGCAATAGAACTGTACTTATGTCTGGATCATTGTCTTGACAAGGCTGGAATGAATGTAAAATGATCTAAGAAAGAGACTACTATAACCATGGGGTTAATTTAGGAACAGAGAAGGAACATACTCAGTGTTTTAGCAGCTGGAAAGTGTGGAGAGGGAGGGACCGAGGTTCCAGGAAACATACACTTAATTGCAACCTCCTCATTTCCACCAAGAGCCTCAATTTCATATGCTCTATCCTACTGACCTTCCCATTCACCTCAGGTCTCATATTTCACAATCAAGGTATTAAATACCTTTTCCCTTCTTGGCTGTATCACACTTATTTCTCATAATTCCCAGATTATATGACGAAAAAAAGCCAGGGATTTTGGAGAAGACTGCTATGTAAACTTAAATGCCCAGTGGCCCTAAACACCTGTGGAATCCAGCTAAGGACCAATGTCAGGTGGAAAAGAGCCTCATGACCCCCTCAGGCCCTTTTCTCTTTCCCATAGGATGGAGCAAACTATATGTTTAGAACAACAGAAGCTGCTGAGCCTAGGACTGATAGGACTGCCACAGGCTGGGAGACTGCTAAGCCTTTGGTCATGGCCACAGACCAGGGAAGAGACAAAACTGAGGGACAGGCTGCTAATTCCTGACATTAATGTCATGGTCACTCTCTCCCATAATATAAACACTTGTTAAAAATTTCAGATGGTAAAAATAGAGTATTTCCTTCATACGCTCCTGACCCTTAATACTCCTGCAAGAGGTGACTGCCATGAACACTCCAGCCCATGCTCCCTGCAGAGATAGATATTTAGATGTGTAAGTATAGATGCATAGAAACATATTTTTCTTTTCATCTTCCTTATTTGAAGTTATATTCTACCTTGCACCTAAGGAAAGACCCGTAGTAGGTTCCTCCCGTATTAGGAACATTCATAGTATCTCTGCAAAGTCTGCCCCAAACAGACCCTTCCTGCCCCAAACATAGGCCTCTGCTCTGTGGGACCTCTGCTCAGCTTTGGCCAGGCATAGCCCAGGCAGCTCTGCTCATCCATGCACATTCTGAACTTGAAGGGACCATCTACTCTATCAACCCTAGGAAGCTCCTGATAGCACATAGACTCACCACTTCCTCTACAGAGAATATTCAAGTCAGTCACCTTACCGGTCATTGAAAAGGACATAGAGGACTCACTTCATCCCTCACAAACCTGATTTGTGCTGATCTCTTATAAGGAAAGCAGGAATCATTTTGACCTAGAACACTGGATTCCCAGAAACATTAACCCTTAGCCCAGAAAAGGCCAGCAGACTGGTGGGTTTGCTCTTCTCCTTCTCTAGTTGGGCCTGAGAGTGGCCAAGAGATGAAGTTTACTAGCCTGTTAACCTGGCACATGATACCTGGGAGCTAGTCCTCCTGCTGTCTCCCAAAGGACTGTGGAAAATCAGAGCTTTTCTGGGGCTGCTTGTATCCAAAGGACTCTACTGGAAGTGATCTTCTCCTGGAAGAGGCTTGAAAAATTCAAGTACTGCAACCTGCTGCAAAGGCTCAGCATACCATCTTGGGCAACTGGCATGGAGTGACACATAGATCCCCACCTAGGATTCAGTTCCCAAAAATGAATCTTATCGTTCCCAGATTGTGAAAGCAAGGGGAGCAGTTGGATAGTCTTAAGCAAAAAAGTGACAGGATGGGATAATATATCCTTTAGATGCGAAGGCACTGGGGGGCTGCAGAACTCCCACCCCCACCACCAACACTAATCAATAATGAAGAGCCAGGGCTGTTACACCAGTGAGCTTTATTTCACTGTAGAATAAATAGTTATTTTCCTGATTATAACTAGTACATGTAAATCATTTAAAAAATTCAAACAACTTAGGAATGTATGTGGATAAAAATAGAGAACATTTAAAATTTTTCTACCTTGAGGTGACTGCAATTAATTTTCTGCTGACTGTGGTAGGCAGAATTTTGATCCCCATGATCTTCACTCGCTGGGGTTACTCACATGAGTATGTTCCATCACATGGCAAAAAGGACTTTGCAGATGTGATTAAAGCGACTAACCTGTTGACCTTAAGATCTGGCAATTATTCTGGATTATACAGGTGGACCTCATGTGATCACATGAGCCCTTAAAAGCAGAGAATAGGAACAGAAAAGAAAGTCAGATTTAGGCCGAGTGTGGTAGCTCAGGCCTAGTAATTTCAGCACTTTGGGAGGCCGGGGCAGGAGCATCACTTGAGCGTGGGCAATATAGCAAGACCCCTATCAATAAAGAAAAAAAAAGTAAGATTTGAAGTGTGAGGACTTGACATGCCATTGCTGGTTTGAAGATGTGAGTGCCATGTGAAAAGAAATACATTCAGTCTGAAGTTCTTAGGAGAAATGCCCTAGCTGACAGCTGGTGAGAAATGGAAACCTCAGTCCTACAAGAAATTAAATTCTTTTTTTTTTTTTTGAGACGGAGTTTCGCTCTTGTTGCCCAGGCTGGAGTGCAATGGTGTGATCTCGGCTCACCGCAACCTCCGCCTCTTTGGTTCAAGCGATTCTCCTACCTCAGCCTCCCGAGTAGCTGGGATTACAGGCATGTACCACCATGCCCAGCTAATTTTGTATTTTTAGTAGAGATGGGGTTTCTCCATGTTGGTTAGGCTGGTCTTGAACTCCCCACCTCAGGTGATCCGACCGCCTCGGCCTCCCAAAGTGCTGGAATTATAGAAGTGAATCACCACACCTGGCCAAGAAATTAAATTCTGCCAACAACCTGAGTGAGCTTGGAAGCAGATTCTTTTCCAGAGCCTGCAGAAAGGAATTGCATCCCAGATTACATTTTGATCGCATCTTTGTGAGACCCTAAGCAGAGAACCCAGTTAAGCCATGATATTCCTGAACTTCTGACCCATTAAAACTGTGAGATAATGAGTATTAAGATGCTACATTTATGCTTATATGTTATGGCAGCAATATAGTGACAGAAATAAAGTGACAATCCTTTAATACATCTCTTCTTCCATGCATATACACACTAACACAAATACATACTAAATTTATGTATAATTAACTTGTACATTGGGTTTTTGTGAACCAGCTTCTTCCTACACTATCACCTTTGTCCCCTTTAACCAATTATTAGTAATTTCAGGTTCATAATTTTCTACCTTTGTTTTTGGTGAAACCCTTGTATCTCTGTGATATGGTGATATAACAAGGAATATATGTTTTGTCTCCTGTCCCTGTTGCTGGCACAGAGTTCCTAAAATTCTTCTAATTCCCTGAGTAATAGGAGTGTTAGGAACATTTTTGTTCAAATAACATTTTGTGGCCAGGTGTGGTGGCTCATGCCTGTAATCCCAGCTCTTTGGGAGACGAAGGCGGGCAAATCATGAAGTCAAGAGATCGAGACCATCCTGGCCAACATGGTGAAACCCCATCTCTAGTAAAAATACAAAAATTAGCTGGGCGTGGTGATGTGCGCCTGTAGTCCCAGCTACTCAGGAGGCCCAGGCAGGGGAATCACTTGAACCCGGGAGGCAGAGGTGGCAGTGAGCCAGGATTGCGCCATTGCACTCCAGCCTGGTAGCAGAGAGAGAGACTCCATCTCAAAAAAAAGAAAAAAAAAGAACATTTTGTTTTTGTTTTTGATCCTGACTTCTGACACAGAGCTCCTAATTCTTGGAATTTTCTGAGTAATAAGAATGTCTTTTGTTTTGATGAGGCAAGTTTTGGTGGGCTTCTGCATGGGGACTAGTCACCAGAAAGACCAAGCTGTGATAAAAAGCTTGGAACTTTCAACTCTATCTCCTATCCTCTGGGAAGGGGAGAGGGGCTGGAAAATGAGGTAATAATAGATCATGGCTATGTGTCGAAGCTTCCATACAAGTCCCTAAACTATGGTGTTCAGAAAGCTTTCTAGGTTGGCATTCAGAAAACTTCATGCCTGTGTGATGAAGCTTTTATAAAAGTCCTTAAACTATGGTATTCAGAAAGCTCCTAGGTTCACAAAGCTTCTGAAGTGTTCAGAAAGCTCTGAGGCATCTACATGCCAGGAGGTAGCACATCACAAATTTACAAGGACAGATGCTCTACACTCAGGACCCTTCCGGACCCCACCCTATATATTTTTTCATTGGCTGTTCATCTGTATCTTGTTTTATATCTTTTGTTAAATAATAAATCAGTAAATGTAAGCAAGTGTTTCTGTGAGTTCTGTGAGCTCTCCTAGCAAATTATCCAACCCAAGTCAGGGGTCATAGGATACCCAATTTAAAGCTAGTCAGTCAGAAGTGCAAGTGACAACCTGGGACTTGTAATTGGCATCTGAAGCAGGGAGGATTCTTGTGGGACTGTGCCCTTAACCTGTGGGGTTAAGGGGTGGGGTGGGATGGGATAGGATGGGATGGGAGGGGATGGGAGGCGATGGGATGGGATGGGATGGGATGGGATGGGATGGGATGGGATGGAATGAGATGGAATAAGATGGAATGGAATGGATCCAGCTGGTGTCTGCAGAGAATAAGAAAATTTGTCAATGTGGGAAAACCCTCATAATTGGTGGCCAGAAGTGTTATGTGTTTAGTGTGTGTAGTATAAGCGGAAAAGAAAACCTTTTGTTTTTATCTGTTATACAAACCCCAACACTCAGCAAATCAATTCACCTGCTGCAGGTATTCAATCAATGATCAATGAATAAATAATGCAATGGGCATTGTGCTTAGTTTGTTAGGCTTTTATTTTCTCTATATTATTGGACAATTAAGGCAATCCATGATATATCCATCAATTTTGTAGAAAAACTGAAAGAAAAGAGAAAAGTTATCTTTATACATTTTTCCTTTATTTATTTGGGATCAAACTATTTATTGGTGATTTTTTTTTGCACATTTCCAAGAAGCAGTCTATTTTAATACCATATAATCTATTCCAGATCATACTATGAGACAGAAGGTTTCAAAAAATAATTCCCTAATCTTAACCTTAGCCCTAAATCTAACCCTAGTTCTAACCCTATTCCTAACCCTAAGCCTAACCCCAACACCAACCCCAGCTCTAATCCTAATGCTAAACCCTAAACCAGACTCTGATCACAACCCTGACTCCAACTCCACCAGTAACAAGCCATGACAGGCTATGTCCAGCCATTACTGATCTTGACCATTCATGACTGACTTTGACTGGTCTTGATCATCCATGACTGGTAGACTGGCTGTCACCAGCTCTGACTGGCCTTAACCGGTCTTGACTGGCCCTGACCAGCTGTGACTGGCTTGGACCTACTGTGACCATCCTTGACCAGCCATGACTAGCTTTGGCTTGTCTTGACCAGCTGTGGCTAGATTTCATCAGTCTTCACTGGCTGTGACTGGCTTTGATGCCCTGGACCAGTTTTAACCAGCTGTGACCAGCCTTAACCAGTTTTGACTGGCTTAGACCAGCCATGACCAGCTTTGGCTGGTCTTTGCCAGTTGTGACTACTGTGACTGGCTTTTACCAGTCTGAACATGTTGTAACCAGCCATGGCTTGTCTTGGTCAGCCATGACTGGCTATGACCAGCTTTGATACAACTGACTGGTTTTGATCAGCTTAGACCAGCTATGACCAGCTTTGACCAGTCATGACAGAGCTTACCCAGTTTTGACTGGCTTACACTGGCCATGACCAGCTTTGACTGGTCGTGACTGGCCTTCATGAGCCATAACTGGCTTTGACTAGAATTGACCAGTTTTTACCAGCCATGACTGGTCTTGACCACACGTGACTGGGTTTGACTGGTCATGACTGGCTTTGGCCAGAATTGGCTGATTTTGATTGGCTTAGACCAGCTGTGTCCAGCTTTGACCTGTATTTACTGGCTGTGACTGGCTTTGACTGGCCTGGACCAGTTTTAGCCAGCCATGACTGGTCTTAACCAACTGTGATTGGCTTTCACTACCTGTGACCAGCTTTGATTGGCTATGACTGGCCTGGACCAACTGTGACTGGCTTTGGCCTATCTTGACTAGCCATGACCAGCTTTGGCCAGCTATGACTGGCTTTGACTAACCATGCTGGATTTGGCCTGTCTTGACCAGCCATGACTGGCTTTGACTGGCCTTGACCAGCCATAATTAGACTTCACCAGCTGTGACTGACAATAACCAGTTGTGACTAGCTTTCACAAACTTCAACTGGTCTTAACTGGTCATGACTAACCTTGACTGGAGTTGACTGGCTTTTCCCAGAGTAGACCAGCCATGACCAGCTTTGACTAGTTTTGACTGGTCTTGAACACCTTTGACTGACGTTGACCAGTCTTTACAGGCTTTGGCTGGCTTAGACTGACCTTGATGGGTCTTCACTTTTTTTTTTTTTTTTTTTTACCAGATTTGACCTGCCATGACTGGCCTTGACTGGCAGTATCTGGTCACGATCCTGCTGCTTCCTGCCCAACCAAGCTCCTGGGACTCAGGGGCTGCACAACACTGTGGGGGTAGATGGAGGAGAGCAGAATGGTGAGGGTGCACCCGGGAGAGCTCACTGGTGGGGTTATACCAGAAGGGCCTTAGAGATCACTTCCTCTTGCAGATGGAGAAATAGGCCCTGTGGGTGTGGACTCAACTATCAGAGCAGGTGGCAGTGGAGAGAGGCAAAGATACCTGCATGACAGGAGTAAGCTGGGGTGAGTGCAAATTTGTGCACTTTTCTCCTTCCTGAGACTTTCAGCTCCACAGAGCAGCCTCTGAAATACATGTAAATACTTGGTGATCCACAATCCAGACAAGAGTGGAAGGACCAAAGAAGGAGAAGACCAGGTGGAAATGTAGTAGAGAGGCAAGGTGTTAGCCTGGAGGGATGCTAGTTAACCACAAGGTAATGATGAGAGAAGGGAAGGAAATAGTGAAACAATCCCAACCCTCACTGTAGCTGTAGCCAAAACCCTAACCCTAGCTTTTTGTTTTGTTTTGTTTTGTTTTGTTTCTGAGACAAGGTCTCACTTTGTCACCAAGGCTGGAGTGCAGTGTCGTGATCTTGGCTCACTGCAGCCTCGACCTCCCAGGTTCAAGTGATCCTCCTCCTGCCTCAGCCCCCCCAGGTAGCTGAGACTACAGGTCCACACCACCATGCATGGCTAATTTTTATTTTATTTTATTTTATTTTATTTTATTTTATTTTATTTTATTTATTTTGAGACAGAGTCTCACTCTGTCACCCAGGCTGGAGTGCAGTGGCACGATCTTGGCTCACTGTAACCTCCGCCTCCTGGGTTCAAGCAATTCTCATGCCTCAGCCTCCCAAGTTGCTGGGGTTACAGGTGTGCACCACCACTCTTGGCTAATTTTTGAATTTTTAGTAGAGACGGGGTTTCACCATGTTGGCAAGACTAGTCTCAAACTCCTGGCCTCAGGAGTCTCAAATTCCTTGGTCTCCCAAAGTGTTGGGATTACAGGTGTGAGCCATCTCACATGTCCCCAGCTAATTTTTTGTATTTAGGTTGGTACAAAAGTAATTGCGGATTTTGCCATTAAAAGTAATATTTTTTTGGTACAGATAGTGTTTTACCATGTTGCCCAGGTTGGTCTTGAACTCCTGGACTCAAGTAATCCACCCACCTCAGCTTCCCAAAGTGCCAGGATTACAGACCTGAGCCACTGCACCTGGCCTTTAGCCTTATCCCCTTAACCCCTAAACCCTGACCCTAGCCCTAGCCCCAGCCTCAACCCTAAGCCTAACCCTAATTCTAAACCTCAAACCTGTTTATCCCTTAACCCCTAAAATCTAAATCCTAACCTTCTAATCCTAAACAGCCTAAATACTATATCCAACCCCAATCCCAGATCAAACCAAACATATCAAACAAAGGGATGACATCACAAGAACAGAAAACTACAGAACAATATCCCTTCTAATCATAGATGTAGTAAACCTTAACAAAATAATAGTAATATGAAACTACAGTCATCCCTCAGTATCCATGGGGGATTGGTTCCCGGACCCCTACCAATACCAATATCCACATGCGCTCAAGTCCTATAGTGAGCCCTGTGAAATCTGTGGATACAAAAAGTTGACCCTCCATATATGTGGGTTTCACATCCCACGAATACTATGTTTTTGATCCTTGTTTGGTTATGGATGTGGAATCTGCTAATATGGAGAGCTGAATGTATTTTTCAAGCCCTGTGGCCAGTGGGAAACCATTGCCGAAGTTAAATCAGAAGAGTGACATGGGCTGGGCGCTGTGGTTCACACCTATAATTCCAGCACTTTGGGAGGCCAAGGCAGGTGGATCACCTGAGGTCGAGAGTTCTAGACCTGCCTGACCAATATGGAGAAACCTCGTCTCTACTAAAAATACAAAAATTAGCCAGGCATGGTGGCACATGCCTGTGATCCCAGCTACTCGGGAGGCTGAGGCAGGAGATTTGCTTGAACCCGGGCGGCAGAGGTTGCGGTAAGCCAAGATCACGCCATTGCACTCCAGCCTGGGCAACAAGAGCGAAACTCCGTTAAAAAAAAAAAGTGACATGAGATTTATGTTTGTGGATCAGTATTTTGCCATTATCAAGTTGAGTTCACCAATAGTGGGCAGGTGAATCTGTGCTCCTCCCGGTGGACTACACTGAGGAGACCGTAGCATCAGGCCAGGGTGTTTCTGCCAAGAATGCAGGGTGTGTGTCTGCTCAGGAGGAAACACTGGGCAAATCTAGTTTGGAGTCATCTCTGCTCTTTAGATCTACCAAGGTTGTGAAACTGAGGGACAGTTTCAGGAACAGTTCCAGAAAAAGAAAACTGGAGCTGAATGGAAAAAGACATTTTTTCTCCCAGTTAGGGCAGGTGGTGAGGTGAAATGGGTCTGCAGATTGGAATGTCAGGTAGAAATCTGGTACTTCCTGATTTGGGGATTATGTGATGGTTACCTGGGAGAGTATCCCTGCTTTGGGTAAAATATACTGGAGTATTTTGTGTGAAATTGGGAATCTGATATAGCAATAACCACTGGGGAATCTAAGAGAAAGGATAAACAGTACTTTGTACTGCTATTGCAGGTTTTCTACAAGTATGAAATTATTGGGAAGTAAACTACTTTTTAAAACAACCACGTCAATATCATGTCAGTAAAGCAGAGACAATATCAAACTTTGTTATAGAGGCTAAGCCTGACCCAAATCCACATCAGCCAAAGCTGTGAAACCAATTGCTCTTGTAAGAGTCTGAATGTTATATTAGTATTAAGAGGCCACTGTGTGGACATAATGTTAGTGGACACTATACCTTGGTTGTGGAGAAGAACCTTGAGGTGTGGTGGAAACAGCAGGATTTTTGATTTCCAATTTTCCACATGAAGCCCTTCCTCTCCTGGGTACTCTGAAGACTTACTGCCCCTCAGTAGTCACGGCTGCGAGCAGGAAGGTTTTTACGCACCATTGACGTTGTCTCCAGTTGTCCCAAAGCGAGACGGTGCCCCCTTAGGTCTGTGCTGAGGAAAACGAAACTCTTGTGTTTGAAGTTGGCTTGGTGCTGAACTCCGCAAGTGGAACACAGGGCGCATCATGGGGTCAGAAAAGGCGGGTTCGCGCGCCCCCTGCTGGCCACCAGAGACAGTGAGTGAGTCTCAGCACTCACTGTGTAGCGGTAGCCGTGCGCCCCCTCCTGGCTGTCCTGCTGAATCAATTAAATTCAATTAAATCCCAGCCCTTTGGGAGACAGAGGCAGGTGGATCACCAGAAGTACGGAGTTCGAGACCAGCCTGGCCAAAATGGTGCAATCCCGTCTCTACTAAAAATACAAAATTAGCTGGCCGTGGTGGTGCGCGCCTGTAATCCCAGCTACCCCGGAGGCTGAGGCAAAAGAATCGCTTGAACCCGAGAGGTGGAGGTTGCAGTGAGCCGAGATGGTGCCACTGCACTCCATCCCGGGCAACAAAGTGAGACTCCATCTCAAATTTAAAAAAAAAGTAAATGTGCATATTATTCAGTGCCGTAATTTTGGAAATGCAAACTAAAATGGAGCCCACTATCCTGGTTTTTAACAAAAATGCTGCAGGAACAAGTCATTTGAAACCATATGGAATGAAATAAACATAGATACAAACTTTAAAATTTATGCAAGAATTTACTCAGAATAGTCCGTAGACAAATTAGAAATGCAAAAGTATCAAAAATCTAGAAGAAAACATAGAAGAAAATCTATGTGACCTTGGGTTTGGTGATGAGATTTAACATACAATGCCAAGAGCTGATCCACACACAAAAGTTAATAATATGGATATTATAATATTAAAAATGTTATACATGTCTGTGATAGACCATGTTCAAAGAATGAAAACACAAGTCACAGACAGGACAAAATATTTGTAAAATACATATCTGAGAAAGGATTGGTATTCAAAATACTCACAGAACTCTCAAAACTCAAAAATAAGAAACAACCCAATTAAAAATGGGTAAGATATAGACACCTCGCCAAAGAAGATATGCAGATGGCAAAGAAGCATACAGAAAGATGTTCAATATCACATATCATTAGGGAATTGCAAATTACAACAATGAGATAGCACTACCAGGCGCAAGTGGCTCACGCCTGTAATCCTAACACTTTGGGAGGCCAAGGTGGGTAGATAACTTGAGGTCAGGGGTTCGAGACCAGCCTGGCCAACATGGTGAAACCTCGTCTCTACTAAAAATGCAAAAATTGTTCGGGCGCGGTGGCACTTGCATGTAATCCCAGCTACTCGGGAGGCTGAGGCAGGAGAATTGCTTGAACCCGGGAAGTGGAGGTTGCAGTGAGCCGAGATCACGCTACTGCACTCCAGCCTGGGAAACAGAGTGTGACTCGGTCTAGAAAAACAAAAAAACAAGCGAACAATGAGACAGCACTGCACACCTGTTGAAACTGCTATTTACTAGACCTGCTGAACTAAAACAATGACAAACCATAAATTTTCATTCATTGCTTGTGGAATGCATAACGATACAGCCACTTGGGAAGACAGTGTGAGACTAGAATATGCCACCACAAAATATGATTGTAGAACACTAGAATATGCCACTCAAAAATATGCCTTTTTTGGCATAAGGATTATTTTGAGCCGATTGTTTTGAGAAACTGCAGATGCAAGAGAAGCTCTGAATACAGAATAGAAGTTACCCTTTTATAAGGGAAATTTACATCTATAAAGAAAATCTTCATTTGCAAGGGTGTCTCTCCCTCAGTACCAAGAAAAAAGAATGATGACTAAATCATGAGAGATTCTTATCCATAGGGAAGACATTAACTTATATCTGCATAACAAACGTTACCCTTGTTTACTGTCCTTTTCCTGGTTACCTCCCCATTACCGCACCCCCCCCCCCACCCCCACCTCTCTTTGTTTCAGTTGAACAAATTCATTTTTACTCATTGTACTCATTTTTCCTTGGGTGTCTCCCATGCGGTTTTTCTTTTTCTTTTTCTTTTCTTTTCTTTTTTTTGAGACAGAGTCTCGCTCTGTTGCCCGGGCTGGAGTACAATGGCGTCATCTCGGCTCGCCGCAACCTCTGCCTCCTGGGTTCAAGTGATTCTCCTTCCTCAGTCTCCCGGGTAGCTGGGATTACAGGCATGTGCCACCATGCCCGTCTAATTTTGTGTATATACATATATATACACATATACATATACATATACGTGTGTGTGTGTGTGTGTGTGTATATATATATATATATATATATATTTTTTTTTTAGTAGAGATGGGGTTTCTCCATGTTGGTCAGGTTGGTCTCAAACTCCCGACCTCAGGTGATCCACCCACCTCGGCCTCCCAAAGTGCTGGGATTACAGGCATGAGCCGCCACACCCAGCCATTTTTGTATTTTTAGTAGAGTTGGGGTTTCACCATGTTGACCAGGCTGGTCTCAAACTCCTGACCTAAAGTGATCCACCTGCCTCGGCCTCCAAAAGTGCTGGGATTACAGGCGTGAGCCGCCGCACCTGGCTTTCATGTGTGTATTTTTAAAAAGTATTCAATTATACTTATTCAAGTATGGTAAAGAAGACTTTATTCAGGACCATTGTGATAGGTACAAGAACCACTGCAATGGGGTCTTGCAGTGGGGGAGAGAGATTGGGCTCAACTCCAAATACAGCATGCGCCAGTGGGACTTTATAGCCAAGGACCAGGATGGAGGTCAGGGGATGGAAAATTACTAAGAGGAAATCAGGGGTTAAAGGTATCAACATGCTGGGTGCAGTGGCTCATGCCTGTAATTCCAGCACTTTGGGAGGCCAAGGCAGGCAAATCACGAGGTCAGGAGATTGAGACCATCCCGGCCAACCTGGTGAAACCCTATCTCTACCAAAAATACAAAAATTAGCTAGGTGTGGTGGCACGCGCCTGTAATCCCAGCTATTTGGGATGCTGAGGCATGAGAATCACCTGAACCCAGGAGGCAGAGGTTGCAGTGAGCCGAGATGGCGCCACTGCACTCCAGCTTGGGCAACAGAGTGAGACTCCATCTCAAAAATAAATAAATAAATAAATAAATAAATGAAAATAAAAGTATCATTATACTGCCAGCTTACAGATGAGATGGACTCTGTGGCTGAGATGAGAGAATTGAGAGAAAATTAAGTGGCCACAGTGAGCCACGGTGGCTCACACCCATAATCCCAACAGCACAGGAGGCTGAGGTGGGAGGATGACTTGAGTCCACGAGTTCAAGACCAACCTGGGCAAAACAGTGACACCCTGTTTCTACAAAAATAAAAAATTACCCAGACATGGCGGCACACACCTGTAGTCCTAGCTATGTACTCAGGAGGCTGTTGCAGGAGGATTGCTTGAACCCAGGAGTTAAGGCTGCAGTAAGTTATGATCATGCCACAGCACTCCGGCCTGGATGACAGAGCAAGACTCTGTCTCTAAAAAAGAAAAAAAGTAAGCCACCATAGCAAGGAAAAGGGTTTAGTCATGTACTCCTACACTGTTAATTACTATAAGGTTTGTTAAATGCCATAATGTTTTCCTTCCTACAAGTAGGCAGGAACATGTTCTAACAAAACACTGCCCAACTGACCCCTGTGGACTGCCTGACACCAGCCAACTGGGACACGTCTGCCTTGAGGATCCTGCCAGTGGCACCAACTGGACAGATCAACCTTACAAAAATTCCTTCCTGATAAACAGCTAAAGACCCTAAACCAGTTGCAGTCAGTTTACAGAGACTGTGCACAAAATGTCTCTGTGTCCTATAGTTCACCTGTTGACTTAAAAAGGCAAATTCCACCTTGTTGGGATAGAAGGTATCTGAGTTATCAGTGGCAAATCTGTACAGGTCTGTAGCAACTTCAGTTCTTGCCTCTTCAGATGAAAGAATTCAACTGAGGGGCATAAGGCAGAAAAAGAGACTGAGGCAAGTTTCAGAGCAGAAGTGGAAGTTTATTTAAAAAGCTTTAGAGCAGGAAAGAAAGTACACTTGGAAGAGACCCAAGCAAGCAACTTGAAGGACAAATGCAGCATTTGACCTTGATGCTAGGACTTTATATGCTGGCCCCCTTCGGCATCTTATACCCCTTTCCCATGATTCTTCCCTAAGGGTGGGCTACCCGCATGCGCAATGCCCTCCTTATGCTTGGGAAGTGAGCATGCACAGTGTGTTTAGGAAGTTGTATGCATGCCCATCTGAGGCTTTCTTCCCTTTTCTGGTGGAATCCACCATTTTGTCTCTTAATGCCCAGGCTCACTCACCCAACTCCTGAGATTTTACTGGAAGCCAATTACCAATCTCAAGTGTTTTTATCTGTTTGGGAAGTTGCCTCTCCCCGGCACTTGTGTTCAATTAATACTTTAGTGTGACAGCTGTGGATCATCAGGAGATTGTCTCTCCCTGGCACCAGCTGCCAAATTGTCATTTTTAGAGAGGCAGTGTGGTAACTGCTAAGCCATCACCTGGTGGTTGCCTGACATTCCTGGTGGGTTGAGGGGAGAGCCCTCTCCTGCCCTGCTTATGCCTAACTACCTGTAACAACCTCATTTTAATGTTAAAGCCCCATCCCAAAGTGAACATAATATGTATATTACATATATGTTAACTCACTGCACATGTGCTTGACTTTCCCTGTAAACTAAATTTATAGATATTACCCAAACCTGATGAATATACATGTAAGACAAGTCCTGGAAGGCTTAAATGCTGCTGTTTCCTTCCCTTCTGTAGAATGCATACTCACAGTTTCCCCGGAGGCTACATTCTCCATTCTGCAGACTGTTGCTCTGAAAATCAAAGTTTTCTCATTTTTTCTTCCTCTGTAGATCTCATGATCATTTTGTTAACATTTCTGGTGATGAGAATAGGATCCAAAGTGGCCCCCAATTTCTTTTCCTCTACTGCCTCAATCAATGCCTAGGTGCTAGCAAGGATGCCGTAAGGTCCGGTTGTATTCTGGCCATGGTAGGAAAGAGTTGGGTAAACATTCTTTTTTTTTTTTTTTTTTTTTTTTTGAGACGGAGTCTGGCTCTGTCACCCAGGCTGGAGTGCAGTGGCCGGATCTCAGTTCACTGCAAGCTCCGCCTCCCGGGTTCCCGCCATTCTCCTGCCTCAGCCTCCCGAGTAGCTGGGACTACAGGCGCCCGTCACCTCGCCCGGCTAGTTTTTTTCGTATTTTTAGTAGAGACGGGGTTTCACCGTGTTAGCCAGGATGGTCTCGATCTCCTGACCTCGTGATCCGCCCGTCTCGGCCTCCCAAAGTGCTGGGATTACAGGCTTGAGCCACCGCGCCCGGCCTGGGTAAACATTCTTGTAATCCAAGATGTTCTCCTTTTAGGTTGAGATCTAGGAGGTTTTATTTTCTTTAAATAAGGCGATCCATCTTGTTTGCAGGTAGACCTTAATGCTTGTGTACTAAGCAGAAACACCTACTCTAAAGTTGACTTTAGGTCACACTCTAAAGTTGACTTCTTTAGGTGAGTGCTATGAGTAGTTCACCCACTACAGTAATGGTCACTGGCCAGTCACCATTGGGAACTCCAGCAGCCTATATGTTTAAAACTATGGGAAAAACTCTTGTGAATATTAAGGATCCTGGATGCAAATAACCCGGGATTACTCAAAGCTTTGTTGGGAACAATTGGGAACTTTTGATATGCCTAAATTAGTCTATCTACATGCACAATTAGAGCAGAGAGGATTCTGGACCTCTCAAAAGCAATGGGAGGCCTCTCTTCTTTTCTTTTCTCTTCTCTTCTCTTTCTTACTTTTTTTTTTTTTTTTGACGGAGTTTGGCTCTTGTTGCCCAGGCTGGAGTGCAATGGTGCAATCTTGGCTCACTGCAACCTCTGCCTCCCAGGTTCAAGCGAATCTCCTGCCTCAGCCTCCCGAGTAGCTTGGATTGCAGGCAAGCACCACCATGCTCAGCTAATTTTGTATTTTTAGTGGAGATGGAGTTTCTCCATGTTGGTCAGGCTGGTCTCGAACTCCCGACCTCAGGTGATCCACCCACTTCAACATCCCAAAGTGCTGGGATTACAGGTGTGAGCCACTGCGCCTGGCCTGGGAGGCATTTTTCAACTGGTATTATGCAAACTCTAAAAAAATAGTTAGAAATAATGAATAAGATCTACTATTTCATAGCACAATAGAGTGACTACAGTCAATAATAACTTAATTGTACATTTTATTTTTTATTATTTTTAAATTTTATTTTATTTTGTTTATTTTTATTATTATTATACTTTAAGTTCTAGGGTACATGTGCATAACGTGCAGGTTTGTTACATATGTATACTTGTGCCATGTTGGTGTGCTGCACCCATCAACTCGTAAGCACCCGTCAAGTCGTCATTTGCATCAGGTATAACTCCCAATGCAATCCCTCCCCCCTTCCCCCTCCCCCCTCCCCCCCTCCCCATGATAGGCCCCGGTGTGTGATGTTCCCCTTCCCGAGTCCAAGTGATCTCATTGTTCAGTTCCCACCTATGAGTGAGAACATGTGGTGTTTGGTTTTCTGTTCTTGTGATAGTTTGCTAAGAATGATGGTTTCCAGCTGCATCCATGTCCCTACAAAGGACACAAACTCATCCTTTTTTATGTCTGCATAGTATTCCATGGTGTATATGTGCCATATTTTCTTAATCCAGTCTGTCACTGATGGACATTTGGGTTGCTTCC
This sequence comes from Theropithecus gelada, assembly GCF_003255815.1. Classification (NCBI taxonomy): domain Eukaryota; kingdom Metazoa; phylum Chordata; class Mammalia; order Primates; family Cercopithecidae; genus Theropithecus; species Theropithecus gelada. The sequence goes on along the minus strand of NC_037689.1, from coordinate 79,453,803 downwards.
AAGTCTTTGCTATTGTGAATAGTGCTGCAGTAAACATACGTGTGCATGTGTCTTTATAGCAGCATGATTTATAATCCTTTGGGTATATACCCAGTAATGGGATGGCTGGGTCATATGGTACATCTAGTTCTAGATCCTTGAGGAATCGCCATACTGTTTTCCATAATGGTTGAACTAGTTTACAATCCCACCAACAGTGTAAAAGTGTTCCTATTTCTCCACATCCTCTCCAGCACCTGTTGTTTCCTGACTTTTTAATGATTGCCATTCTAACTGGTGTGAGATGGTATCTCATTGTGGTTTTGATTTGCATTTCTCTGATGGCCAGTGATGATGAGCATTTTTTCATGTGTCTCTTGGCTGCACAAATGTCTTCTTTTGAGAAATGTCTGTTCATATCCTTTGCCCACTTTTTGATGGGGTTGTTTGTTTTTTTCTTGTAAATTTGTTTGAGTTCTTTGTAGGTTCTGGATATTAGCCCTTTGTCAGATGAGTAGATTGCAAAAATGTTCTCCCATTCTGTAGGTTGCCTGTTCACTCTGATGGTAGTTTCTTTTGCTGTGCAGAAGCTCTTTAGTTTAATGAGATCCCATTTGTCAATTTTGGCTTTTGTTGCCGTTGCTTTTGGTGTTTTAGACATGAAGTCTTTGCCCATGCCTATGTCCTGAATGGTACTACCTAGGTTTTCCTCTAGGGTTTTTATGGTATTAGGTCTAACATTTAAGTCTCTAATCCATCTTGAATTAATTTTCATATAAGGAGTAAGGAAAGGATCCAGTTTCAGCTTTCTACTTATGGCTAGCCAATTTTCCCAGCACCATTTATTAAATAGGGAATCCTTTCCCCATTTCTTGTTTCTCTCAGGTTTGTCAAAGATCAGATGGCTGTAGATGTGTGGTATTATTTCTGAGGACTCTGTTCTGTTCCATTGGTCTATATCTCTGTTTTGGTACCAGTACCATGCTGTTTTGGTTAGTGTAGCCTTGTAGTATAGTTTGAAGTCAGGTAGCGTGATGCCTCCAGCTTTGTTCTTTTGACTTAGGATTGTCTTGGAGATGCGGGCTCTTTTTTGGTTCCATATGAACTTTAAAGCAGTTTTTTCCAATTCTGTGAAGAAACTCATTGGTAGCTTGATGGGGATGGCATTGAATCTATAAATAACCTTGGGCAGTATGGCCATTTTCACGATATTGATTCTTCCTATCCATGAGCATGGTATGTTCTTCCATTTGTTTGTGTCCTCTTTTATTTCACTGAGCAGTGGTTTGTAGTTCTCCTTGAAGAGGTCCTTTACATCCCTTGTCAGTTGTATTCCTAGGTATTTTATTCTCTTTGAAGCAATTGTGAATGGAAGTTCATTCATGATTTGGCTCGCTGTTTGTCTATTACTGGTGTATAAGAATGCTTGTGATTTTTGCACATTAATTTTGTATCCTGAGACTTTGCTGAAGTTGCTTATCAGCTTAAGGAGATTTTGGGCTGAGACAATGGGGTTTTCTTTTTTTTTTTTTTTTTTTTTGAGACAGAGTCTTGCTTAGTCGCCCAGGCTGGAGTGCAGTGGCGCGATCTCGGCTCACTGCAAGCTCCGCCTCCCGGGTTCACGCCATTCTCCTGCCTCAGCCTCCCGAGTAGCTGGGACTACAGGCGCCCGCCGCTTCGCCCGGCTAATTTTTTGCATTTTTAGTAGAGACGGGGTTTCACCATGTTAGCCAGGATGGTCTCGATCTCCTGACCTCGTGATCCGCCCGCCTCGGCCTCCCAAAGTGCTGGGATTACAGGCGTGAGCCACCGCGCCCGGCGACAATGGGGTTTTCTAAATATACAATCATGTCATCTGCAAACAGGGACAATTTGACTTCTTCTTTTCCTAACTGAATACCCTTGATTTCTTTCTCTTGCCTGATTGACCTAGCCAGAACTTCCAACACTATGTTGAATAGGAGTGGTGAGAGAGGGCATCCCTGTCTTGTGCCAGTTTTCAAAGGGAATTTTTCCAGTTTTTGCCCATTCAGGATTGTCTTGATATTAGCTGTGATATTATAGCTATGATATTAGCTGTGGGTTTGTCATAAATAGCTCTTATTATTTGGAGGTACGTTCCATCAATACCGAATTTATTGAGCATTTTTAGCATGAAGGGCTGTTGAATTTTGTCAAAAGCCTTTTCTGCATCTATTGAGATAATCATGTGGTTCTTGTCTTTGGTTCTGTTTATATGCTGGATTATGTTTATTGATTTGTGAATGTTGAACCAGCCTTGCATCCCAGGGATGAAGCCCACTTGATCATGGTGGATAAGCTTTTTGATGTGCTGCTGAATCCGGTTTGCCAGTATTTTATTGAGGATTTTTGCATCGATGTTCATCAGGGATATTGGTCTAAAATTCTCTTTTTTTGTTGTGTCTCTGCCAGGCTTTGGTATCAGGATGATGTTGGCCTCAAAAAATGAGTTAGGGAGAATTCCCTCTTTTTCTATTGATTGGAATAGTTTCAGAAGGAATGGTACCAGCTCCTCCTTGTACCTCTGGTAGAATTCAGCTGTGAATCCATCTGGTCCTGGACTTTTTTTTGTTGGTAGGCTATTAATTATTGCCTCAATTTCAGAGCCTGCTATTGGTCTATTCAGGGATTCAACTTCTTCCTGGTTTAGTCTTGGAAGAGTGTAAGTGTCCAGGAAATTATCCATTTCTTTTAGATTTTCTAGTTTATTTGCGTAGAGGTGTTTATAGTATTCTCTGATGGTAGTTTGTATTTCTGTGGGGTCGGTGGTGATATCCCCTTTATCATTTTTAATTGCGTCTATTTGATTCTTCTCTCTTTTCTTCTTTATTAGTCTTGCTAGCGGTCTGTCAATTTTGTTGATCTTTTCAAAAAACCAACTCCTGGATTCATTGATTTTTTGGAGGGTTTTTTGTGTCTCTATCTCCTTCAGTTCTGCTCTGATCTTAGTTATTTCTTGCCTTCTGCTAGCTTTCAAATGTGTTTGCTCTTGCTTCTCTAGTTCTTTTAATTGTGATGTTAGAGTGTCAATTTTAGATCTTTCCTGCTTTCTCTTGTGGGCATTTAGTGCTATAAATTTCCCTCTACACACTGCTTTAAATGTGTCCCAGAGATTCTGGTATGTTGTATCTTTGTTCTCATTGGTTTCAAAGAACATCTTGATTTCTGCCTTCATTTCGTTATGTACCCAGTAGTCATTCAGGAGCAGGTTGTTCAGTTTCCAGGTAGTTGAGTGGTTTTGATTGAGTTTCTTAGTCCTGAGTTCTAGTTTGATTGCACTGTGGTCTGAGAGACAGTTTGTTATAATTTCTGTTCTTGTACATTTGCTGAGGAGTGCTTTACTTCCAATTATGTGGTCAATTTTGGAATAAGTGCGATGTGCTGCTGAGAAGAATGTATATTCTGTTGATTTGGGGTGTAGAGTTCTATAGATGTCTATTAGGTCTGCTTGCTGCAGAGATGAGTTCAATTCCTGGATATCCTTGTTAACTTTCTGTCTCGTTGATCTGTCTAATGTTGACAGTGAAGTGTTTATTGTATGGGAGTGTTTATTGTATGGGAGTCCCTATTGTATGGGAGTCCCATTATTATTGTATGGGAGTCTAAGTCTCTTTGTAAGTCTCTAAGGACTTGCTTTATGAATCTGGGTGCTCCTGTATTGGGTGCATATATATTTAGGATAGTTAGCTCTTCCTGTTGAATTGATCCCTTTACCATTATGTAATGGCCTTCTTTGTCTCTTTTGATCTTTGATGGTTTAAAGTCTGTTTTATCAGAGACTAGGATTGCAACCCCCGCTTTTTTTTGTTCTCCATTTGCTTGGTAAATCTTCCTCCATCCCTTTATTTTGAGCCTATGTATGTCTCTGCGTGTGAGATGGGTCTCCTGAATACAGCAGACTGATGGGTCTTGACTCTTTATCCAGTTTGCCAGTCTGTGTCTTTTCATTGGAGCATTTAGTCCATTTACATTTAAGGTTAAGATTGTTATGTGTGAACTTGATCCTGCCATTATGATATTAACTGGTTATTTTGCTCGTTAGTTGATGCAGTTTCTTCCTAGCCTCGATGGTCTTTACATTTTGGCATGTTTTTGCAATGGCTGGTACCGGTTGTTCCTTTCCATGTTGAGTGCTTCCTTCAGGGTCTCTTGTAAGGCAGGCCTAGTGGTGACAAAATCTCTAAGCATTTGCTTATCTGTAAAGGATTTTATTTCTCCTTCACTTATGAAACTTAGTTTGGCTGGATATGAAATTCTGGGTTGAAAATTCTTTTCTTTAAGAATGTTGAATATTGGCCCCCACTCTCTTCTGGCTTGTAGAGTTTCTGCCGAGAGATCTGCTGTTAGTCTGATGGGCTTCCCTTTGTGGGTAACCCGACCTTTCTCTCTGGCTGCCCTTAACATTTTTTCCTTCATTTCAACTTTGGTGAATCTGGCAATTATGTGTCTTGGAGTTGCTCTTCTCGAGGAGTATCTTTGTGGCGTTCTCTGTATTTCCTGGATTTGAATGTTGGCCTGCCCTACTAGGTTGGGGAAGTTCTCCTGGATGATATCCTGAAGAGTGTTTTCCAACTTGGTTCCATTTTCCCCCTCACTTTCAGGCACCCCAATCAGACGTAGATTTGGTCTTTTTACATAATCCCATTCTTCTTGCAGGCTTTGTTCATTTCTTTTTCTTCTTTTTTCTTTTGGTTTCTCTTCTCGCTTCATTTCATTCATTTGATCCTCAATCGCTGATACTCTTTCTTCCAGTTGATCGAGTTGGTTACTGAAGCTTGTGCATTTGTCACGTATTTCTCGTGTCATGGTTTTCATCTCTTTCATTTCGTTTATGACCTTCTCTGCATTAATTACTCTAGCCATCAATTCTTCTATTTTTTTTCAAGATTTTAGTTTCTTTGTGCTGGGTACGTAATTCCTCCTTTAGCTCTGAGAAGTTTGATGGACTGAAGCCTTCTTCTCTCATCTCGTCAAAGTCGTTCTCCGTCCAGCTTTGATCCATTGCTGGCGATGAGCTGCGCTCCTTTGCCGGGGGAGATGCGCTCTTATTTTTTGAATTTCCAGCTTTTCTGCCCTGCTTTTTCCCCACCTTTGTGGTTTTATCTGCCTCTGGTGACGTACTGATGGGGTTTTGGTGTAGGTGTCCTTCCTGTTTGATAGTTTTCCTTCTAACAGTCAGGACCCTCAGCTGTAGGTCTGTTGGAGATTGCTTGAGGTCCACTCCAGACCCTGTTTGCCTGGGTATCAGCAGCAGAGGCTGCAGAAGATAGAATATTGCTGAACAGCGAGTGTACCTGTCTGACTCTTTCTTTGGAAGCTTCCTCTCAGGGGTGTACTCCACCCTGTGATGTGTGGGGTGTCAGACTGCCCCTAGTAGGGGATGTCTCCCAGTTAGGCTACTCAGGGGTCAGGGACCCACTTGAGCAGGCAGTCTGTCCCTTCTCAGATCTCAATCTCCGTGTTGGGAGATCCACTGCTCTCTTCAAAGCTGTCAGACAGAGTCGTTTGCGTCTGCAGAGGTTTCTGCTGCTTTTGTTGTTGTGTAGCTGTGCCCTGTCCCCAGAGGTGGAGTCTACACAGACAGGCAGGTTTCCTCGAGGTGCTGTGAGTGCCACCCAGTTCAAGCTTCCCAGCAGCTTTGTTTACCTACTTAAGCCTCAGCAATGGCGGGCGCCCCTTCCCCAGCCTTGGTGCTGCCTTGCCATTAGATCACAGACTGCTGTGCTAGCAATGAGGGAGGCTCCGTGGGCGTGGGACCCTCCCGGCCAGGTGTGGGATATAATCTCTTGGAGTGCCTGTTTCCTTAAAGCGCAGTATTGGGGTGGGAGTTACCCGATTTTCCAGGTGTTGTGTGTCTCAGTTCCCCTGGCTAGGAAAAGGGATTCCCTTCCCCCTTGCGCTTCCCAGGTGAGGCGATGCCTCGCCCTGCTTCAGCTCTCGCTGGTCGGGCTGCAGCAGCTGACCATCACCGATTGTCCGGCACTCCCTAGTGAGATGAACCCAGTACCTCAGTTGAAAATGCAGAAATCACCGGTCTTCTGTGTCGCTCGCGCTGGGAGTTAGAGACTGGAGCTGTTCCTATTCGGCCATCTTGCTCCACGCCACATTTTAAAATAAAGAGTATAGTTGGATTGTTTGTAACTCAAAGGATAAATTGCTTGAGGGGATAGATGCCCCATTCTCCATGATGTTCTTATTTCACATTGTGTGCCTGTATCAAAACATATACCCCATAAAGTTATACACCTACTATGTACCCACAAAAATTTTAAAAAGAAAAAAGAAAAAAAATGGAGTCTCTAGTTACCTCCTTGAAAGAGACTAATTCAAAATTTAATCAGTGTCTTCAAAAGCTTGAAGATCTACATCAGGTCCTAAATCTAAAACTGAAAAGAACTCTGTACCCTCTTGTTACCCTTCTTGCACTCTGTCAAGGCCACTTCCACCTTAGTCCTTGTTGCTGCCACTCTCTTCTCTTTCTGAACTGCCTTTCTTCTCCTTGCCTTCCATTCCGGAACTGCCCTCTCTGTTGACTCTGCAACCCCTTTGGTTGCACCTTTTAAAGTGATTGATAACTCTACAGGTGGTCACACTACCTCTTTCTACAGACTTGCTGTAGTTCAAACACCATTTCTACTTGATTACAAATGTATGCCAGCTAGGACTTCCTGATGTCTACCAGTTAATCCACATACCAGTGGGAAATACCTTAATGCAAGAATAGATGTATTTATCTAACTGGGATAGGCCCTAAGAAGATTTCATCTTACTGGGGAAACAGCCTACAAGACAGTGAGAAAATTCAGTGAGAAAAACTTAACCAAATTGGTTAAGTCTATCAATCCTACCAGGAGGAAATCAAAGACCCAAAGAAGGTCAGAGTTGAAATAGTGGAGAACTTCAGGTCCAGTGATTTTCAAACTGTGCTCTGTGAATCTTTGGCGGATTTACAGAGGTACAGCAAGGTTCAATGAATATCTGGGAAAACAATAGATTGTGGAGTGCTGGGCCTTTCTTCCTTCTCTTCAATCAGAATAATGGTTTTAACACTGAAAAAAAAATGATTCTGTTGTTTGAAATTTAAAACATTTTTTAAAGTTATGTCAAATCAAGACTTATACTTCTGGAAAGACTGATTATATGTATTTTTTCTTATTCCTCCCATGAAGAACGGCTTAAAATGCTGAATATTTAATATAAAACAAACCTAAAATGATTCTGAAAGGTGGAGAGAAAAAAGCAGACCAGCTAAAAGCCTCAGAACTTAAGTACTGAGTGCCCTGAGGTAAGTGCCCTGATTTTTTGGCTTTTTTTTTTTTTTTTTTCCCCTCATAGATCTCAGACGTGGTGCTGGAGAAGCCAGCAACCCAGAAATGTGAATGGGTACAGACATAAAAAGCCCAATAAAATCTTGCTCTCTCTAGCCAAATAACCAGGAAAGGGGCAGCCTAGCAAGATAGAAAACTTTTACACAATAGCTGCTCTACTCTAGCCAAACACCATGGATAAAACTGTGATTCCACTCCCACCCCAGCCAGCAAAAGTGAGGCAGAAAGCTGAGATAACCATTTTCATCTTCCTGTAACATACCACCCTTCCTTTCCATCACCAGGGTAGCATTACAGAAGTGAAATCGCCATTGCAAAATTATAACTGAGACAGTGAAAGAGATCTAACCTAACCAACTCCATCTTACTTCTAACCGCCAAGCTGTCCTTGTTCATTCCTGGGTGTAGGACAAGGTAACTTTGGGAGGAACTTAGTTTATAGTCTATACTTTGAAACAAACATGATAACAGCCCTTTTCCCAAACAAACCCCCTTCTTGCCTGGGGACTAGACTGCCTTTGTAGGACCAACAAATTAGCCAAAAGATTAGAAATTATGGTTTAGGGGTCATGCAGCTGGAGGCTACAAGACTCCGACCCTCCCCAGATTGATCCTGGGATAACATCAGTATTGTAAAATCTAAGATCAGTGCTTTTTTGCACTTGGTGAATTTTTTTTTTTTTTTGCACTTGATGGATCAGCTGACACCACTCAGATCAATAAACTGGTTCATCTGATCTTGTAACCCCACCCAGGAACTGACCCAGTGCAAGAGGACAGTTTTAACTCCCTACAGTTTCATCTCCGAGCCAACCAATCAGCACTCCTGACTCACTGGCCCCTACCCACCAAATTATCCTTAAAAACTCCAATCCCCAAATGCCCGGGGAGACTGATTTGGGTAAGAACAAAACTCCGGTTTCCCACACAGCCAGTGCTGCATGAATTACTCTTTTTCTATTGCAATTTTCCTATCTTGATAAATTGGCTCTGCCTAGGGAACAGACAAGGTGAACTCACTGGGCAGTTACAGAAGACTATGTAGAGAGCCCAGACTTTCATCCCAGCCAAAATTATAACAGTGAGAAAATTATGACAGTGGAAGCGATCTCATCTAACCTTTAACCTCTTGCCTTTAACCTCCAAACTTTCCTTGATCATTCCTGGATGTGGGCCAAGTTTGGGAGAAATTTATAGTTTAAATGATAATAGCCCTTTGACAAACTAACCACCTTTATAAAACTAATAAAAGTCCACAAGATTAGGATTATGAAAGGGCCCTGAATTCTAAGATGTAGGTTTAAACGATTACCAGCCATTGTTCTGGAGGTCACAAGATTTGTAACTTCCCCGCTTACCCCTGTAAATAACATCACTACTGAAGAACCTAAGATTGGCCTTTTGGTATGTCTTTTTAGACTTTTGCATTTCTGATGACCAGATGACTTCACTCAGACCCACAGCTCATGACTGAACTGGTCCTGTGGCCCCCACCCAGAAGCAGACTCAGTGACAAAGGACCATTTTCCACACTCCTATAATTGCATCCCCAACTAATCAGCAGCACCCATTGCCTAGCCCCCTGCCTGCCAAACTTTTTTTTTTAAACCCTAGCCTCTAAATTTTGGGAGAGGCAGATTTGAGTAGTAATAAAACTCTGGTCTTCCATTTAGGTGGCTCTACATGTTTTAAAGTATTTCTCTATTGTAGTTCCTCTGTCTTGATAAATTAATCTATCTGGGCAGCAGGCAAGTTGAACCTGTCAGGTGGTTACAAATTTGGGGGCTCATCTGGGATAGCCCTTTCAGGTACCACCCACAGTTTGGCAGCCCCTCACTGGCAATTGATCCAGAGGCCATGCAAGGTGCTGCTTAGTTCTCTTGGACTAAGGGCTGCCTCTGATGCTGTCTCTACCAGTTGGGTGCTGTTGACCCGTAATGCATGGATCTGATTGCAATGAGAAAATAGTTCCTGGAAGATGTCTTTTAACCTGAGTTGATGAATATTCCAAAATACAATATACTGAGACACCAACTGGGGTAGCCAAGGGAGTGCTGGCATCACCCCTCCCCTAACTCCAGGCTACACTGCCTGCAGCTCCAAAAGAGACCCCTTCCTTCTGCTTGAGGAGAGGAGAGGGAAGAGAGGTGAGGAGAGGAGAGGGAAGAGTAGGGAGGACTTTATCTTGCATCTTGGATACCAGCTCAGCAACAGTAGGATAGGGCACCAGTCAGAGACATGAGGCCTCCATTCCAGGACCTAGCTTCAAAATGACATTTATAGACACACCTTGGGCCAGAAGGGAACCTGTTGCCCTGAAGGACAGAACCTAGTCCTGCCAGCATTTGTCACCTGCTAACTGAAGAGCCCTTGGGCCTTGAATAACCAGCAGCGACAGCCAGGTACTACATCGAGGGCCTTGGGTGAGCCTGAGACTTGCTAGCTTCAGGTGAGACTCAGCACATTATCAGCTGTAGTGGCTATGGGCAAAACTCCTGCTTGAGAAAAGCAGATGGAAAAATAAAGGGGACTTTGTCTTGTACCTTAGATACCAGCACAGCAACAGGAGCTTAGAGTAAAAAGCGGGCCCCAGGACTCCCCGATTCCCGTACTCGACTCGGATGGCATTTCTGGGACCTGCCTTGGGCCAGAGGGGAGCCCACTGCCCAGGGCAGGCAGCGTTCACGACAAGCTGACATAAGAGACCTTGGGCCTTAAGGGAATATTGGCAATAGTCTGGCAGTACTCCTCATGGCCTGGGGTGGTAGTGGTTAGGGTGTGAGACTCCTCTGCCTTTAGAAAGGGGAGGGAAAAGTGGGAAAGTCTGGGTTGTGTGGTTTGAGTACCAGGTCAGCTGCAATAGAGTAGAACACCACATAGACTTCTAAAGTTTTTGACTCCAGTCCCTGACTCGAGATGGCACTTCTGGACCCACCCGGGGATTGGGGGACCCGCCACCCTGAAGGAAATGATATAGGCCTGGCTAGCTTTGCCACCTGCTGATTGTAGTGCCCCAGGGCCTTGAGCAAACACAGGCAGTAGCCATGGAGTGGTTACAGTCTTGAGCAAACATAGGCAGTAGCCAGGGAGTGGTTTTAGCAGGCCTTGGGTGAGATCCAGTGCTGTGCTGGCTTCAGGTCTGACCCAGTGCAGTCACGGTGGTGGTGGCCACATGGGTGCTTGTGTCACTCCACCCCCAGCTTTAGGTAGCTCAGAACAGAGAGAGACTCTATGTTTGCTAGAAAGTAAGGGAAGGAAACAAGAATATCTGCCTGGTAACTCAAATAATTCTCACAAATCTGGTCCAAGACCATCAAGATGGTACCTCTACAAGTCTGCAAGAACTGCAGTGTTACTAGGCTTGGGGTTCCCTCTACAGCAGATACAGCTTAGATCACAATACCTAAGTCCTTTCAAATATCTGAAAAGCCATCCCAAAAAGTACAGCTAAAAAATAAGCCCAGACAGTGAAGACTACAATAAATATCTAACCTTTGAATGTCCAGACACTGAAGAACATATACTAGCACCACCACCACCCAGGAAAACATGACCTCACTAAATGAACTAAATAAGGCACCAGGTACCAATCTCGGAGAATCGGAGAGGTATGACCTCAAACCAAAAAACATACAAAGGATACACAAAAAATCAAAAGCAAACTATTAAAACATACCATCAAAGAAAATCACTTCAGTAAAAGGAAGGCAGAAAGGAGAGAAAGAAGGAAGAGAAGACCATTAAACAATTAGAAAACAAATAATAAAATGGTAAGAGTAAGTCCTTACTTATCAATAATAACATTGAATATAAATAGACTAAACTCTGCAACCAAAATACATAGAGTAGGTGAATGGATGAAAAAACAAGACCCCTTAATCTATTGCCTACAAGAAATACACTTCACCTATAAAGACACGAATAGGGCTGCGCACAGTGGCTCACACCTGTAATCCCAGCACTTTGGGAGGCTGAGGTGGGCAGATCACCTGAGATTGGGAGTTCGAGACCAGCCTGACCAACATGGAGAAACCCCGTCTCTACTAAAAATACAAAATTAGCCGGGCATGGTGGCACATGCCTGCAATCCAAGCTACTCAGGAGGCTGAGGCAGGAGAATTGCTTGAACCTGGGAGGCGGAGGTTGCGGTGAGCTAAGATTGCGCCATTGCACTCCAGCCTGGACAACAAGAGTGAAACTCTGTCTCAAAAAAAACAAAAAAAAAACAAAAAAAAAAAAAACCAGACACACATAGACTGAAAATAAAGGGATGGAAAAAGATATTCCATGCCAATGGAAACCAAAAAAGAGCAGGAGTCACTACGCTTATATGAGACAAAATAAATTTCAAGAAAAAAAAACTATAAGAAGAGACAAGAGCACTATATAATGATAAAGGGATCAATTCAGCAAGAGGATGTAACAATTGTAAATAATATGCAACCAACACTGGAGCACCCAGATATACAAAGCAAATACTATTAGTGCTAAGCAGAGAGATAGGCCCCGATACAATAATAGTTGGAGACTTCAACACTGTACTTTCAGCATTGGACAGATTTTCCAGACAGAAAATCAACAAAGAAGCATCAGACTTAATCTGCAATATAGATCAAATGGATCTAACAGATATTTACAGAACATTTTTTCTAAGAGGTATAGAATAAACCTTTTCCTCAGCACATGGATTATTCTCAAAGATAGACCATATGTTAGGTCACAAAACAAGTCTTAAAACATTCAAAAACTTGAAATAATATTAAGCATCTTCTCTGACCATAATGGAATACAACTAGAACTTTAAAACAAAAACAAAAACAAAAAAAAACTGGGGCCAGGCACAGTGGCTTATGCCTGTAATCCCAGCACTTTAGGAGGCTGAGGTGGGAGGATCACAAGGTCAGGAGTTTGAGGCCAGCCTGGCCAACATGGTGAAACCCTGTCTCTACTAAAATACAAAAATTAGTGGGGCATGGTGGCAGGCACCTGTAATTCCAGCTATGCATGAGGCTGAGGCAGGAGAATGGCTTGAACCCGGGAGGTGGAGGTTGCAGTGAGCTGAGATCATGCCACTGCACTCCAGCCTAGGTGACAGAGAGAGACTCTGTTTCAAAAAAAAAAAAAAAAAAAAAAGTGGAATTTTGGCAAGGCAACTATATGAATACATGGCAATTAAACAATATGCTTCTGAATGAACAGTGAGTCAATGAAGAAGTTAAGAAGGACATTGAAAAATTTCTTGAAACATATAATAATGGAAACACAACATACCAAAACCTATGGGATACAGCAAAAGCAGTACTCAGAGGGGATTCTATAGCTATAAGTACCTATATCAAAAAAAGAGGAAAAACTTCCAATAAACAATCTAATAATGCCTTTTAAAGAACTAGAAAAGCAAGAGCAAACCAAAGCCAAAATTAGTAGATGAAAAGAAATAATAAAGATCAGAGCAGAAATAGATATAATGAAATAAAATAGAAATAAAAATAATACAAAAGGTCAATGAAACAAAAAGTTGATTTTTAGAAAAGTTAAACAAAACTGACAAACTTTTAGCCAGACTAACTCAGAAAAAGGAGAAAATCCCAATACATTAAATCAGAAATGAAAAGGGAGACATTACAACTGATAATACAGAAATTCAAAGGATCATGAGTGGCTACTACAAGTAACTACATGCCAATAAATAGGAAAATCTAGAAAAAAAGGGACAAATTCCTAGATACATACAACCTACCAAGATTGTAAACGCAAGAAATCCAAATCCTGAACAGACCAATAACAAGTAATGAAAACAAAGCCATAATAAAAAGTCTCCCAGTGAAGAAAAACCTGGAACCCAATGGCTTCACTGTTGTATTCTACCAAACATTTAAAGAATAACTAATACCAATCCTACTCAAACTATTTTGAAAAGTAGAGGAGGAAGGAATACTTTCAAACTCATTCTACAAGGCCAGTACTACCCTGATGCCCAAACCAGACAAAGACATGTTAAAACAAACAAACAAACAAACAAAAACTACAGGCCAATATCTCTGATGAATATTGATGCAAATATCCTCAACAAAATATTAGCAAACTGAGTTCAACAACACATTAAAAAGATCATTCATCCTGACCAAGTGGGATTTATCCCAGGGATACAAGGATGGTTCAACATATACAAATCAATCAATGTGATACATCATATAAACAGAATTAAGGGTAAAAATCATATGATCATTTCAATTAATGCTGAAAAAGCATTTGATAAAATTCAACATCCTTTATAATAAAAATCCTCAAAAAAACTTGGGATAGAAGGAACATACCTAAACATAATAAAAGCCATATACAACAGACCCACAGCTAGTATCATACCAAATGGGGAAAAACTGAAAGCCTTTTGTCTGTGATCTGTAACATGACAAGGATGCCCACTGTTATTCAACATAGTACTAGAAGTCCTAGCTAGAACAATCAGACAAGAGAAAGATATCAACAAATTAAGAATCCTATGATCTTTTTTCAGTTATATGATCCTACCAATTGGTGCAGAAGAAGCATTTGATGAAATCCAACACCTATTCATGATTTTAAAAAAACAACAACCAAACAACTTGCAGCAAGTTAGGAATGAAGAGGGACTACTTTAACATGATAAAGAGCATCTACAAATACAAATCCACTCCCACCACTCTTATTTACACAGTATTGGAAGTTCTAGCCAAAACAAGAAAGCAAGGAATATAAATAAGTTGTATATAGATTGGAAAGGAATAAATAAAACTATTTGGTGATGACATGATGGTCTACATAGAAAATGCCCAGAAATATACCAAAACCTTATAGAACTAGTAAGTTCAGCCTCAGTATACAATATCAACACACCAACATACAAAAATCAATCACATTTCTATAAACTATCAATGAATTTGCAGAAATTGAAGTTGAAAATGCAATAGCATTTCTTTTTTTTTTTTTTTTTTTTTGAGACGGAGTCTCGCGCTGTGTCACCCAGGCTGGAGTGCAGTGGCGCGATCTCGGCTCACTGCAAGCTCCGCCTCCCAGGTTCAGGCCATTCTCCTGCCTCAGCCTCCGAGTAGCTGGGACTACAGGCGCCCGCCACCACGCCCGGCTAGTTTTTTGTATTTTTAGTAGAGACGGGGTTTCACCATGTTAGCCAGGATGGTCTCGATCTCCTGACCTCGTGATCCGCCCGCCTCGGCCTCCCAAAGTGCTGGGATTACAGGCTTGAGCCACCGCGCCCGGCCGCAATAGCATTTCTAATCACTACAACGAAAATGAAATACTTAGATGCACACTTAACAAAATGTACAGTGGATCTCTGCTGAAAATTTCAAAATACTGATGAAAGAAATCAAGGAAGACATATATAATTGGAAAGATATTCTGTGTTCATAGACTGAAAGACTCAACAAAGATGTCAATTTGGGAAAAATTGACACATACTATCATTCTGCTATTTGCAGAAGAATAAAGTGGGAGGAATCACTCCATCTGATTTTTTTTTTCTTTTTAGAGACAAAATCTTGCTGTGTTGTCCAGGTTGGCCTTGAACTCCTGGGCTTAAGGGATCCTCTTGTCTCAGCCTCCCAAATAGCTGGGATTACAGACATTCAACACTGTGCCCAGCTCCATCTGATTTTAAGACTTATTATTGTTATAGTAATTAAGACTGTGTGGTATTGGTAGAGGAACAGATGTATAGAACAATGGAATAGAATAGAGAAGCTTGACATAGTATGGCACACAAGTATGACCAACTGATTTTTCACAAATTATTTGATTGAGAAATGATAAACTTTTTAACAAATGGTGCTGGAGTAATTGGCTATCCATAGGCAAAAAGACAAAAAATAAATTCAAAAGGGATCATAGACTTAAATGTAAAATGTAAAACTACAACACTTTTAAAAGAAAACAGGAGAAAATCTTCAGGACCTAGAGCTTGGAGAGGAGTTTCTTAGACATGACACCAAAAGCACAATTCACAGTAAAGATAATAAATTGGACTTCAAAAGTAAAAACTTTTGTTTTGCAAAGGAATTTGTTAAGATGATAAAAAGACAAGCAACACCGGGAGAAAATATTTGCAAATCACATACCTAACAAAAAACTCATATCCAGAATATTGAAAAAAAAAAAGAAAAGAAAAACCTCAAACAACCCAATTTAAAAATGGGCAAAAGACATAAAGAGACATTTCATTAAAGACAATATATGTATGGCACATAATCACATGAAAAGACGTTCAAGGCTGGGCACAGTGGCTCACACCTGTAATACCAGCACTTTGGGAAGCTGAGGTGGGAGGATTGTTTGAGCCCAGGAGTCCAAGACCAGCCTGGGAAACATGGCGAAATGCCTTCTCAAGAGGATCACTTGAGCCTGGGAAGTCAAGGCTGCAGTGATCCATAATCGTGCCACTGCACTCCAGCCTGGGTAATGGATGGAGTGAGACCCTGTCTCAATAAAAGAAAAGAAAAGAAAAGACAAAAGAAAAGAAAAGAAAGAAAAAAGAAAAAAAAGAAAAAGTTCAACATTACTTGCATTAGGGAAATGCAAATGAAGGTTACTACACATTCATTAGAACAGCTAAATAATGGTTATAAAATATTACCAAATAATACCAAATGCTGGTGAGATCATGGAGAAATTGTCTCTTTCATACATTGCTGTGGGAATATAAAATGTTACAGCCACTGTGGAAAATAGTTTGCCAGTTTTTAAAAAAGCTAATTATGTATTACCACACAACCCAAAACTGTACTCCTGGGCATTTATCTCTGAGGAGTAAAAACCTATGTCCTCACAAAACCTCTACATGATTATTCATGGAATTATTTGTAATATCAAAAAGCTGGAAGCAACCAGAAAGTCCTATAACAGGTGAATGGTTAAACATTGTGGTACATACACACAATGAAACACTACTCAGCAATAAAAAGGAAGAGACGATTGATACATGCAACAACTTGGATGGGTCTCAAGGGCATTAGGCTAATGACAAAAAGCCAGTCTTAACAAGTCACAGAGTGTGTGATTCCTTTTATATAACATTCTCAGAATGACAAAATGATGGAGATAGAGGAATTAGTGATTGCCAGGGGTTGGAAAGTGGTGGGGGTGAAGCAGGTATGAGTATGAATATAAATTGGTAGGTAAGGGAGATCTTTGAGGATGATGGAATAGTTATGTATCTTCATAGCTATGGTGGCTGTAAGGATTTAAACACGATAAGATAGCATAGAACTACCACACACACATTGTACCAGTATCAATTTCCTGGTTATGATATTGTATTATAGTTACTTAAGATGTAGCCATTGGGGGAAACTGGGTGGAGGGCATACATTACCTCTCTACTATCTCTCCAAATTCCTGTGAATTTATAATTATTTCAGTTGGGTACGGTGGCTCAGGCCTGTAATCCCAGCTCTTTGGGAGGCCGAGATGGGCGGATGATGAGGTCAGGAGTTTGAGACCAGCCTGACCAACATGGTGAAACCCCATCTCTACTAAAAATACATAAATTAGCTGGGCATAGTGGTGCACCTGTAACCCCAGCTACTTGGGAGCCTGAGACAGGAGAATCACTTGAACCTGGGAGGCGGAGGTTGCAGTGAGCCAAGATCGTGCCATTGTACTCTAGCCTGGGCGACAGAGCGAGACTCCATCTCAATTAAAAAAAAAGAGAGAGAAGAACTTATAATTATTTGAAAGTAAAAAATAAATAAATAAAACATTGAATTAGCTGGAAAATAATTAGGCCAAATCCCTTATTTCACAAACAGGGTCACTGGGATGCCAAAAGGGCAGATGACAATGTTACACAACTATTAGGGCAGTACTGAGACTTTGCAACCTTTATTACTGTCCTAAGATCTAACCTTCTTCTTTGGAGCTCTCAAAACTCAACAACTTTCACCAATGTACTTTCCAGCATCAACTTGCCCACACTTCCATCACATTCCCTTACACCTAGCTCTTCTTGTTGGTCAGATTTCCCTTGAGAGTTCTACTTTTCTACTGGATTTTCCACTTCTAGGTAGCTCAACATTTTTTTTAGCAGTCATATACTTAAATATATATTACTAGAGTAGATTTTCTTCCTCTTCTTCTTCTTCTTCTTCTTCTTTTTTTTTTTTTGAGACAGAGTCTTGCTCTGTCACCCAGACTGGAGTGCAATGGCGTGATCTCGGCTCACTGCAACCTCCACCTCCCAGGTTCAAGCGATTCTTCTGCCTCAGCCTCCTGAGTAGCTGGGACTACAGGCACCCATCACCACGCCGGGCTAACTTTTGTATTTTTAGTAGAGGTGGGGTTTCACCATTTTGGCGAGGCTGGTCTCAAACTCCTGACCTCAAGTGATCCACCCATCTCGGCCTCCCAAAGTTTTGGGATTACAGGCATGAGCCACCGTGCCTGGCCTAGGGTAGATTTTCTTTTCTTTTTTCTTCTTTTTTTTTTTAGACAGAGCCTGGTTCTATTGCCCAGACTGGAGTGCAATGGCGCAATCTCGGCTCACTGCAACCTCCGCCTCCCAGGTTCAAGTGATTCTCCTGCTTCAGCCTCCTGAGTAGCTGGGATTACAGGCACCTGCCATCATGCCCAGCTAATTTTTGTATTTTTGTAGAGATGGGGTTTCACCATGTTGGCCAGGCTGGTCTTGAACTCCTGACCTCAGGTGATCTGTCCGCCTTGGCCTCCCAAAGTGGTGGGATTACAGGCATGAGCCACCGCGTCCGGCCCTAGGGTAGATTTTCTAACCTCCCCTCCTGTTTTTATTTTTTATTTTTTGAGATGGAGCCCGATCTCCACTCACTACAACCCTCACCTCCCAGGTTCAAGCAATTCTTCTGCCTCAGCCTCCCGAGTAGCCGGGATTACAGGCACCTGCCACTGGCAAATTTTTGTGTTTTTAGTAGAGATGGGGTTTCACCATCTCTACTGGTCTTGAACTCCTGACCTCAAGTGATCTGCCCCCCGGGCCTCCCAAAGTATTAGGATTATAGGCGTGAGACACTAAGCTGGGCCTCCACTCCTAACTCTTTACAGGAAGCCTTCAGTTCTGGCTCAGTCATGTTCAAGATTTCATAGACACTTCTTGCCTATTTCATGATCCTCTCTGTTGAGAAATGGCCCACTCATTAGCTAGGCCTAGCAGTTCAAGTCCACTGCTGAACACTACATAGTGACACCTATTGAGATGGAAGATATTCCATGTATCTAAAGTGCCTGCAGAATATTCTGGTTGAGATATTCAACAAACGACTACGAAAAACTAAAGTTCCAGGGAGGGATCACGTCTAGAGATACAGATTTATGAGTTATTGGTGTAAACCATCAGGAAATTTCTTCTGTAATCAAAAGAAAAACAATTTGACTTAAAGGAACAATACTATGGGGTTGGTAAAGTTGAACAGTATTGGAGAAGAATGAAGGGTCTAATACTGCTTTTTTTCTCAGCTATAATCTCTGATGGCTGAAGTCTTGAAACATCCTGCGCATGTTGAGGAAAAGTTAGCAGGGTTTTGTGTGGTGGATGACGTAATACGAGGAGGGGTTCCCTCTGGATGAATGGCCTCAGTGGTTTTTTTGCAGGTTATCTCTGACCTAGGAATAGCTTCACTCCTTTCAGAAGAACAAAGGAAAATCTCAGTTTAACTCAGACCTTGAGATGCTGATTAAAAATAGAAGGTTCCTAGAAACAGAGTCTAAAAGGATGATAGGCTGGGTGTGGTGGCCCATGCCTGTAATCCCAACACTTTGGGAGGCTGAGGCAGGAGGATTGCTTGAGGCCAAGAGTTAAGAGACCAGCCTGGACAACATAGCAAGCCCTTGTCTCTACTAAAAATTAAAAAATAAAAAATAGCCAGGCTTGGTGGTGTGTGACTATAGTCCCAGCTATTTGGGAGGCTGAGGCAGGAGGATTGCTTGAGCCCAGGAGGTCAAGGCTGCAGTGAGCTATGATCTCATCATTGCACTCCAGCCTGGGCAACAGAGCAAGATATTGCCTCAATAAAAATTTTTCAAAAGATTGACAAAGAATACCTGGGAGCTGCCATTCCTAGCAAAGAGGACCTTCAAATTAAAGGACCTCCAATTACAGGAAAATTCTAGGCAAGATTCTGAGAGTCCCTGGTTCCTGAGAAGAGTTTTCCTTGGGCTTAAAAATCTACACTTTTCACATTTCTTTCCCTTCTCAATCTTTTCTAGCTGTATCCAAAATTTCTTTTTTAGCGTCACTCAACATGTATTGAATCTTTGTCAAGACACATGCACATTTTAAAAGAACCTTTGTAAGATTTTGTGTGTGTGTATGCCAATTATCCCATTTCACCAGCATATTTTTTTTGTTTGGTTTTATGCCTGATATATCTAATTATTTGCCTATCTAGTTCCTGTTGTAGCCTCTAAACAGCAGCTAGATGTTGAGCAAAAAAGGTTGCCATAGCAACAAATGTTCAGCCATTGATTTGTTGCTGCGCAGGCAATTAGGTGTAATCCTAGTATACCTACCTAGTAAAGCAAGGACTTGTTATATGAGCTTTTTTGTTTACTTCGTACTGTCTCACAATGGACAAGTATTATTCTAGAGCACTTGTGCCTGTCTCCTTGCCTGTCATCTTCACACAAACCTGGTAAAATTTCTTGGGTATCCAAAGATCATTGGCCAATGTATTTATCTTTTTTTTTTTTTTTTTTTTTTTTTTTTTTTAAGAGATAGAGTCTTGCTTTGTTGCCCAGGCTGGAGTCTAGTGGTGTGATCATAGCTCACTACAGCCTCAAACTTCTGGGCTCAAGTGATCCTCTGCCTCAGCCTCCCAGGTAGCTGGGATTAGACATGTGATGTGCCACCACACCCGGCTATTTATTTTTTTGTAGAGACAAGGTCTTTCTATGCTGCCCAGGCTAGGCTTGAACTCCTGGCCTCAAGTGATCCTTCCTCCTTGGCCTCCCGAAGCACTGGAATTATAGGTGTGAGCCACTGTGTCCAGCTTGTTTTCATCTTTATTGAAGCTGGTGTCCCAGTTCACACACTCAGTCTTTGAAAAATGTCTGAAAATCTTTGAAAAATGTCTGAAAATCACGACTTCACAGCCACTGGAGGTTGGCCCAGCTACCTCCTCCCTTGCTGGGTAGTACTGATTTTCTACCTTATTAATTATAGTTCAATATAATGTCTCTACCATTAAAGTGTTAGGAAATTTACATATGTGATCCCTAAGCATCCCAACAAAGTAGGCGTCATTACTCCCACTTTGCAGAATTGGGAGTAATTGAGACTCAGAGAAGGTAAGTGTGTTATCTAAAACCATACAGCTTGTAAAAGGACTATGAATCTAAGCCTGACTGGCTCCTAAACCTTTATTCTTCTCACTACAAATTTAGGTCCCCACTTCAACTCTCCATGGACCATTTGCTCAATAGATTATCACTCATTTCTGTAAAGGTGTTGGACCCTTATATTGCCTCTTAAACAAAGTTCCTGGGGCCATATGTCCTTATCCAGACACATTCTAATAATTCAGTTGGATCTCCAGATGAATAGATTGTTTGAAGGAACAAAGATAGAGGGAAGTTTGAGGGGGGTTGAGCAGGGAAGCCCCCAGGAGTTAACTTTCCTAAGTGAGTGTCCTAAATAGGACTAAAGCCCATATCATAGCAACTCAGGAGGCCATTATCTCTTTTCACACCAACTGAACTAGGGCCTCTTCCCAAAACTTGTTGTTTAGCCTGAGAAGACACCTCTGCAGATGAGTCAGGCTCCATGGGCACTCACCTGCAACCCTAAAAATCCCTAGACTTCGCTGGGATCCAGAGGGAATGTGGCTAGGAAATCACCATCAGATCCACCCCAACAATTA
This sequence comes from Theropithecus gelada, assembly GCF_003255815.1. NCBI lineage: Eukaryota > Metazoa > Chordata > Mammalia > Primates > Cercopithecidae > Theropithecus > Theropithecus gelada. The sequence goes on along the minus strand of NC_037689.1, from coordinate 79,432,595 downwards.
GTGGCATGAAAGAGAGATGAGGTAGGACTGTAAGATGGACCTAATTATCTAGACTAGAGAAGCAATGTTTGCTATCAAAACAAGCAGAAAAGGAGCTAATTTCCATGTAGATTGGCCTCCTATGCTGGCCTCCTATGCTCAGTAATTGTCTTTCCTGTAGCTCCCATAGCTGCCCCAGAACTTGTGCACCTATGTCTGAAACCCAGAACTAAGAACCTGGATGCCAAGATTGGGACCCCATATCCCCACAATAACTGGAAACAGCTAATCCAGTCTCCCATTTTTCTGCCACCAATTGAGTCAGGATGATTTGCAGTGTAGGAAGCTGGATTGGGTGACTGGGCATATTAGCTGTTCCAAAATATATGTTAAATTTACTTATTGAATTTAGGTTACCCATCAGTAAAATCACTAACAAGTAAAGAAATCACCAAGAGGCATGTAATGAAAAGGATTTGTGTAATCAGCTCTTTAAAAAATTAAGAACTCAGCTGTCCCTTTTCTTCATTATCTGGACAACCCTTATCCCTACAGTTATTAGTGAACAAACAAAATAATGCTGACCCAGTTATCAGGGAGAAACTTGTTTTGTTTAATTTGTGATATTGGGTCCTATCTGATAATTTTCTCAGTGATGGCAGAAAAAGGTCATTCAGGTCGGCTGTGGTGGCTCACGCCTGTAATCCTAGCACTTTGGGATGTCAAGGTGGAAGGATTGCTTGAGCTCAGGAATTTGAGAGCAGCCTGAGCAAAAGGGCAAGATTCCGTCTTAACTTTTTTTTTTTTTTTTTTTAAGGTCATTCAAACCAGATTAGATTAAAATAACACAAAGAGCCACATCACTGTTTATATGAATCTCACAAGCTGAGTTTCTTAGGAAAGGAAGGAAACCTGGAAAGAGAAGTCAAAAGCCGTCTCTGCAAGGCAGAGCCGTCTCCAGGGTACTGTGTACCCAGCTTCCCTGCACTTCCACCTGGGGAAGGAAAGGATAGGTATGGGAAAGTCTTCTGCTGTGGTGGTGTGCAGTGGCCCTAGAGTCAGATCTGTCTTCTAGCCCTGATTTTGCCACTTAGTATTATTTAAGTAAGAGTATTTCACTCCTATGATTAAGACTCTCCAACAGCTTCTCATCTCAGAATGAAATTCTATCTGCCTTCCTTGGACTATACAACCTTTATGAACCGGCCCTGCCTTATCTCGTACTGCTTCCCCACTTTAACACTGCCCCTTTTCCTCCTTCCAGATAATGAGCTGAGTTCATTCCCTGGGGTTGGAAGGTTCTGCCTCCATCTATTCATTCAGGTCTCAGCTTGTGATCAACTCCTCAGGTTTTCTCCAACCACCCTATCGCATCTCAGTCACAATCACATCACCCCATTTTCTTTTCTTCCCAGCATTAATGCACTATCTGAATTTGTATTTACAAAAATATTATTTGCCTATCCCTATTAGAATGCAACCTCCATGATGGCAGGGGTCTTGGTCTTGTTGACCACAGTACCCCTTGTACTTGGAACAGTGCTTGAGACATAGATTCCTAGTATTTATTTATTTATTTATTTATTTATTTATTTATTTATTTATGTAAAGACAGGATCTCACTATGTGGTGTAGGCTGGTCTTGAACTCCTGGCCTCAAGCAATTCTCCCACTTCAGCCCCCCAAAGTGCTGTGATTACAAGCATGAGCCACTGTGCCCAGCTTAAATATTTTCTTGAATGATCAATACTGGCAGTGGGACCTGGAGCATGTCACTTAACCTCTGATTCTGTTATAAAATGCAAATATCCAATTGCCCCCAAATTGTTATGAATAACACATTAAGAGGACAAATGTAAAAAGGCCTGGCAGCTAATAAGCATTCAACATATTTTGGTATATGACCTACTCATCAATCTGTAACCATCTCTCTATCTCCCCCTCCCTTTCAAGGACACGCTGGCAGTTCATGTTAACCTTTCAGTGGGAGCAAAGAGTGTGTAGTAGAGTGGTGGTGACCGGAGAGGGTGGATGGTATAAATTGCAGTATACTTTCCTGTGAGTCTCATGGTACCTCTTTGGAACAGTTATAGGTAGATATTTGAGTCATACACAAAGATGTCAGAGTCAGGAATCTAGCCCACTCATTTCTAGGCTTTGGTTTATAAGCTGAAATTTTGGAACAGGAAATAAGGCCTAAGTCAGGTTTAGTTTATATATGCTGGGCAGTTAACTTATAAGGTATTAAAAAACTAAACATACCGGCCAGCTGTCGTGGCTCACGCCTGTAATCCCAGCACTTTGGGAGGCTGAGGCCGGTGGATCACCTGATGTCAGGAGTTTGAGGCCAGCTTGGCCAACATGGCGAAACCCCGTCTCTACTAAAAATACAAAAATTACCCTGGTGTGGTAGTGCGGGCCTGTAATCCCAGCGACTTGGGAGGCTGAGGCAGGAGAATCACTTGAACCCAAGAGGTGGAGGTTGCAGTGAGCCAAGATCATGCCACTGCACTCCAGCCTGGGCAACAGAGTGAGACTCTCTCTCTCTCAAAAAAAAAAAAAAAAAAAAAAAAAAATCAACCATACCAATAACAATACTGAAGGGAACATCTTGGGGGGGGTTAGAAGCAAAGAACCAAATGTCCTCTCCAGCTTTTTTTTTCCCTGCAGGTGGTTTTGACCTGTCTTTAAAAGACAGAGAAAGGGTTCAGTCAGGGCCCATGTCTGTACAAGGGCTATTAAACAGCACCTATACTAAAATGAAGCTTGGAATGTAATCTATTTAGCAGATCAGACTGAGTGATTTTCCTGTTTAAATACATAGATGCTTCTGGTCCCCAAAAGTGGGGAAAGGGGATTAATTCAGATGCTGAAGAAGATAACTTCTCAGTGCCTACTGTAGCAAGGAAAAAAAAAAGATAGCGTCATTATTAGGGGAAAGTTTCTTTTCCATCAGAACGATTGGGCAGAATTTGTGCTTAGTTGACTGCTGAGTTGGTCTCCCGTTTTAGGAGCAATCTTGTACCTGTGTGCCAACAGACACTGTTCCATTATTTTGTTTCTTCCAGGAAAGGGGAGGGCCAAGGCAAAACAGAATGAATGAATTTTCCTGAATTTTTACCTTCAATCTAGATCGGGCTACACCCAAGATTATAAAAAGAAAGAGAAAGGAAAGAAAGAAAGAAAGAAAGGAAAGAAAGAAAGGAAAGAAAGAAAGAAAGAAAGAGGAAGGAAAGGAAAGGAAAAAAAAGAAAGAAAGAGAAAGAAAGAAAGAGAAAGAAAGAAAGAAAGAAAGAAAGAAAGAGAAAGAAAGAAAGAAAGAAAGAAAGAAAGAAAGAAAGAAAAAGAAAAAGAGAAAGAGAAAGACTGAGTGATGTGCTTCTCTGGCATCTTCCAAGTAAGCAGTTGGATTCATGTACTACAGACAGGTTGGAGTTACCCACGCTAGAAACCAACATCTGTCCTCTACTACTAAGTAGGTTTTCAGATTATTTTGTTTGTTTTATATAGAGACGGGGGTCTCACTATGTTGCCAAAGATGGTCTCAAACTCCTGGCCTCAAGTGATCCTCCTGCCTCGGCCTCCCAAATTGCTGGGATTATAGGTATGAGCCACCATGCCTGGCTGGTTTTCAGATTCTTAAATAAAAAGGCCACAGAAAGTGTTATGTTACACTCACACAGAAAGCACAAACTAAGTCAAACGAATCATCTTTCTCCAAAACCTCAACTCCAAAGGCTCTTTCTTCAGAGGACTGTTAATATTTCACTCCATGTTGCCAAACAAAACAAAACAAAACAAAACACACTTTCAGAAATGGCATTAAAGACTTGGTGTTGGAAAATACTTGCTTTCATTCTGATCTGGCAGCCCTTTATTCTCATATTGTCAACTTTTCTCCTTCCACCCCAGAAAACTAACTTAAAACTCAAACATATGGTATCACTTAGTACTTAACTACAAAGTGGAAACAGATGGTAAATCCAGGTTAGCTGTTCCTAACAAATGCCAGGAATATTCAAATACAGCTATTTCAGATGAACTGCTTGGAAGTTATTTATTTGTATTATTTTAACATATATTACGAACTGAACTAAGAGAAGCTCTATGTAAAAGTTTGGGTGCTCATTCCTGCAATAAATAAACAACTGCTATTTATCGGCCGCTATATAATGCTGCAGTTGAGGTAGGCTTTCCTAACTTCTAATCACAGGATCCTCAGCCAGCCAAGTTCTTTTGCTTTTGCTAATTCTTAATAGATTTCAAACTTTGGTAAGGAGTGTATGTATATATGTATTTGTTTTTGAAATGGAGTCTCACTCTGTTGCCCAGGCTTGAGGACAGTGGCGCAGTCTCGGCTTGCTGCACCCTCCGCCTCCCAGGTTCAAGCAATTCTCCTGCCTCAGCTTCCCGAGTAGTTGGGATTACAGGCACACGCCACCACGCCTGGCTAATTTTTTTTTGTTTGTTTCTTTTTTTTTTTTTTTTTTTTGAGACGGAGTCTCGCTGTGTCACCCAGGCTGGAGTGCAGTGGCGCGATCTCGGCTCACTGCAAGCTCCGCCTCCCGGGTTTATGCCATTCTCCTGCCTCAGCCTCCGAGTAGCTGGGACTACAGGCGCCCGCCACCACGCCCGGCTAGTTTTTTGTATTTTTAGTAGAGACGGGGTTTCACCATGTTAGCCAGGATGGTCTCGATCTCCTGACCTCGTGATCCACCCGCCTCGGCCTCCCAAAGTGCTGGGATTACAGGGTTGAGCCACCGCGCCCGGCCTGTTTGTTTCTTTAGTAGGGATGGATTTTCACCGTGTTGGCCAGGCTGGTCTCAAACTCCTGACCTCAGATGATCTACCCGCCTCAGTCTCCCAAAGTACTGGGATTACAGGCATGAGTCACTGCGCCCAGCTGGGAGTGTATTCTTTTAACCGCAAAAGGGAAGGGGACTGGGCACAGTGGCTCACACCTGTAATCCCAGCACTTTGGGAAGCCGAGGTGGGTTGATTATGTGAGGTCAGGAGTCCGAGACCAGCCTGGCCAACATGGTGACACCCTGTCTCTACTAAAAATACAAAAATTAGCCCGGTGTGGTGGCACACGCCTGTAGTCCTGGCTACTAGGGAGGCTGAAGCAGGAGGATCGCTTGAACCCGGGAGGCGGAGGTTGCAGTGAGCCAAGATCACACCATTGCATGCCAGCCTGGGCAAGAGTGAGACTCTGTCTCAAAAAAATTTAATTTTTTTTTTAAAGGGAAGGAGAAAGGTGGAAGCCTTGTAAGCCTGGACAGTTTTGATGCACAATTAAAAGAATGAGGCTTTAGTTCTGGCGTGGTGTACTTGAGCAGGTAAGATGTGCCTATGCACATTCATGAGTGAACTTTTAAAAGTCAACCCCATTTGCATCCTACTTACCTTAATCACATTCCTCCATATTGTTCTAGAGCTGCACTGTTCAGTATGGTAGTCACTAGCCACTTGTGGTTATTAAGCATTTGGAATGTGCCTTGTCCAAACTGAAATGTATTATAAGTGTAAAATACACACCAGAATTTGAAAACTCAGTATGAAAAAAATACAAATATTCCACTAATAATTTTTATATTGATTACATGTTTAAATATTTACTGGGTTAAATGAAAACATTATTAAAATTAGTATCTTTACACATTACCTTTTGTAATGTGGTTGCCAGAAAATTTAACACTACATGTGGTGATGCATTATATTCTACTGGACAGTGCTATTCTAGAGCATTTGGTGCATGTAGAAGACAAATTGTGAATTTTAAGAAGTAGGTACACCACAGTCACCAACACTGTCCACTGAGAACCTCAGCAATATTTTAGACTTCAGGTCCCCACCCTACCTAAGACACAGGGAAGAGAAACCACAGACCAGCAGAATGCCAAGAACGTATTAATAGTAGGAGCACAATACACATTTATCTCCTGAGGAAACAAGAAAACAAACGAGATTCAGATGAGCCCTTATTCACCCATAAACTTTACTCCTCAAACACACACACACCAGATCTAGCAGTTACAACATATTTGAATGGAGATGGATAATTACAGTATGTACATTTCTTAAGGTTTTGGTACTATGTTATCTATTTTTTGTTTTTGAGACAGAGTCTTGCTGTTTCCCAGGCTGGGGTGCTGTGGCGTGATCTCAGTTCACTGCAACCTCCACCTCCTGGGTTCAAGCGATTCTCCTGCCTCAGCCTCCCGAGTAGCTGGGACTACAGGCACACATCACCTCACCTGGATAATGTTTTTGAATGTTTAGTAGAGATGGGATTTCACCATGTTAGTGAGGCTGGTCTCAAACAACTGACCTCAGGTGATCCGCTCACCTTAGCCTCCCCAGGTGCCGGGGTTACAGTCGTGAGCCACTGTGCCCAGCCTACTATTTTATCTATTTACATGTCTCCTCACTAAATGCTGGTTCTTTGTGGGTGGGGATTGTCTTTCTCCCTGTGCTTCAAATGTTGAAGGAGCTGTAATAATCTTTTCAAAGTACTACCCTCAGCAGCCATTTACTTACTCTAAATACTACTAAACTGATTATTTGGAAATGCTTTGTTTGCTATTGCTTTTAGAGTGCATAGTACATTTCTGAATATGCTTAAGGATGGCAAATCTCCATTCATCCAGAAAAAAAAAGATAATTCTTGGAAACAGCAGATTCATCTCAAGGGTAGCAAATAAAGTGAACAAATTGAATACGGTTGCTTTTTGCAGTGGTTCATAAAGTTGTTTCTAAAAGCTATTTAAACGAGTTCTAAATATCTTCTCAGCAATAAAGTTCTTGGAATGCTGATGGCTGCCCAAGGCAAATAACTTTAAAGTGCATTTACTTGCATACTAATAAACTGGCTGGCATACACACACACACACACACACATATATATACACATATGTGTATGTATATATCTGCATATGTATATGTGTATATATACACATATACGTGTATATCTACACACATGTATATGTATACATATATATGCATATAAATACACATATATGCATATAAATACACATATATGCATATATATACATATATATTTATATTTTGTTTGAGATGGTCTCACTCTGTCACCAGGCTGGAGTGCAGTGGCACTATCTCTGCTCACTGCAACCTCTGCCTCTCAGGTTCAAGCGATTTTCCTGCTTCGGCCTCCCGAGTAGCTGGGACTACAGGTGTGTGCCACCACATTCTGCTAATTTGTGTATTTTTAGTAGAGGTGGGGTTTCACCATGCTGGCCAGGATGGTCTCGATCTCTTGACCTTGTGATTTGCCTCCCTCGGCCTCCCAAAGTGATGGGATTACAGATGTGAGCCACTGTACCCGGCAGGGTATATTTTTAAAAAGCTGCATTTCAATCTTTCTAGTCATTTCATATTTCAAATTGTCATAATTGGGGCCAAGAGCACATGTAATAAGGGGCTGAGATAACCATTTAACAATTCCCCAATTTTTTTTTTCACTGTTTAAGGAATTTTTATTAAAGCAAGAATTTTATAATCCAAATTACGTTTCCTTGCTGAGTTATCAATTCTGTTACTTAAAACAGAACTGACATTTTGAGCTATTCCACAGTAAAGAATTACAAAATTAAAGAAAGGAATGCTTTAAATTTTTGTACTTTGCTGAAAATTCTTTTTCCCAGGGTGTATAAAACATTAATTTTTTATATTTTACTTTGTTGTGTTTTTTTTTAATCAATAAGTAATCTAGGACTAGCATTATGTTTGCTAGACCTGGCATTTGCTCGGTACATAAGGCTGTTTCCTTTCCTTTTTTATTTTATATTTTGCAATTTTTTCCCATAATATTTAAGTTTTTCGATGTTTAGATATTTTTCTTCGATGAAGCCAAGTTTCTTTTCGTGGTCCCTGATCAATTTTAAACAGAACACCGGTGGCACTGTTAACTGCTTTCTGGGCAGGCTCTTTAGCTTGGTGGGCTTGTAGTACAGCTACAGCTTCATCAACCTTAGAATGGAGTGACTCTGGAGACTCAAGCATATGAAGAAGTTCTGAATTATCAATCTCCAACAACATGCCAGTGATTTTACCAGCAAAAGTATGGTGCATGGCTTGAATAAGAGGAAACAGCCGTTCACCCAACATTTGCTTTTACTCTCGAGGAGGGGCAGATGCCAACATGGAAGCAATCAAATGTTCCTGACCTTGTACATGAATAAGCAGACTGTTGCATTGTAACTTGTGGCTGTGCATTAAGATGTTGCTGAGAATTGCAAACTCCCGCATCATGTTTATACTGTGGAACGGTGCGCAGAGCAGGAGTAGCTGCAGCAGCTGCAGCTGCAGGACGTGGACCCATTGTCTGTGTTGATGAATTCCCCAAATTTTTATTCCAGCCTATTTTGAGACTTCTGGAAATAAAACACCTCGATACCATTTGCCCTAGGGCTGATTACAAGGTACACTTAAACTGCTAAAATGATAGTTCATGTTATTCACAGTGCTAAGGTGTATCTGGTAATGCCCAGTGCTTTACTGAATTTACAGTATATTACCATTAATCCTCCAAAAAAAAAAAAAAAAAATTGCAGCCGGGCGTGATGGCTCACGCCTGTAATACCACTACTTTGGGAGGCTGAGGCGGGCAGATCATGGGATCAGGGGTTCGAGACCAGCCTGGCCAACATGGTAAAACCCTGTCTCTACTAAAAATACAAAAATAAGCTGGGCGTGGTAGTAGGCGCCTGTAATCCCAGCTACTCGGGAGGCTGAGGCAGGAGAATCGTTTGAACCCAGAGGCGGAGGTTGCAGTGAGCCGAGATCACACCATTGCACTCCAGCCTGGGCAACAGGGCGAGACTCCATCTCAAAAAAACAAACAAACAAAAACCGATTTGGCCTTTTTTTTCTTGGCAAACCAGCTAAAACTGATGTTTATTCTAAGAAATTACACCTCATAAGCAGTCTAGTCTAGGGCTTGGGATAAATATTACATATAGTAGTGGGATTAAGAGCACAAGGAAGATAACTCTGCATCAAAGATGATTGCAAATAATCTGCTACTTACTATGTGACCTGGGCAAATTACCAAACATCTGTATCTCAGCTGCATTACCTATAAAATGGGTGGCATACTTTCACCTCAGTCACTGTGATGATTAAATAATTTATATAGAGTACTTAATACAATGCCTAACAGCAACCAGAAAAATTTAGCTAATTTAAATATAGTTATTAGTAATCCATAAAAGGTCTTATAGTTAAATCTTGTCTAAATTCAAAGACCTCAAATAAACTGGACTTGCTTTCTTATTTTTTAAAATGACCATTATAAGAGTTCAGTTTATAATCCACCCAGATTTATCGAATCCTCTCTTCTAGGTATCTGGGGCCTTTTTTTTGAGACAAGGTTTCGCTGTCACCCGGGCTGGAGTGCAACAGCGTGATCACAGCTCACTGCAGCCTTGACTTCCCGGGCTCAAGTGATTCTACCACCTCAGCCTCCCGAGTAGCTGGGACCACAGCTGTGCACCACCACACCTGGCTAATTTATGTCTGGATCCTTTTCACTGACCTAAGATGCCTGTGCTTTGGCTTCACCGTCTAGAGCACAAACTTTTTGGTGGTGGTACTGAGTTTCAAATAATAAAATCATGAATGACACTAAACTTAAAACCCTGGGAAGGTCATGAGTTGAAGAGCTGACTACATCAAAACTATCCTGAGAAACTGAGTTATGATGCCAATGACAGATGGCTCTGCTATAGTTTCAGAGGAAATGAAACTATAAAAAAAATACACCAGGTATCACAATGAGATGATTTACTTGAAACAAGGAAATCTTAGTGGCTTAAGCAATATGTTTAAGAGGTTGAAGATAGGGCCAGGCGCAGTGGCTCACGCCTGTAATCCCAGCACTTTGGAAGGCCGAGGCGGGCGGATCACGAGGTCAGGAGACTGAGACCATCCTGGCTAACACAGTGAAACCCCGTCTCTACTAAAAATACAAAAAATTAGCCGAACGTCATGGTGGGTGCCTGTAGTCCCGCTACTCGGAAGGCTGAGGCAGGAGAATGGCGTGAACCCGAGAGGCGGAGCTGGCAGTGAGCCGAGATCGCGCCACTGCTCTCTAGCCTGGGCGACAGAGTGACTCCGTCTCAAAAAAAAAAAAAGAGGTTGAAGATAGAAATGGAAGACAGAAGTACAAACACATGTGCACACCTACAAGTTTTTGTATATATAGAGGGCAAGCAAGGGAGGTGTCAGAGCAATGGCAAGAATACAAGAAACAGCAAAGATGCACCTACTTAAAATGTCATTCACATAAATCTTTCCAGGATTCTTGTATTGGAATATAGTCTTTTATTTTACCACTCAACGATTAAGCCATTCAACTACACAACACAGATAAAACAGAAGTTATAACATATAAACCAGTACCTGCCCACACTTATAGCAGTGAGGGGAATAAAAACCAAGGTTGCACTGTAATTCCATTTGATTCTAAAAATCAAGTCTATTTGACATTGGTTTGAAGCAACAGAACCTTTATAGCAGATTCCCCTTTTTAAAGAAAAACCCAAGGAGAGATGATCAAGCACAAATGATCACTTCATGCATTTTATTGATAGTCTATATTTTAAATCTGCAGTATGACATCTTACATAGGGAAAAAAGCTTCTTCCTAAAAGATAACTATTAATAATCAAACCAGCTTTAATATGATTGACCTTTCAAGGTCTTGTTTTGCATTAAACAAGTTAACTTTTAGCAGGTGTAAAGCACTGTACAAAAGAAAACTGTGTACATTCTCAAAATTTAATACAGGGCTTCCCAACCAGGAGTCTGCTGGATAGATATTGGAGAAGGGTGTTATGTTCAGGTTTAAATTGAAAGAAAATGAGAAACCAGATAAAGCAAACCAACCAAATTAACTTCACTTTGTGCTCCTCTCTGCTTTTTTGAGTCTCTCCCGAAGGTCAGGAAGCCCTGGTGTAACAATCACTTTAGTCTTTACAGAACATACATCTATGTGCTTTGTGTCCAAAGACATAAAGGCAGCCTTTGTTACTGTTCCCCCTCCAAATCCCTTCAGGTTCTTATAAGCTTCAGAAAGCTTTCCAAGATTGCTGCCCTGTTCTTTGTATGAATCCAAGTAAACAACTATACCAAAGCAGCTCTTCCTGGGAGAAGATAAAACAGGCACAGATACATCAATAAGCCAACTGCGTACCTACTCAACTTGATACCTGATCACATGGCCCTACATCCTTAAAAGCAGCACCAGGGACAAATGGAGCTATCAAGAGGTAAAATCCAAACACTGGACAGTTAAAACACATACAAACCAGTTAAAAGAACATTAGTAATGGGGCACTAAATAGAGTTAAGGCTGGACAGCTGGTTCACCCATATCTTGGTATTGAAATAATTCTGCATGATGAAGAACTTATAGAGGAACCTTGAAATCAAGAGGCACCATGGTATGACAGGGTTCACTTTCACTGCATGTCTTTAAGATATCTACTACTCAGCCCAACTGACCATAAAGCAGCTTGTGGAACTTTAATAAACAAATCCTAATAAAAATAAATATCTCACTAATTTTTAGAGTGTTGGAGGGTATGCCTAGTTCCTTCAGATTTGATCAAGACATGAGAATTATAAAACCAATACAAACTGTTCTGTGATTATCACTTGACAGTTCTAACACTGTTAAACAGTTCAATTCCATGCTGTAGCCTTTAAGATACAAACTGGGGTTACTTAAATGAGATCACTCACTTGTTAGAGGAGTATCAGATAAATTTTAGAACTGTTCCAGTTAAGGAAGATAATTCTTAATTTCATAATCCTAAAAATTTTTGCAGGGCAGGTACTTAACTCACAGCTGTTTTAGTTGATTAAAAAATCTGATTTAAAAATAAGTGAGGCTGGGCGCAGGGGCTCATGCCTATAATCCCAGCACTTTGGGAAAATGAGGCAGGCGAATTGCCTGAGCCCAGGAGTTCAAGAACAGCCTGGACACGATGGCGAGACCCCATCTCCACAAAAAATTAGCCAGGTGATGTGGTGCATGCCTGTAGTCCCAGCTACTTGGAAGGCTGAGGTGGGAGAATCACCTGAGCCCAGGAAGTCAAGGCTGCAGTGAGCCGTGACCATGCCACTGCACTCCAGGCTGGGTGACAGAGCAAGACCCTGTCTCAAAAAGTAAAAAATAAAATAAAATAAAAATAAATAAGTGACATACTAGTTCCTCTGATCTTTTACTTTTTTCCAAATGAAGTATGCTGTCAATTTACATTTTTCATGTTTTTTCAAAAGCACACAATTTACTAGTTAATTCAATGAATTACAATACTGTTATTGAATATAAACATACTGAAGAATTAAAGGAAAAAAAACACACCTGACACTTTAACATGTGCCTTAACAATCTTGCATACTAAGGTACAGAATACTTTAGAAAGTAACAATCAGCATAGTCTTATAAGACTAGGAGAATAAAAGTGCCCTGCAAACATGGCTTCTATGTACTTAATATGATAAAACATGTGACAGGGAAGCCTGTAAGGTAAAACTTAAAAAAAAAATCAAATAAGGCAGATTATAAATTTTTTTGTTCGCAAAAGAACAAAGGAGAAAAGGGGAAGAATAAAAACATTCTCCATCTTTAAAAGAAAAAATATTAACCACAAGGTGCCACTATATTTTAGCAAGCTGTAAAAATGGCCTTCTAAAAGGAATTTTGCAATCTTTACCTCCCTATCATATGGGTATTTTGGGAACTGACTGAAAGTCATGGCTGATGCTTGACCCATTTCATGTCATGGACGCTCGGGAAGCAGGTAGTTAAATACAAAGCATATTATGTGACAACCCTCCATAAATATAATTTGAGACACTGACACTAGGAGAGGATACTTGGCACAGAAAAGACATGTTATTCCAGGGGAGGGGGACACATTACTTGAGGCAACACTTACAGCCAACCAGTTTCCTATCTTAAGGTTTGGATGAATTCCAATAATCATTTTAAAAAACTGTGTGTGTGTACACACACATATTTTATTTCCTGGTGAAGGTTTTCTTATGAACTGTATAATTACCTACATTCCAACACTAATGTGAACACTTTTCTCAATCCCCACCTCCATTAACACCATTGAGGTATAACTTACATGTTCTTTTTAGAGCAATATTCCAAATTAACAAGGTGGCTTATCTTCTATAGTGCTGATAGAAAGTCTGCAAACTTTTAACTTACCTTGCTCAACTTTGTTTCTAATAGTACTAATAAACCTCAACTTTGGCCGCACATGGTGGCTTATGCCTGTAATCCCAGCATTTTGGGAGACTGAGGCAGGCAGATCACTTCAGGTCAGGAGTTCAAGACCAGCCTGGCCAATATGGTGAAATCCCCATCTCTACTAAAAATACAAAAACTAGCCAGGTGTGGTGGCACGCACCTGTAATCCCAGCTACTCGGGAGGCTGAGGCAGGAGAATTGCTTGAACCCAGGAGGTGGAGGTTGCAGTGAACCGAGATCGCTCCATTGCACTTCATCCTGAGTGACCAAGTGAGACTCTGTCTCAAAAAACAAAACAAAACAAAAAAACCTCAACTTTGTCAGCTGCTCAGTTAAAACACTTCAAACATTTCAGACTAGTAAGTGAATTTTTAAAAACATCTGAAATATTCAAGAAAATTTGGGTTTTGGTACTTTTCCCTATGCTTTGAACAATGTGAACTCCCAACATTGTTTATCCTTGTTCCTCTTACTGCATGAAGTTCAAACTATGTCTTAAAGACAACATTTCTGTACTTAAGAAAAAGTGCAAAGACAGAAAATGAAATATAAGGTGTTCTGCAAGAAATGTTCCCTCGAGAATGGTGACTGGATGTTGGTGGGGGGAAAACGATTTTTGTTCTCCACCGTAATCTGACACCTACGAATGACCTTGTCTTCAATGTCCACAACACCAGTAAGCATGTAATAATCATGGACATCGCAAGATTAAAAAATTAAGTAGCAAATTCCACTAAAATACTTGTATTCATTCTATACAATCGAATGGAAATCCGTGAGTGCTATTGAAAAAGGTGTTCACATGCACATGTCCAATGTGTGCATTCCACTGAAGGCTACAAGCTTAAAATTCTATTTCCAGTGTTTATGAATAGCTTCAATATCTACATTCATAGCCAGCATTCTGCTTGAGTTACCTCTTACTTTAATACTTCACAAATGAGTTGTACATCTTGGGAGGTTAGGAAGGTATCTGTTGTCAATAACTTTCTCTTATGCTTAGAATGTGCTGCAATTAAACTATTTAAAATGAACGCCCCTATAATAATGAAACACTTTATGCCAAGAAGAAAACTGATTTGTTTTTAGCCAATCAAGACTACCCTGCAGATCTGAAAACTGTAGATTACATCCTTAGGAAAGGAGAAAAGGAGGCTCACAAATATAAAGGAATCCTGACTTTACACGGACACATTTTTAAAAAGATAAAATGTATTACATAAGCGCCATAAACAGTGAAATCTGCTTATAAAAAAAATAAGTGAAGCTTTGTTTGGACATTATTTCCTTGCAAGAGCAGTACATATCCTTAGTAAACAACTACCATATTTACAAGTTAATTTCCTTGATACTTAGGTAGGATTGAAAGCCAGAAGAAATCATGAAAGAGTGAGCTTTGAAATAATCTTTACAGCTAAGCTGATAACAGTGAAGGTAGCCAGACAATTCCTAAAGCAGACTTGTTTATTTTGTAGAGTATCTGACTATGTCTGGGTAGCTAGCTTGCTTTGATAAAGGCCAAGGACAAGTTCAATCCCTATTTTGGCCTGTTAAAGCTTTTCCCAGAAGAATAAATACCTGCTCCATAGTCATTCTAATCCTAACCCCAGCTAGCCTCAAAAAAGAAACTAGGCAAGACGACTGGGGTTATCATGAAGTTACTCCTACTACTAAGAAACCAACATAAAGTGCATGTCCATAGATAGTGAGTCAGCAGTCTCATTTTCATATATGGGCAGCACAATTAAAACTTGAATTTCAAATAACCCAACATGACTCACTTTCAACAAAGGATAAAAATCCCTTAATCTTCAACTGGTCTTTAAATTCGAGATGTTAGGTCTGTGTTAAGAGATAGTAATGAAATATTATCAAGTGTGCAATGGTACCTTAAATGACAAATCTCAAAAATAACACAAATTCAAGACTTTCCTATTAACACACACATGTGTACCAACTGCATTTCATATGCTACAAGTGGTTTTATAGTCTCTTTCCTCCATCTTTTCATTTTTGAGGAGCAGACTTGTAAAAACATCAATTTAACTTGTGCTAGGTGGTAGTGGTTTGTTTTTCTTAAACCAGAACTCTGCCAAATTTGCTGATCTTCTGTTTCGTCTACTCAGGTAGAATACCAGGTCAAGCTGCTGCTGCGGCTGCTCTCACCATATGAAACCAGTTTGTGTCTGCATTATTACTGTCTTCAGGAAAACTTTTAAATCCTCCAGAGCCGTTTTCTTTATTCCTTCCATCTTTCACTTCCTGCCTAAATCCAAGTTAAATTATACGATTTCCACTGGTCTTCAACACAGTTTGATTCTGCACTGTCCTTTCCTTTGCATGTCACAGTAGCTGTTCACATACATTAAATATTACAGATATGTTCTGCTCTTGACATCTACACACTTACAAAAGCAGCTTTGTACTTTGTTTGGTGTGTTTGTTACTATGTTGGCTCACAAAAAGCAGTTTTCTCAGTTCTAAGCATGGTACTTTACAATTTTTAATGCATTCATACAACAGTGCATTGGAAAAGTACTGAGCCTCTACAAAATAGCTTTACATTTTTAAACAAATGAATGTGATTTTTTTTTCACTTACACAAGCATAGGCTTTTTAATATTTCCACAAGATAAATATCTCAATTAAACTATAAGCTCACTCTACAGTGTGCCACAGTGATGGGCTTAGGAGACAGTTGTACACTTAGAAGATCCTAACCTTAGTGTTATTTACACTGATATGTCCAGTATCACCAAGTCTGAAAGGTGAACAAACAATATTCAGAATGTGGCTGAATTTGTGTCAACTAATAACTGGGAATGGTATAGCTTTAATCACTTATGAAACACATACTGTAACTTAGTCTAAACTGGTAATTTCCTTCGCTCCTCTCTCTTATGGCGTGGGAAAATTTAAAGATCAACATGAAACAGGAGCCATTGCTAAGGCAGATCTTTTAAGATAACAAAGGAAAAATTAACGAGTGTATATGATAAATTAACAGTAACAGTGATGCTACCAATTTAACTGGTACCGAAATCAGATTTTTAGGTCCTAAAACGTGGCTTTTAAAATACTTCCTTTTATTCTGGAACAAAAACTGGAGAAAGGACAATGATTCCTTCAGAAAGCAATGACTCAATTCAGGTTGTTACTTTACATTTAAGTACCACTCAAAAAGTGGACATAAAAGCAAGTGATTCCTGTTTGCCCATCACTATATCAGCTACATAGCTGAGAGTTCAGATCTTAATTACACAACACTTTCTCTGTTCCCAGAAGCTAAGACTGCTCTGCGACAAATAGGACAGGTAGAATTCTCAGATAACCAGCGATCGATGCAGTGGACATGGTACTCATGGGAACAAGGTAGTTTACGAAGTTTGTTGCCTTCTGTATATTCTGTAATGCAAACACTACAGGTTTTTAATGCATCATTTTCACCAAAACTTCTCATTGCCAAGTTGTCAATCTGTTCTTTGGTGAGTCCTCTAGGCTGGTCATCATCATCCTCATTTAAGAGGAAAAACTGAGCCAGGCTAAGGAAGGGCAAAGAGCCACTTTCATCAAATGTGACTGGGGCCCTATGTCGACCCTCTCGCCTGGCACCTGATGAGCCTGATGATGAGCTTCCTTCATTACTGCCTTCAAATAAATCTGAGCTAGCTTCTGAACTTTCACCACCGGAACTGGAACTAGGACTGGAACTGGAACTCGAACTGGAACTCGAACTGGAACTCGAACTGGAGCTCGAACTGGAACCAGAACTACTACCACCACCAGAACCCCCTCTTCCACTCCGTGACTCTGCCCTTTCCATATTTCGATTGGGGACTGAGCCAGTAGGCTCTGAGTCGCTATCACTGTACATAAAATAGCTTAACTCACCAAAACCTGTCATTATCTGCCTTAACATGGTCTGAATTGCAACAGATGTAGTCTCACTTAAACCAGTATTTAAGATTCTACGAATGGGAATTCTGATGGTACTGACATAGGTTCTCACACCTGCCCGCTCAGAACGTGAAAACGTACGCCTAAAACCTCCTCGTTCACTTTCATAGGTGACAGTGTTGTTTGGCGTCTGAGACCTAGACCGAGTTCTGCTGGCTATGCTATCTCTCTGCCGATATTCTCCAGGACGAACTCTTCTTACTTGAAGATCAAGGACTATGGTTGGAGGTCTCTGTCCTGATCCTGTAGATTCACCATTGGCAGCTGTGTCCGAAGAACCTGCTCCTTGAGAGGCATTTCTTGTTCCAGAAGCTGCAAAAAGACCTCTACTTAGCAACTCAGGCCCAGATATTTGCTGTCTCAATGTCACATGGTGCCGGGTTCTAGAACTTCCCTCCGTCTCATTTACCAAAGGATGTTCAAAAGTCTGAGATGAGATACTATGATGAGATCTTCGTGGAATTTCACTCATTGGATGCAGAGGTGACCTACTTCTCTCAGCTCTTGCTCTGGTTCTCCGATGGTCTGGGCTCCTGCTTCTTGCCCTCCTCTGACCTCTGGTAGGTGGGACCTCTGTTAATGCTTCAGTTGAATTTCGTTCTGATCTAGATGGCCTTGCAGATGTTGATTCAGATCGTGGGTTTTCCACTTGCCTTTGGCTGTTGTTTTCCACATTTTCTCCACTAGAACGTCTTGCAGATGGCTCATTTTCATTCTCTGAATTTTGGCTCCCATTATTACGATTAACATTTATCTCTAAACTGAATCTGAAATCACCACTGTTTGGATTAGTCCGGCTCACCGCTCTCCAAGATTGGTTTCCTCTTTGTCCACTTCTTGTTGTATTTCCAGTTTGTCTGACAGAGTTTAGCCAGTCTATTATAGAGTCACCATTAGACACATCATCTGAAGAGTCTCCTCCTGTTCAAAACAAAGGAGGGGGAGAGGGAGAAAAAGGAACTACTAAAATGAGGACAATCATATAATAAGTGCTCTAAAACTCTGCATTAAAGAATTTAAAGATTCGGAACACATTTCATAATTACAGATTTTTACAAACTACACTGCATAAACTTATAAGGCAAGAAAATTCTAATTCCATTTGAAAAGAGCAATCTATATTAGAGAAATTTAGAGAATTATTTGATTTTTAAAGGGAATCTAGAGGAAGTCTGTTTCCAGTATTTTATCATATAAAGGCCAAGCATACCACTGTGGGATGGCCAGAAGACATTTTTTCAGTCCTCTGCCAAAACACTAATGTAATCAGACTAGGTAAGGAGACAGTGTTTAACCAATAGTCACATTTAGTTCAAGCTACATTTCTGTCAAATTTTTATTAGTCTACATACTGTGCCTTCGATAACATTTGAGGTTGTTTTAAAATACAGGACTACTTATTGTAGCCATAAGAAAAATACAAACAAGATTTATAGGTTTAAAAGCATTTGCATATTTCTTAAAGTTACCAAGGTTTTCAATGGACATGAAATTAAAGATCAGATCAAATAAGTAGTCTGAACCTTGCATAGCACATACACTGGCATGCTCAAGAACCAAATTATTATCGTAGCCTCTCAGGTTACACAGTCAAAATCCCTACTCGACACTGGGAGGGAGACACCAGACCTGAGATTAGAGCAAGATTTCTCAACAGTGGTACTACTTGACATTTTAAGCCAGTTAATTCTGTGTCATGGGGGCTGTGTTGTGCATTATGGCATGTCAGGATGTTTGGCAGCATTCCTGCCCTCTACACAAATGTCTCCAGACGTTGCTAATGTCCCACATGGGACAAAATTATATCTCATTAGGAGCCACTGGGTTTAGACATTTCTTTTTGCTGGTGAAGAAGTCGCATGTTTATAAAGCAGGAATTAAGTAGGAATAAATTTCAATGGAGGTGAAAAACAAACAAAATCACATTTAAATAGGCCATTTCTCACTGTGTTCCAATTAACATAAACATCCCAAAGGTGAGATAGAAAAAAAATGCTGACATTCTCACTAAGGATAAGAAAATGTCAGTTTTCTTTTTATGAGCAGTTACTTAGCACCAAATTAATTTGTGCCAAATTTGGATAATCTTTGGCTGACATTTACTATTACAAAGCTCCTATCATTCTATCATCTATCCACCTCCCCACCAAAACCAAAATATACCTCTATTTTCATCTGAGTTTTGCGGTGGTGGGCCTTCTTTAATTTGCTGTAGTCTTCTCAGCAACTCTTCCTCAGTACTTTCACCTGAAATTTAACACCACAGGGCAAAAATGACATTAGGGGTATGACAATCAAATACTTTATCAGTGACTCATAGTAATCTGACACAAGATGATTAGAAAAAAATCATATTTTTAAAAGTTAAGAGAAAACGTAATAAAAAAAAAAAAAAAAAAGAAAGAAAAAAGAAAACCGGTGGTTCCCAACTCTCTGAGAGAAAAACCAAGGAGTAGGTAGGACCCGGGAAAAATTCACTTCTTTGGAAACATATTACAAGCAATTTACAAAGTTCTTTTGCATATAAGATCTAACTTTTAAAAATTGCAACTCTAGGCCAGGCATGGTGGCTCATGCCTGTACTCCCAGCACTTTGGGAGGCCGAGGCAAGTGGATCACCAGAGGTCAGGAGTTCATGACCAGCCTGGTCAACATGGCAAAACCCCATCTCTACTAAAAATACAAAAATTAGGCAGGCGTGGTGGTGGGCGCCTGTAATCCCAGCTACTTAGGAGACTGAGGAGCAGGGTCACTTGAACCTGGGAGGCAGAGGTTGCAGTGAGCCGGGACTGCACCACTGCACTCCAGCCTGGGCGATGGAGCAAGACTCCGCTTAAAAAAAAAAAAAAAAAAAAGGCAAAGGCAATTCTAAGCTGGGCACACAGTGGTATTGCATCTGTAGTGCCAGCTTGTTAGGTTGGGAGACTCAGGCAGAAGAATCCCTTGAGTCCAGCCAGGGCAACATAATGAGACCCTGTCTTAAAAGTAAATAAGTAAGTAATTTTTAAGAATTGAAGCTTTGAGAGGAAGATATTGTTATCTGCATTTTAAAATGAAGAAACAGACTGAGTGATAGACTGGCTTGCCAGAAGCCACATCAAACAGCAGGGCCAGAACTCCAACTAAGGCATTCTGATTCAAGCCTGGTACTGTTGGCTCAAAACACACTCCCTCTCTTAAAAGTCATGCAAAAACCTTACCTTTTAAAATCTAAGCAATTACTCAAAGGTAAGTAGAATTAAACAGATGAGGAGGAAGACAGACACTGAGTTTTAACTAGGATCAAATGGGACTTCGTGGGGTAAAAGATAATCAAGCACAAACTTCTAATTGCTATGTTACCCAAGGCTAGCTCTGGAGTATTACAACTGGGACATATTCAAAAAATCAGAGATTTAACAAAATAGAATAAGTCTTTCCTAAAAACTAAGTTCCCATTAGCTATTCTACACTTGGATTTTTATCTAGTAAGTTAGATAAAGCTAACTAAGAACATTAAAAATTCATATTATAATTCATAAGTTAAAAATCTCTCTGATATAGTATAATTCCAAACATGAGTAAATACAATCAGGCAATAAATACAGCAATAAATGTCATTCCATATCCCTTATATTAAATAATATTTCATAATGGCTAAAGAAATGGATTTTTAAAACAGGTTCAGGTATTTTTTTTTAAACCAGCAATTTACATTTATAAATCCTTAAATATATGTAAGCATACCTGGGGTGCCTAGCAAATTGTTATCTCTCATAAGCCTATAATCTTCTTCACTCAGGTTATTTACAAATTGATAGAAAGCTTCTTCCCGATCCAATCGGTCCATCTGACTTCTGCGCTGTGCTGCAGACTGATCACCACTTCCTTTGTCGTTAGAATCTGAGTTTTCCATATTGATGAACAAGTGGAAAATTACCTGAAAAGAGAAAGGAGACTAATCTTGAAAATAAAAGTCACTATGCATTCTATACAAGTTTTAATTATGTAAAAATCCAGAATGTAGGTCTAGACGTGGATTTTCAGACCTCAAATGAAATTTCCTAACAAAAACTCCTAAAAAGCACTGTTATATTAAGAGTAGGTCAACGGTTGGCAAACTACAGCCCTTGAGCCAGACAGGGTTGGCGAACTAAAGCCCTTGGGCCAAATCCAGACATACTGTGGTATTTTTTGTGTTTTTTTTTGAGATGGAGCCTTGCTCTCTCAACCAGGCTAGAGTGCAGTAGTGTGATCTCGGCTTATTGCAACCTCCACATCCCAGGTTCAAGTTGATTCTCTGCCTCAACCTCCCGAAGTAGCTGGGACGACAGGCACCTGCCACCACACCCAACTAATTTTTGTATTTTTAGTAGAGACAGGGTTTCACCATGTTGGCCAGTCTGGTCTCAACCTCCTGACCTCAAGTGACCCGCCCTCCTTGGCCTCCCAAAGTGCTGGGATTACAGGTATGAGCCACCGCACCCAGCCTCATGCTGCATATTTTTATTCTCCTTGCAATCTAAGAATGGTTTTTATATACTAACTTGTGACATACAAAATTCACATTTTAGTGTTCATAAAGTTTTATTGGAACACAGCCATACACATTCATTTACATGTTATCTATGTCTGCTTCTGTGCTATAATGGCAGAGTTGAGCAGTTTTGAGACTGTATGTGGCACTTCCATTGCTTTGGACTGCTGCTCTGTGCACTCCAAGTTGCAATGATGTAGTTATAACGACAGCATTTCAAGTGCTTTCATACTGTGACATTAAAAAAAACTGAGTACACGCTCATCATCTCAAACAAAGAGAAAAGTGGACTCTGAATGTCATGCTTAAAGGTGCAGCAGAGGATGGATTTTTCAAAAATCAGATTAGATGGCAAAGAATGCATGATTATGCAAAAAAGACTATATACTAAATACAATATATACTGACACTATTAAACACTAGTGACAATATTCCCAATTCACAGGAAAGCTACAGTTTAAAAAGTTAGAAAATTTAAAGTGAAATCTCATCACAAAATATTTCTTCACAAAAATAAAAATGAGGCTTCAGTCAAAGTAAATTTCCAAGCGGCTCATTTATTGGCTAAGCAAGGAAAGCTGTTTATTGATGGTGAGTTAGTGAAATTATGTTTGAGTGCAGAAGCTGAAGAACTGTGTCCAGAGAAAATAAATATTGGAATTTTGTTGAGTATAGTGGTCCAAAAAGTTGGGAATACTGAAAGCAACGTCACTAATCAACTGAAAAATAAGGTAAATGATGGAGTGGTTCTCTCTTTGGCTCTTGATTTGTTGACAAAATGTAACTGATACTACTTAAAAGTTATTGTTTATTCAAAGAACCAAGTGTTGATTATTCAAGGAGTTTGAACTGCAGAAGTAGCCTCTATGTGTAGTCTACATGAAATAATCATAGGTGAGAATATTTTCAAAGCTGAAAAAACTCTAATTCAGCACAACCTGAAGCAGAATCTGATAATAAGATATGTTACTACTGGAATGGTAAAAATACATATGGAATGGAAAAAGATCTAGTTGGACAAATTTACCAAGTTTATGAAAATGTAAGGTACTTAACGTTTATGGTTATTTATTTTATTACTCATCAGCAGGTGATCTGAAGAAAATATTTCAATCTATCATATTACTGAACCAGTAGCACTAATGATGAACTTCTCTCTTACGAACTCTGGTTTAAGTTCAAGTTCCATGAATTTTTGTCAGAAATCTTGTCTTGCTCTACCACACAGCATTTTGATGGGCTAATATTGGTAAAGTTTTATTGTGATTTGTTGTGCTCAAGGCAAAGATGGAATTTTTTTTCTGCATGAGAACTGCTCTCAGTTACTATTATCAAACAATGAATAGCTTGGAAAATTAGTGTTTCCTGCAGACTTGATAATGTTTCTTCATGAATTCATCCTAAAACAACAAAGCAAAAAACACTTATATATGAAACTTACACTGTGGTAAAGCCATTTCAACAATAACATTTGTATCACATGTAATGTCAAGCTGTTTTATATACTTCATGTGCTGACAAAGTAATGACAGCTCCATTCCCATACAAATTTGTAACACATACATTTTCTGAGCTCAAGCTACAATTCCAGAAGTGTTTTGCAGACCCCAATGTAAGCACAAAATAAATTTCCTTATTTCAAAATCCATTTAACTGTGCAACTGAGGAGCTTCCATCTAACTCTCAACTGGAAGTGGAAGTGGTATCTCTGCAGAGGTAATATGCCAAAAGGTAAATATTAAAATCATCTGGCTAGGTGTGGTGGCTCACACCTGTAATCTCAGCACTTTGGGAGGCCGAGGTAGGAGGATCACTTGAGCCTAGCAGTTCAAGACCAGCTTGGGCAACATAGTGAGACCCCATCTTCATAAAAAATTAAAAGATAAAAAATCGCCGGGCATGGTGGCTCACACCTGTAATCCCAGCACTTTGGGAGGCTGAGGTAGGCGGATCATGAGGTCAGGAGATGGATACCATCCTGGCTAATACGGTGAAACCCCGCCTCTACTGAAAATACAAAAAATTAGCTGGGTGTGGTGGCAGGCGCCTGTAGTCCCAGCTACTCGGGAGGCTGAGGCAGGAGAATGGCGTGAACTCGGGAGGCGGAGCTTGCAGTGAGCAGAGATCGTGCCACTGCACTCCAGCCTGGGTGACAGAGCGAGACTCCATCTGAAAAAAAAAACAAAAACAACAACAAAAAAAACCCATAAAAAATCTAACAAAATTCTGTAGATACCTTCTAAAAGATGAATACACTTCACTAAAATCATACACTTGTGGATTGCTTAAGATAATAATACCTATATGTATGAAAAGATACTTTCAAATATTAAATATTTAAGTTAGCCATAAATGAACATTTGCAAATGACTAATAAGGAAGACTAGCTATGAATCCCAATTAAGCAAAATGTTACCCTCAAAAGAGTGTCATTCTTCTTATTAGTAAACCTATCTCACAAAACACTGTACTCAATTAGTGTTATTACATTTTGAATTTTACCAGGAAAAACTGAGAATTTTGTTTCTCTCTTTTTTTGTGTAAGTAACAATATGCTCAATTTTGCTTTTTGATCTGCAAAGCCTAAAATATTATACTATCTGGCCTTTTACAGAAAAAGTATGCCAACTCCTGTTCTAGGTAATACATAAACTTAGCCAAAAATTCTTATTTGTCATTCACTATTTGTACGAGTTTAAGGAAACCAGAATATTGGCAGACATTCCACACATATTCATCAATTAACTGCACACAAAAAAACAATGGTAGTCAACAATCTAAAATACAGGGAGACTACAAACAAAAATGTTCATCCTGATTCTTTCCCTTACAACCCCAGACTCCCCTTACGTTCCCCACAAACACAACTAAATTCCATGAACATATGTGCTACTGACCGAATGTTCCCCTCAAATTCACGTTGAAATCCTAAACCCCAACATGTGAATGTCCCCCTCAAATTCACATGTTGAAATCCTAAACCCCAAGATGAATATATTAGGAGGTTGGGCCTTTGGTCATAAGGATTGGGCCGTCATGAATGAGATTTACGCCTTTATAAAACAGTCCCCAGAGAGTTCCTCTGTCCTTTTGCCATTGAGGTTAAAGTGAGAAGACAGCTGTCTATGAGGAATTGGGCTCTCAACAGATATCAAATCTGCTGGCACCCTGATCTTGGATTTTCCAGTCTCCAGAACTGTGAAAGATATGTTTTTGTTGTTTATAAGCCACCCAGTTTACGATAGTCTATTACAGCAACCTGAACAGACTAGGACAACATGAAAATTTGACTTATGGAAAAAGGGTAGTGTATATTGGTACTATGACTTAACCCCACATACACCCACACACAACACCTGAAGTGCCAGAATATTCACAAATCAATTCTAAAGAGAAAAGTCAAGTCTTACTCCAGATATAAAAACACAAAGAAGCCTGTCTTGTCAAACCCTGCCTGCTTGCTAAGCCTAAACAGATTTTAGTCTAGACATGGGCATACCTAGATCTCCACTGTTTTCCTTAGATCATTATTCTTAGAACTATCCTATCATTGTTTAATTAAGATGAGCATGTCAAGAAACGTGGTGGTGGTGGTGGGGGGAGATCACAATATTTTTGGAGTTTGTTAATCTCATAATTGAGATTGCTTAATTGTAGTAAGATTATACTATATACATTTCTGACAAATGCTTACTTTATAATACTTGAAACTTTGACGCTTAAATAAAACACACACAAAAAACAGGCACTAAAAAATACAAAAAAAAAAAAAAAAAAGTAAAGGAAGCCAAGTTTTCCCACATGAATCTCAGGTAATACAACTTGGTATTGGAAATGGTAAAGGCAGCTGATTTTTTTTTTTTTTTTTTGAGACGGAGTCTCGCTCTGCCGCCCAGGCTGGAGTGCAATGGCACGATCTCGGCTCACAGCAAGCTCCGCCTCCCGGGTTTACGCCATTCTCCTGCCTCAGCCTCCCGAGTAGCTGGGACTACAGGCGCCCGCCACGTCGCCCGGCTAGTTTTTTGTATTTTCTAGTAGAGACGGGGTTTCACCGTGTCAGCCAGGATGGTCTCGATCTCCTGACCTCGTGATCCGCCCGTCTCGGCCTCCCAAAGTGCTGGGATTACAGGCTTGAGCCACCGTGCCCGGCCAGGCAGCTGATTTTTAAAAATATAGAAGAGCACAAAGAAAAAAAAAAGTCAGCCATAATTTCTCAAATTTGCTAAGAACATTTAACCAATGTTCTTAATAAAGCAGTTAGTAGTTTGAACGCTAATGCATGAAAGTTAAGACAAAATTCACTTGTGTAGGATACGTAAACAGTTCTGAAAATAGCTGCAGGGTTAAAAGGCTTGAAAAATATAAATCTTCCAAAGAAGGCAAAGATATCTGGTTAAGTTCTGACATGTGAAGGACATGAATCAAAGAAAAGAGAAAACTCACATGCCAAGGACAGTTACAGCAGTGGCACAAAGTCTTAATAATAGTATCAGGGGGCTGGGTGCAGTGGCTCACGCCTGTAATCCCACCACTCTGGGAGGCCGAGGCAGGTGGATCACCTAAGGTCAGGAGTTTGAGACCAGCCTGGTCAACATGGTGAAACCCTGTCTCTACTAGAAAAAAAAAAAAAAATTAAAAATAAAAAGAGCTTGGTGTGGTGACGCATGCGTGTAATCCCAGCTACTTGGGAGGCTGAGGCAGGAGAATCACTTGAACCTGGGAGATGGGGGTTGCAGTGAGCCGAGATCATGCCACTGCACTCCAGCCTGGGTGACAAGAACGAAACTCCGTCTCAAAGGAAAAAAAAAAAAAGTTATCAGGGAGGTAAAAGCCCAGAAGGAACAGAAACTTGCAAAAATATGCGAAAGACTTAAAACACTGAATGTGAAGCAAGAAAGGGGTCTTGTACTGAGTATGGAGGGGGGTGCATCAGATATATTAACAGAAGACAGAAGAGTCACTCAACTTCCATTTTGTTTCTATTTTATTCAACAATGAGAATCATCTAACTGGAAAGAGTGGAAAAAATAACTTTTCAAAGAAAATCAAAAGCCAACAATGCATAATTTCTAATGACAATCTTTTTGAGATGTCATAGAGAACAGGAGAGATGCTAAATGATCCAATCTTCAAAAAAAGTGAGATCTATAAACTACAGAGCAGTAAAATCTAACAATACATCTAGGGGAAAATTCTGCAAATACATTATCAGATAAACTACAAACATGTAGAAGACAGTATGTTCACAAGAAGTGGAGTTCACTGCTGGTAAACTTTAAAAAATACAAAAAAAACCCCGAAAAGATTAACCTTATTTGCATTACATAGGGATGGTTCCAAACCTTGGCTTGCACATTAGAATTATTTAGGGAACTTTCTCTGGGGTTGGTTAGACATGGATATTTTTTAAATTTCACAGGTAATTCTATTTTGAAAGTCAGGGATGAGAATCTCTTTGATAGGTACATCAGGATAACATTGCTGACTTACTGACTTCATTTCTGCACAGGATCTGAGGTTTTTCTTCCTATTATGAAGAAATATAGATCAGTGTAATAGGAATTATCTGGAAATCTTGTTAAAATACAGATTCTGATTCAGTAGATTGGGGTAGGGCCTGAGATTCTGCGTTTTTATTAAGCCTCCAGGTGATGTTGATGCTGAACCTAGAATCATACACTCTTTGAGTAGTAAGGAGCTTGATGACAATACAATTAAAAAGATTCACAGTTGTTGAATACCACCCTCGAAGATTATGAAGCAATGTTAACTTGCAAACAGCCCTATAAACTTTAGCATTTTTAAATGAACCAGTTGGATGAATCTGCCCAAGACATGGTAAACAAATCCATAAACAACTCGAAGCTGTGAGTTAGCACGAATTATCAGTGGATTCCTAGGATGGGCTGAAATAAAAACAATGGTAAATATCCTACCTCAGACACTTTAATGAAGGGCCCATAGTAAAAGTATACAGTCGGGGAAGAACCTGTCTTGGCAGTTCACATGAAAGATACCTCAAGTTTTTGGTTAACACAAGCTCAATAAAAAGCCTGTCTGACCTGGCTACAAAACCTATGAGAATCACAAGTTGCTTCCATAGAATGGTGTTCAAATAAAAGCAGGTAACAGCCCCACTGAAACTTGCTGTTCAGAGTACATGTAGAAGGCCGGACATGGTGGCTCACACCTGTAATCCTAGCACTTTGGGAGGCAGAGTTGGGCGGATCATTTGAGGTCAGGAGTTTGAGACTAGCCTGACCAACATGGCAAAACCCAGTCTCTACTAAAAAAAATACCAAAAAAATTAGCTGGGCATGGTGATGCATGCCTGTAGTCCCAGCTACTCGGGAGGTTGAGGCAGGAGAATCGCTTGAACCTGGGAGGCAGAGGTTGCTGTGGGCCAAGATTGCATCACTGCACTCCAGCATGGGCAACAGAGCAAGATCCCGTCTCAAAAACAAAAGCAGACTACATGTAGAGTAAGTGAAACACTAGTGAGAAGCTTGGGAGCATCACAAAAGAAATGGATGAATTACCTGGAGGTACTTAGCCTGCAGAAAGACTAAAAATGGACACAATTACCATCTTCAAATATTTAGAGAGGAATAACATGAAAGAGAGCGCAACCACAGGGTTAAATTAGAGTCAATAGTTAAAGACATGTGGAAGCAAATAATTCTTCCTTTCAGTAAAACAATCTAACAAAATTGCCAAAAAAAGAGAGATGCTACCAGTCTCTTGAAGCAAGCAAACTATCTGTCTCCAGAGATAATCAAGCAGAAGCTGGATATTAAAAAAACGATTCGTTATTAGGTGAGAGCCAGAAGAGACTGATTCCGAAAGACCATTTGGACTAAAATGCTATTCAGGGTAGTGAAGTCTCTTGGTCTTCTATTCTGGGCTTAGGGTCATAGTAAGCTACATACTCCAGTGACACAAAATTACAACATTTTCTTAGCAACACCAATCCGCTTAGGTTGCCTCTACCCCATACTCCCCTTCCCTGACATACCTTGTGCTTTACTACTGTCACAATGTACCGCTATTCCCCTCAGCCCCCTCTTAGCCTCTCCCTATTTCACCTACCCTTCAAGATCCAATGAGATATTCCCTCCTAAGGAGCTATTACTATCTCAGCTAGCAATTTTTCCATCCATCTCTGCATATAGCACTTGTCTATGCTACTAGAGTGGCACTTCCTGCCTTCCATAATGTTTTATATTTTTGAAGTGTATGTGTCTTCTCTTCCCAAGTAATTTCTTTTAGGGAATGAACCAGAATTACAGTCCCTTAAAAACTGCCAAATGCCACTAGCACAGTGCCTTGCATATTGTGGATATTTAAATGACTGAAAGTAATCCAATGTGAACACTGAGTTCATTTCCCTTAGTAATCTGTCTGAAACAGCACGGTCCAAAAGAGATACAATTTGAACCATATAGGTAATTTTTAAAAATGTCAAGCAGCTGCTTTAAGAGTAAAAACATGTGAAATTAATCTTAGTAAGGTATCTTCTTGACTCAACATAACCAAAAAAAATCATTTCAGCTGACTGCGGTGGCTCATGCCTGTAATCCCACCACTTTGGGAGGCTGAGGCAGGCTGATCACAAGGTCAGGAGTTCTGAGACCAGCCTGGCCAATATAGCGAAACCCCATCTCTACTAAAAATACAAAAATTAGCCGGACCTGGTAGCAGGCGCCTATAGTCCCAGCTACTCCTACTCTGGAGGCTAAGGCAGGAGAATTGCTTGAACCCAAGAGGTGGAGGTTGCAGTAAGCCGAGATCAAGCCACTGCACTCCAGCCTGGGTGACAGAGTAAGACTCTGTCTCAAAAAAAAAAAAAAAAAAAAAAAGAAAGAAAGAAAGAAAGAAAGAAAAAAAATCATTTCAACATATCAACATAAAAAAAATCATTTAGATGTTTTACATTAAAAAATACTGTCTTTGAAACCTGGTGTGTGTTTTACACTTAAAGCCTTTCACAAGTTGGATGCTAAATTTTCAACGGATAAAATGGAATGTAGTTCTAAAGTTGTGTTTCGTGGAAAAACATTTTACACTTCTTCAGTTTTTTAAACTTAAAATTAAAAAAACCTTAAAATTTCAGTTTCACTAGTCTTATTTCAAGTGTCTAACAGTCACACAGTGGTTAGTGGCTACCATATTGGGCAGCATAACTTTAAAGTATTTCTTTGTAAGACAGAGAAATCCCAAATAGGGAGAGTTTTAAATGTGACCAATATATTGTTCATGCTCTACAAACCCACTATTTGCATCCCCTTTATGTTTTCCAAAAATAAAACAATAAGGTTCAATATCTTACAATGTTCAATACTCATGGGATAGATAAGTCTTTCCTATGCTCATGAATCTTCAAGATTCATTCTTGACCTTTTAGAATTTCTACTATTTCCTACATGGAAACTAGAGACAAAACACCTCCATTCAAAATTTTCCTGACACTGTGATTTCAGAGATTTCTGAATCCTAAACAGCTCCTGCTTGATGAGCTTGGATTTCATTCCATGAAAGAGGGATTTCTAAATTTTATTTAATTCAAAATTTAAATGAGACACACTCATAAAGCAACATGTGAACAAATCCAAATCACTACCTCTTCAATAATAATAATATGCTGCTGTCTCCTTTCCCCCTACCCTTCCATATATATGCCAGAGACAATCAAGGAAAATATTTTCCCCGTGATATTCCTGCAACACACTTATTTCAAAGACTCCATCCTTTCTGCATTAACTTAGCATTTCCCATGGACCGGAATCGGGGGTCAAGACATTTCAGCACTGGCAAGGCACTCCTTCCCTTAAAAGGGAATTTAAAGAGTAAGCTATGGCTACAATACCTGCAGAGGTCCCCTGGACTAGAGGTAATTACATTTGCAAAGAAAATGGAAATCAAGAATTCAGGCAATGCCCTCAAATGCCTTGTAAAATAATTTTACTCTCACACACCCAATGAGCCCGGTCTTATTTTAAGCAGTCCTTCACTAAGTGGCATAAAAAAAAGAAATGGAATAAATCTAAAAACCACAAATTCTGCCCCAGGTAGATGTAATCTGCCACTATTGTTTACTAAGTGCAAACAAACATTTTAAAGTTTAGGCATGCCAAAAATATCAGGAAACCATAGTCCAAATGATCAAATACAGCTCTATCTCCATTTTGGGTGTGAAAATATTAGTGAAGAATAACATATTAACAAAACAGGTCTCCAGATTCTAGTTTACAGTAAGTAATACTGTGGTACATTTCTAGTTGAAGTAGTAAGAGGAAAAAAAGAATCCTTATACATCCCTGGGATCTTTCAACATCACTGTAAAAGAGAAGGACATAAATCTATTTCTTATCTCACATAAGTCAGAAATTTTGACTTCAGCATATGATTAGCATCAGCTGTTTTTCTACAAAGATTACCAGTGAAACATACAGTAATTTAGACAATGAAATATAATTGTTTTGAAGTCACTTAGGTCTCTCTCTGGCTATAAGCAATACTCATCACCCTGTATTTACACAGCCCATACACCTGTATTTCATTTAATCTTCACAATAATCCCATGAAGTAGGAATCACCACCTCTACAGGTGAGAAACAGAAGCACAGAGAAAGAAAGTGATTTACCAAAAACCATGTGGCTAGTAAATGGAAAGGGCCAGTAATTAAATCCAGGTCTCTGCATTCCAAATCCAGTCAACTTTTCACTAAGATAACCGCCCTCCAACATAACCCAAGACTCTATACTTTAAAACACATTCCTTCCTTCAATCCCAATAGGGATGACTAAACTATTCTATGAGCTTTTTACAGCATGTTCACTCCCTGTATGAAAAATTCCAAAATGACAAAACACCTTTTATAAGCAGCACAAACCTAGATGGACTTATTTTTAAATAAGTCAACTTTTAGTAATTTTTAAAAATACAGTTGCTCCTTAGATAAACAGCATATTTTATTAAGCTTATTTCTTTTACAGTACTGTGTGCCAATATATCCAAATCCATTCCTGGAAACAAGAAACCAAATTAGAAATTCTGCCCAATCGTTTCAAAGAGCTACTCATCTGGTCAATGAATGGGATTGTATCAGGTAAATTTAATTCTGGAGAGGAAAGGCCAGCAAGAACACCAAGCCTGAGATTTATTTAAAACAGATTTTATTCACCTTGAGAATTTTAAAGTATTGTTAATAATCCCAACTTCTTCTAGTCATTATTATATATTAATATAAATTATGCAAATGACTTTCTGATTACTGCTAAATGTAATATCTCATTTAATTCTTCTAATCCATGCACACCAAACTTTTAAAAATTTAATTGTTATAATGTTAAGGCAAAAAGTCATTTAAAACATATTGTTCAGTACTAACAGGTCAGGAGACCTGGTGCTAAGCATAAACACAGGCATGTTATATTTGATGGACACACTACATTATAGTACCCAATTAAGGAGACTTAAGGCATCCAAAAATACCATTAATAAAACAGACCTTACAAAACTAAATTCTGAAACACCAAGTGAAATGCTTGTGTAAAAACCAATTTTAAAAAGTAAGTCATCTTGGCTGGGCATGGTGCCGGCCGAGTGTGGTGGCCCACACCTGTAATCCCAGCACTTTGGGAGGTCGAGGTTGGCGGATCGCTTGAGCCCAGGAGTTCAAGACCAGCCTGGGCAACATGGTGAAACCCTGTCTCTACCAAAGATACAAAAACTTAGTTAGGCAGGGTAACGCCAATCTGTGGTCCCAGCTACTTGGGACCTGATGTGGCTGAGGTGGGAGGATTGCTTGAGCTTGGGGGCAGAGGTTGCAGTGAGCTCAGATTACGCCACAGCACTCCAGTCTGGGTGACAGAGTGAGACTCCATATCAAAATTTAAAAAGTCACCTGGAAGAAATTACCTCTTTTGTTTTGTTTTTTTTTTTTTTTTAAAAAGGGGGGGGTGGGAGGGAGGAATTAAGGTAACCTAACATCAAGTAACTACTAAATCGTGTTGAATATGTTCACCTTGTGCATGTGTTCATTCAAGCTCCAAATTCTATAATAAAGTTCTAAAGCAGGACATGCCAATGTTTTAAAAATTACAGGTATGAACACAAAAATGTGTCACACTGACAAGAGAAGGGCAATCCATTTTGTTTGCAAGAGCTTCATTAAGAACCTCATAAAGGAGGCCAAGCACAGAGGCTCACGCCTGTAATCCCAGCAATTTGGGAGGCTGAGGCAGGCGGATCACCTGAGGTCAGGAGTTCAAGACCAGCCTGACCAACATGGTGAAACCCTGTCTCTACAAAAATACAAAAATTTGCCAGGCATGATGGTGGCTGCCTGTAATCCCAGCTACTCGGGAGGCTGAGGCGGGAGAATCGCTTGAACCTGGGAGGTGGAGGTTGCAGTGAGCAGAGATCGTGCCATTGCACTCCAGCCTGGGTGACAGAGCAAGACTCCGTCTCAAAAACAAACAACAACAACAAAAAACCACGCACCACAAACACACACACACACACAAAACCCAAAAAAGAACCTCATAAAGGAGATAAGAACTAATAACATGTGATCTGTGTCAATGAAGAAAATGTTAAATACCATCACCAAAATGAAAAATACTTTATTCAGTTTTTAAAAAGTTAAATCACAAAGAACTGCTGAATTTCAGGCCAGAAACCAAAAGTACCATCATGTATGTAGGCACCAAAAGCGTTGGGGATTCTTCATATATAGAATGTTTAATTCAAATGCTACGGTATTTGTAACAGACAAATATTTGATAACAACCAGGTATCTTTTTTTATTCTACACATGGGTAGCAGGGTGAAATTCAGCTCTGTGAAAGGAAAAAAGACACACTGAAATCTAGTCTTGGCTATAACTTGGTTATGTGGATTTGGCCAATTCATTTAACCTCTTGTGCCATAGAATCTCCACCAATATTAGAGTATTGGATTAAACCATCTGCAAGGTACTTTCCAGTTCTATGTATCTGTGACTGTAAATAAGACATAACCTAGGCCACATTTCGATATTAAGAAAAATTAGGTTTAGAAAACAGCACAAATAACTAGGGCATAAGCTTATAAGCTCTGCTTTTCTCACTACCATTTCACTCAATGTACTTCTACCTCCACTTATGTGGTTATCTTAACTTGTTGAAAAGAAATATAAAGCATTCTTAAAAAAAAAAAAAAGAACAGGAAGGGTTAATGTCTCACTGACTTTCCTTATTGCATGATACCTCTCACCAACTAAACAATTTGTTGATAATTTCCAAGAGTGATCTATCAGAAAATGCTACCAAGGCATCCACCACTGCTCATGCTACTATAGCAATAAGAGATTCTGAATGGCAGTTAGCTTAGCCTCCATTTACATTCTTCTATCTTTACCACTTGAAAAGGACAGAGAAAAACTAAAAGGACTCAGGAATGTTCCTCATGTACCTACCGACTTGCAGCTCAAACAACTTTTACTAAAACCCTCTAAAACAGTTAAACTGAAAGAGTGTTAAGAACTTCAGTAAATCAAAAGACTGAAGACCATGCCAAATTCTGTCGATCTACAGGATCAAGTTAGTTAAAAAAGGAAACCATTATGACATTTCATCTCAGTCAAATACTTTAATCTAGACAGTGAATTTAATCTTCAATTACCCATTTTATGTTCTTTTATTATCGAGCTATGCCACTAAATTAAAATTTGGTCTTATCCATAAACTCATTTTGACTTGCTTCTCTCATTATTCCTAAGAAGTCAAAAAGAAAATGACTCAAAAACCCAGAGTGCATGTGTTTAAGTTATTAATGTAAAAATCACTGATAACTGACAATGCTGGTGTTCATCAGTAACTAAGGCACTATTTTAAGGACCTAAGATTTTTCCATCAAAAATCAGGTTTTTAAAGAGTGAAGCCAATTTTTAAAATTAAAATCACTTAACTAAAAATACTATCTATACCAATCAGTTATATTATTTGAGGAAATAATTTTGTATTTAAGACCAACCATGATGACAATTGTCCTTCCTGAACTAGTATACCTATGTCCAGAAGAGTAATGGTTTACACTTGTACTGAAGCAATTAGTAATATGGCTCTCCCTTTCACTCTCAAAAGTGTCCCAGTTTAGATAATTCATATGGTCTTAGTTATAATCAGCACTAAAGGGAACTTTTATTCGTCAATAAAACATGAAAATTGTAGTTAACACCTTTCTTCCTACAGTCAAGGGATATCAGAAGGGACCTTTTGTCATTCCAGAAAAAAATTTAAAACATCAAACACAAATACCTCCTTTCTCCCAGGAAGTAACATGTTCACCATCATGGAAACACCATTAGCCTGTCAAATGTTTTAATAGCAACCCAACCTGTAGCTGCAAAATTACTGCAAGAAATTCACGAATCTATATAATGCACCAAGTGCTCTCCGCCTACAGATTATTTGTCTCACAAATATGTAGGTGCTATTATGACTAATGAGATTAAACTCTTGGATTGGGGGCTGGGCGCAGTGGCTCACACCTGTAATCCCTGCACTTGGGGAGGCTGAGGCAGGTGGATCACCTGAGGTCAGGAGTTAAAGACCAGCTTGGCCAACATAGTGAAACTCCTTCTCCAGCAAAAATACAAAAGTTAGCCAGGCGTGGTGGCACATGCCTGTAATCCCAGCTACTTGGGAGGCTGAGGCAGGAGAATCACTTGAACCCGGGAGGCGGAGGTTGCAGAGAGCCAAGATCACGCGACTGCACTCCAGCCTGGGCGACAGAGCAAAGCTTGTCCTGACCTTCCCCCAAACCAAAAAAAACAAAAAACAAAAAAACCCACCTTGGGTTGGAGCATTAAAATATAAGAAAATCTAGAGCAAAAATACCAACTATATATTTCAGGAGAAAAACCACAAGTTCATAAATATATTCCCCCAAGTGAGGTGTATTTTAAAAATACCTCAATTGATAAAAAGAGAAATGAATTGCTGGATTATCTGGGAAACTTTCATGCTTGAGGTTGAGAAAAAAAAATGAAAGAAAAATAGACACAGAAGTGTTGTTGCTTTCTTATATTGGACATCAGAATTTCAATTTATTATGTAAACTAGATACTTTCTGAAATCAATGGGCCATAGGTTTTGGAAATCTTTGTGTTAAAGAAAAACTTGTCCAGTTCTATGCAGTGGCACAAAATTCTAGGACCTCATTGGTTTGGGTTTGACAGAAGACTTTTTATTCTCTGATTGGTCATCCACTCTATTGTAAATGAAGAGAACAGGAGGAGGCTGGTTGGTGATTTGCTCTATTTCTGATCCACCATGGCCATGGAAAAATTAATGTACACATAATGTAATTCCATAAAGGCAGATGCCTCATTTGACCTACTATATTATTTAAGGTTCACTACATGTTCACTAACCTCAAAGATATCCAACCAGCCTAATATTTCCGGATCATTTCATTATTAAGCTATTTCTTAAAATAATTTCTGATTTTAAATTAAGTTTATCAAATTATATACAAAGAGCTATCTATTTAACATCTATCAACGAGCCCATCCAATTACAAGGCCTGCAAAATAGAATAAATATTTGTAAACATGCATAATAGCTGAAACAGGAATGTAACAGACAAAAAGGGGGGATTGCTGGATAATCTTTAAGTGTTAATAAAGGTTTCTGATGCAACATAACCTACAGACTTTTTTACTACAACCTTTCATTTTCATTGAATTTCCTATCTAATTAGACAGCAATCAAACCTAGAAGCATAATGTCACACAGGCCTGGGATAAAATGAGGGCTCTACCACTTAAAGCTATTTAACTGAGGACAAATTATACTTAACCTCTTTGGGTGTTTGGTTTCCTCTATAAAACAGTTAACATTCTCATAAGGCTTTGTTGTGAGGATTATAAAATAATGCATGTAAAGCACATAGCCTAGCATCACAGGCCTTCAGCAGAAGTTGGTTATGAATTTAGGCTAAGTATCCATCCCAGTTTGTCTGGGACAATCAAGGTTTGCACCTGTTGTCCAGGAATTATTAATGTTCCTTTTGTTCTTAAAAGTGTCTTGGTTAGGGCAATAAATTATGTGGTTACCCTAATGACAATGATAATAATAATGAAAGGAGTTAATACCAATTAAGAGTATCATGTATCAATTATGAATTTTTGAATCTTAAAGGAAAAAAATCAACCACCAAAGTAATGTAAGATCATACTCTTGTAAGCTATTCTACTGATATTTCATTTAGTTATCCAATGAACATTTAAATGTTATTTTACTTATACTCATGCCATTCCAACAATGATATAAGACAACAAATTTTTTTTTTGTTCTATACAGGTATTGGTAAACCTCAGACATTAAAGAGTCAAATGCACAGATAAAGCACTGGTGAGTTCCAGGTATCCAGAAACATTACCCTTTTAATTCCCAGTGAAAAGTACCCATTCTTATCATGAAGAATACCCAACACCATCTAACATCTATCAATGAGCCCATCGAATTACAGGGCCTGCAAAATAGAACAATAAATATTTGTAAACATGCATTCTACACATAAATCATCAGGAGACGCAACAAAAAATAAATTACCTGACTGTTATGACATAGTATTGAAATACAATAAACTGGATTTTAGTTTTCTTCACACTCTGCTCTAGAAAAAAAAAGAATCCATTATTCTTCCTCTTTTAAAAGATACACATTTTCTTTGAATCAGACACAACCTAAAAAAAACAAAAAACAAAAAACAATACAGACACACCACAACCCAACCTCACTCAATGCTAGTATTAGGGCATTTGGTGAGAGCAAGAAGGTCAGAGGGGACCAGGAGTTAGATAAAACATGTCTTTTAAGACTGAGAGACAATTTACGTTTCATTATAAGCTTAAAATAGGCCTTTCTTATCATATCAGTAATTATTTTCAGATTCTGATAGTCACTTTCAAGAACTTATCGGGCACATTACACTAGCCTAAGGTAGGGACTAAAGTATTAAAATTCATCAGAACATCATGGGCTAAAAAATCTTTGTAACATTTTTCAGTAAGTGGAGAGTGTCCTAAAATCAAGTTTTAAAAAGTGGATTGGTCTTTCTACCTACCTAAGCTATATTTTTACAGTTTAGAAAAGTCACGGGGAGGGGGAGGGGCTATAATTGTGCCAGTCTTCCAGGGAAGACACAATGTACCTAATGGGGTGATAAGTAGTTACTTTGTCTATAATCACGAAGAGTGAAAGAAATGATTAGTAGCAGTAGGTTTATTATTTCTTCCCCCTTTCAATCAGTCCAAAGCACTGCGGTTAATTCTGATTCAGGAAATGCGGGCTCCTTATTTCTGGCAAAAAAATCATTGTGGGGTCTTGCAAATGGTAGATGACAATCTGATATAACTGCTTCCTCTTGCCCCAAAATGAAAAAAAAATGACCTCAATAACAGGACTGCTAGGCCTCACATTCCCAGACTAACCTGTGGAATAAGTATGGTGAAACTGTCTAGGGAAGGAACGTGGCTGTCTCCTCCATCTTGAAATTAATCAGCATAAGGGAAAAAGGGACCGAGTATTCAGGAAGCAGAAGCCCAACCGGTTAATACTAGTTACTAAGCTATGGCGTGCGTGGCAGGTACCGCCTGCATAAGCAGAGACCCCTTAGACTTTTTTTTTTTTTAAACGGGGGAGGGATTGGGTTGTTGGTTGATTAAACAGAAATTAACTTGGAAATAATTTGGCCTAATTCCATCCCTTACCCAGGAGAAAACAACAAACACCTAACGGCTTTTCCCTCTCTTTTGCAGGGGATCCTTCCAGTGATACCTGGCAAAGGATATGCCAGGGTTATTCGAGCAAGACCACATTTGCCTCAGATCCTCAGGGAAGATGTCATCGCGGCCCCAGGGGGCGCCTAATTGGTAATACCCTGCAGAAGGGCACAAAACGAGGTTTTGCAAATCTGGGGAAATCTAAAGGCCCAGGAGTTCCCAGCATCTCACTTTGGGCAGCCTGATTTTTTACTTCCCTTTTCCCAAACCCAAGCCCGCCATGAAAAACGCGGGGAGCTCAGGGAAGCCTCCAGAGAACAGAGAAGAAAAAGCCTGAGACGCTCTAAGATTCTGATGCCTGAGGCCAAAACTCGAAAACCGCCTCCCCTGATTTCCTAAGGCTCGGGAGGGCCTGGGCTGCAGCTCGCGCGGCCACGGAGAGGAAGTACTACCCACCTTCTTCCCCTTCAAAGCGCCTGTCGACTATACCACTCAACTAAAATGGCAGCGGCGACTACGCCACGGAGCCCCCCGCAGCAACGGGCCTGGGGTCCGGAGGCGGCGCTGAGCCTCTGCCACGACGCGTCACTCGGGCCATTTTGAGAGAACGCGGCAGCCGCGGCTCCGCTGTCTTCCTCTCGCTCTACATCCATTTCTCACAGGATTCCCAAGTCTTCACTTACTAGGTTTTAGGGTCAGGATCCGACTCGGTTGGTTCGGCCGCCGCCGCCGAGGCTGCTCCGCACCTCCCTGGCCGCCGCTCTCAAGCCCACTCCAATGAGTAGCTGGTTGAGACCCGCCTCTAGCCCAGCGCCTGCTCGGAGACGTTGCTCAGGCAGCCATTATCTTCCCCATTGTTACCAAGCAGCGACAGGAAACGACTGCCCACAACAGGAAGTGATGATGCCGCGTCCCGGCATCGCAGCCCCACTCCCAGCCTATTAGCCAATCCCAGTCGATTCCTCGAAAAGGCTCCGCGGGAGGAGGAGGGGGACGGCAGACGACGCGGCGGTTTGGAAAAGGAAAGCTGTTATGACGCCCACCATGTGACAGGCCCCACCCTCCTCCGCCATTTTGAATTGTGGCGAGAAATTTGCGTTGTGAGAATTGTGGGAACCTTCGCTTTCCCATTTTGAAAACTGAAGGACGTCACTGTCTGACTGCTTGAAGACATTTTCAGAGAGTGAGAAATGTGATATTAGTCTAACCTGACATCACATCAGTTCACACAATCCGTCCAGACCAGTTCATACAGTAGCCTACGTTTTATTCAACATGTATTTACTGAATGCCAACTGTATGTCAAACGCCATTGTAGCTGCTTAGGAAATTAAAATAGACCAAAATTTAGAAAGAAAACAGGCCGGGCGCGGTGGCTCACGCCTGTAATCCTAGCACTTTGGGAGGCTGAAGCGGGCGGATCACCTGAGGTCAGGAGTGCGAGGCCAGCCTGGCCAACATGGCGAAACCCACTCTCTACTGAAAATACCGAAAGTAGCCGTGGTGGCGGGCGCCTGTAATCCCTGCTACTCGGGAGGCTGAGGCAGGAGAATAGCTGACCCTAGGAGGCGGAGGTTGCAGTGAGCCAAGATCACACCACTGCACTCCAGTCTGGGTGACAGAGCAAGGGTCTGTCTCAAAAAAAAAAAAAAAAAGGAAATATCAAAATCCCAGTTCTTGAGTCTTTATAATTTACTGAGGGCCGGGGACAATAATTTAGAAACAAACAAATATATATACATATATATACACACACACAAATATATATATATGTATGTGTGTGTGTATGTATATATATATATATATATATATATAATGTTAGTGGTAAATACCAAGGAGAAAAATCAAGGAGAAGGGGGACGGAAGAGTTCCTTCAAGGGGCAAACGGATTCGAGATGTGTAAAAGACTGATAACTTTGAGGCGGTAACTCTAAAGTATTCGAAAAAGGGCGGTGATTGTAAAAGGGTGGGAAAATCTGATAACGTTGGAATTTGTAAAAGGACAGTTAAAGAAGGCCTTTCTTCGGTAGCAATGCCTGAAAGAATTGAGGGAACGCGCCACACAGCATGCCACTCCCATTGTCACAGTTAAAGGAAAACCTTACCCAAGTTTTTAGGTTCTTTTCCTTTTCCCAATTTTTCTGTTTTCCAATAGCATGCCAGCTATGCTGGCTTTCTTACTGTTTTTCCAGCAAAGCTAACTTCTTCCTACCTCAACTACTTTACCTTTGCTGGAATATTTTATTTTCATATCTTTGCTTTCATCATCCAAGCCTCACAATTATTACCTTCCTAGAGAAGCCTTCCCTGACCACCCTACATAAAATAACTTCTTCCTGAAGGCGGAAAAGGGTCTGAGGAAAAAAAAAGAAAAAAGGAATAACGATTTGTCCCATCTCCTTACCTGCTTACTTTTCTTGTAAAACACTTAATCTGAAAGTATGTTATTTATTTGTTTACTTCACCCTTTCTGAGAAGTAAACCTCTCTGTTTTGTTCACTGTTGTGTCCCCAGCGACCACATAGTAAGCCCTCAAAATACTTTGGGAGAATTACCCCCTCAGCTTGATGGATGTTATATCAGCCTGGAATATAAGTATTTCACTCCAAGCAGTTAAAAGAATATCCCTCATACTTACCTGCCCAACTCCCTAGAAGACTCATTGATATTGTCATTTTTGGCAGAGGGATACATGATTTAGGTGCTGTGTATCTACTCAGATTATTGTCTTATTTTACATAATCATGTACTAGAACGTTTACCTAGAACGTGTAAAATGAATTCTTCAGTAGCCTGCAATTGCCATTAAGCCTGATATTCTGATTATGGCAATAACATTAGCCACTCCTTAACGTATTCTTGAGGCTTATGTGGCTTAATGTAAAATATAACATCACAAAAGAAGTGGAAAAAAATATAGGTTACTATTTATGTTTCCTTCCTCCCTCCCTCCCTCCCTCCCTTTCCTCCTTCCTTCCTTTCTTTTCTTTTCTTTCTTTCTTTCTTTCTTTTTTTTTTTTTTTTTTGAGTCTTGCTTTGTTGCCCAGGCTGGAGTGCAGTGGCATGATTTTAGCTCACTGCAACCTCCCTCTCCTGGGTTCAAGCGATTCTCCTGCCTCAGCCTCCCCAGTAACTGGGATTACAGGTGCACGCCACCATGGCCAGCTAACTTTTGTATTTTTAGTAGAGACGGAGTTTCACCATGTTGGCCAGCCTGGTCTCAAACTCCTGAGTTCATGATCCGCCTGCCTGGGCCTCCCAAAGTGCTGGGATTACAGGCGTGAGACACTACTCCGGCCTAGGTTCATATTTCTATAGCCTTGGGGATGCAGAAGCACTTTCGAAATACAACACAAAATCCATAATGGGAAAGACTAATAAGTACAACTTCATAAATAAAAGTAAACCTTCTGAATGTCAAAATACAAGGTTAGTAAAGTTAAAAGACAAATGATAAACTGAAAAAAATCATTTCAAAATGACATATTACAGCCAGGGGGTAATATATTTACTTAATAAAAGATAAATGAAACACTAGCAAAAATGTTACATATGAAATAAACACATATGGCTAATATTAGCCTATAAAGAGTTGTTAAACATTGATTTTTAAAAAGGTAAATACCGGCCGGGTGCGGTGGCTAACGCCTGTAATCCCAGCACTTTGGGAGGCCGAGGCGGGCGGATCACAAGGTCAGGAGATCAAGACCAGCCTGGCCAATATGGTGAAACCCCGTCTCTACTTTAAAAAGTACAAAAATTAGCTGGATATGGTGGTGCACGCATGAAGTCCCAGCTACTTGAGAGGCTGAGGCAGAAGAATTGATTGAACCCGGGAGGCAGAGGTTGGAGTGAGCCAAGGTTGTGCCAGTGCACTCCAGCCTGGGCAACAGCAAGACTGCATCTCAAAAAAAAACCAAAAAAAAAACAAAAAGATATCTACTTCCATTTCAAAATGTGCAAAGAACATGAATGGGTAATTCATAAAAGGATAAAACACGTGACTGATAAGCATATGACAATATATTCTTTTTTTCTTGTGAGTAAATAACTTTATACTTGATGAAAATATATTCAGCCTTACTAGTAATTAATCAAAAATAAAAATAAAAACAATTAAGTACAACTGTTATGTATCCACAATAATTAAAAAACAACTGCTGGACTTGGTGGCTCATGCCCGAAATCCCAGCACTTTGGGAGGCTGAGGTGGGTGGATTGCCTGAGGTCAGGAGTTTGAGACCAGCCTGGCCAACATGGTGAAACCCCGTCTCTACTAAAACTTCAGAAAAAAAATTAGCTGGGCATGGTGGCAGGCACCTGTAATCCCAGCTACTTGGGAGGCTGAGGCAGGAAAATCCCTTGAACCCGGGAGGGGGAGGTTGCAGTGAGCCAAGATTGCGCCATTGCACTCCAGCCTGGGCAACAAGAGTGAAAATCTGACTCAGAAAAACCAAAACAAAACAAAAAAATTTAATGAACTAAAAAAATTTTTTAAAATTCCTTTTTTTTGCCTATCAGAATGTCAAGGATAAAAAAATTGATAATATTAATTGTTGATGAAGATCCTATGAAATGGGCGCATTTGTATCGCCAGTGAGACAAATTGATATCAGTTGTCTTTTTTTTTTTTTTTGACAGAGTCTCACTCTGTCTCTGTTGCCAGGCTGGAATGCAGTGGTGCAATGTTGGCTCACTGCAACCTCCGCTCCTAGGTGCAAGCGATTCTCTGGCCTCAGCCCCCCGAGTAGCTGGGATTACAGGTGTGC
Source organism: Theropithecus gelada (assembly GCF_003255815.1). Classification (NCBI taxonomy): domain Eukaryota; kingdom Metazoa; phylum Chordata; class Mammalia; order Primates; family Cercopithecidae; genus Theropithecus; species Theropithecus gelada. The sequence goes on along the minus strand of NC_037689.1, from coordinate 79,389,305 downwards.
GCCACCACACCCAGCTAATTTTTGTATTTTTAGTAGAGACGGGGTTTCACCGTGTTGGATAGGATAGTCTTGATCTCTTGATACTGTGATCTGTCCGCCTCAGCCTCCCAAAGTGCTGGGATTATAGGCATAAGCCACCGCTTCCAACCAGTATCAGTTTTCTTAAGGCAATTTGGTAATGTGTTTCAAAGGACTCATATTCATAGTATTTGAGCAACACGTCCAGGTACAGAAATTTATTTTAAGGAAAGAAGTGGACAAATTTGCAAATATGTATGTAATGCATGTGCAAAGATGCTAATTACAGTGTGGTTTATAACATCGAAATATTGACAAATCAGAAAAAATAACAATTCAACAATAATTAGTTACAGTATAACCACATAATAGACTACTATGTAGGCATTAAAAATGAGTACCTGAGCTGTAAATAGGTTCAGGTTACTTTTTTTGTGTGTGTGTGAGATGGAGTCTCACTCTGTCAGCCAGGCTGGAGTGCAGTGGCGCAATCTCAGCTAAGTGCAACCTCCACCTCCTGGTTTCAAGCGATTCTCCTGCCTCAGTCTCCTGAGTAGCTGGGACTACAGGCTCGTGCCACCACGCCCAGCTAATTTTTGTATTTTGAGTAGAGACGAGGTTTCACTATGTTGGCCTGGCTGGTCTCCAGCTTTTGACCTCAAGTGATCCACCCGCCTCTGCCTTCCAAAGTGCAGGAATTCCAGGCATGAGCCACTGCTCAGGGCCCATTTTTATGTTCTCTACCTCTTTTAGTATTGTCTTCAACATTTTACAATGTGCATTATTACTTGGTATTGGAAAGCGGTAGAGCCATTTTTATTTTGAAAGAAAAATCTGCCTGGATTTGAAAAATACATATCTCCCTTACCACTTATTCTTTCCATGCTTCAAATGTACTTTCTTTCTTTTCCTTTTCCACATATTCATTCGTGCTCTTTTATAAATGTGGAGCTACTTTACTTACGATATCAAGGAAAGTACTTCTGAAAACAATTTATCCCATGGTGGCATTCAGTGCCACTCTAGAACCTACCAAAGCGACTCCTAAATACTTATTTGGTTTCTTTTTAGCCTAATTGCATTTCCCTCCCATGTTGTTTTGTTTGTTTGTTTTGAGACGGAGTCTCGGAGTCTCGCTCTGTCGCCCAGGCTGAGGTGCAATGGTGCGATCTAAGCTAACTGCAATTCTGCTTCCCAGGTTCAAGAGATTCTCCTGCCTCAGCCTCCTGAGTAGCTGGGATTATAGGCACCCACCACTCCTGGATAATTTTCGCGTTTTTAGTAGACACGGAGTTTCGCCATGTTGGCCAGGCTGGTTTCAAACTCCTGACCTCAGGTGATCCGCCCACTTTGGCCTCCCAAAGTGTTGGGATTACAGGCCTGAGCCACAGCACCCAGCCCCATGCTCTTTTTATGTATGTGTGACCTTCAAATGATTTTTACCCGTTCTTGGTCAAGTGGCCCTTAACAGGAAAAAAAGAAAAGATCTTCCCAATCTTCCTTCTGTTCATTTTAACAAAATGTATTGATAATCTGCTACCTTCTGTTCGCTGGGGACATACCACCATCAGTAGAACATACACTAGAAGACCCTTCCCTATGGCAAGAAAGACATTGAAGAGATACTTTTAAATGTAATGAACATTACAAAGGAGACATAAGGGGACAATGGCAAGTATATGAAAGGAACATTTAAACAAAAGAAACTGTCATTTTTAGCTGAGACCTGAAGACGGAATGATGGTTCCGGATGAGAGGAAGATGAGAGAGGAACCCTGGGAGAGGGAATAACTCGTACAAATTCCATGGGATGAGAGAAAGGAACCTGGGGAACTGAAAGAATAGCTTGTTTTCTCTAGCAAATACTCTATTTTATTTTCTCTATAGTAGTCGTCAGAAAGGAATTTGTCTTGTTATTTGTTGATTTTGTTTGTTGATTTTATTTATATGTTTATAGTCTGTCAGTGTTTCCGCTGGCCCGCCCCCACTTCTGGCCAGTGTAAGCTCCGTGAGAACTGAGACTTTGCCCCACCCCGCCTCAGCGGTATATTCCCAGCCTAAAATACCTAAAAGGCACTCAATCAATATTTCTTCAATGAATCAACAAATTAGCTTGTAGTTCATATTAGACATTTTGGATCTTATCCTAAGAGCAATGAGAAGTTGTTGAAGAGTTTTTTAAAAGGAACCCCATATGATCTGATTCAATTGTTTTTCAAAATAAAAAAGATCTTCTTGGCTGCTATGTGTTTGAAGCAGTGTTTTTCTTTTTCTTTATAGTGGATACGGTCACTGTTTTAAGATTACAATACTTCTTTAAGAAACTCGAGGGTTTTTTGTTGTTGTTGTTTTGTCTTGTTTTTTTGTGTTTTTGTGTTTTTTTTTTTTTTGAGGGAGTTTTGCTCTATCATCCAGGCTGGAGTGCATTGGCACGATCTCAGTTCACCACAACCTCCGCCTCCCGGGTTCAAGCCATTCTCCTGCCTTAGCCTCCCGAGTAGCTGGGATTACAGGTACATGCCACCATGCCCGGCTAATTTTTGTATTTTGAGTAGAGACGGGATTTTGCCATGTTGGCCAGGCTAGTCTTAAACTCCTGACCTCGTGATCCACCTGCCTCGGCCTCCCAAGGTTCTGGGATTACAAGCATGAGCCACCGAGCCCAGCCAACTGGACTTTTTAAGAGACACCCACAAAATATTTATTTAGTTTAAGTATTGCCTCTAATGGCTAGGGAGGTTTTTAAATCTTTTGAATAAGAATCACTGGGCAAAATCAACTTGACAAGAAAACCAATGTCTGTCTCTTAGTGCTTCCATTTTGCCAAAGTTTGCACCTTTAGGAGTTCACAATAAAATTCAAGATATGGATGAATTCTAAGCGTTTGCTTCAGTTTGCCCTGAGGAGGGGAATAGCAAGATGGAAAGACAAGTGAAAGATAATCAGTGATCTATTAATTTATTCATTCAGTTAAGTCACTCACTCAACAGATACTTATTTTGTCCCAATACTCTGTGCTAGGCTCTGGAGCTGTAATCTCTGCCCTGAACATGCTCACAAACCAGGAGAAGAGTGGCATCCTAGTAGGATGTAATTTCATCTAGTCATTTGTAAACATATGTGAAAGCTAAAGTTGATGTGTTGCTTTCATTGCAGGGGCCCAGGTATCACTCTTTAGGAAGTCCCTTTAGGAGGTTTGTACCTGTTGAATGTCAGAGATCTTAAAAATAAATCAAAGTTTAAAGAGTATAGCACGCAAATCTTAAGAGTAAAGCCGTTTTATTCCTTAACATCTGTAGAAGGTATTTTTAACCCAAAAGCCTTAAAACAGCATCGTATATATTCATTTTATGGTAGTAGAAAAGATTACAATTGCCTTTGTTTCTAGCAGCACAATGTCTTGTTTATATTGGCATTGTTATTGAAAACCTAGTTTCTCTAGAGGTCAATGTATCTCTTTGAAAAGGTGTATTATGATGCATATTATTCCTCCCACAAATGCCCTGGAACTTAATTAACTGGGGTGGTTATCCCCCATTAAAGTATATTCTAGAAATAGGAAATGTTATTGCAAATATTCAAATATAGTAGAAATAAAATATGTACCCATGCTTGGTTAATTATGTTAGTATCAGGGGAACTCGAAGCAGATTTACTGTCATGTATTTTTTTCCTCCAGCTATTAAAGCAGCAGCGAAAGGTTTCTCTTCACATTCTACGCTTTCTGGGAATATAAAAGTAACCTGCCCAGTGAAGCAATATCAAGTGCCTTACACATCCAAACATAAATGTTTCAGATGCGCTGGTTTAGAAAGCACAGGGTAGTTTTCCAACTCATGCCAAAGCAACTAGAAAGTAAACTTTCTAGAACAAATTAAGAGCAGTATAATAGGGAGAAGACAAAAGGCTTGGATTTAGATAATATATACTCACTTTAGCTCCAATTTGTAATCCATTTTAATAAATAGGTTCCCCTCCATTTAATTATTTAAATTGTGAAGAATAAAAGGTTTACAGTAGACTAGGTTGATTATGCACTGCCTCTGACACCAAACAACTGCATACCAAGTTTCTCTTTGCAAAGACAAAATGACTCCATCCCTGCTTCTTATCTTGATTCTCCTCAGTCACCATAAAAACCTCAAGTCCATCTGGTCCCACATCCACCTAAACTTCCATTTTCATAGAGGTCAGCTTCCACTTTCATCTCCACTTACACTGTTCTTTGTGCTCTCAACAATTTCCACCAAGCCCTCTGAAACAGTGCATTCAATACTAATACATTCTCCAGCTTTCTTAGTCCCTTAGTAGAGAGTTTCTCCTTCTCAGTACTTTGACTGAAAAGTGCCAGCTTCCCAAAAACCTCCTCTCCCCCAAGAACTCATCTGGTGCTTAATTAAAATATAGATTCCAGGCCCCATTCTAAGATTCCGATTTAGACATTTTCAGGTGGAATTCAGGCATCTTCATTTTGAATAAACTCCCCAGAAAATTCAGATGCAGGCTATCTGCAGAGAAGTGTTTGGAAGATGGGTATACTTAAATCAATAATAGCTACCATTTATTGTGTACCTACTATGTGCCAGAAATAGGCACACTATCTCATTTACTTCTCACAAAAAAAAACCTTGTAAGATGTTATGAACATTTTATAGGTGAGGAAAATGAAGCCCAGAGCAGTGAGAAACATCAGGAAAAACAAAATTTATCTGCAATCACACCAGTAGTAAATAAAGGAGACAGGTTTGGACTCTAAGTGCATGCTGCATCTAACAACCCAGACAGGTCTCCTAGCTCCTAAACCAGGTCTCAAGTGAATCATAAATCTAAAAAATGTTTTCTTAAAGATTACTTAATACATGGAAAACTTGGCTCTGCTGGCAATTTCTTTCCTCAGAAGTTCTATCTGTATACCTTATACTACTAACGATCTTGAATGGGCATGGTTTTTTGTTTGACTGTTTTGTTTTTTTGTTTTTTTGTTTTTGAGACAGAGTCTTACTCTGTCACCCAGGCTAGAGTGCAGAGGTGCGATCTCAGCTCACTGCAAACTCCACCTCCCAGGTTCAAGTGATTCTCCTGCCTCAGTCTCCCCAGTAGCTAGGATTACAGGCACCCACCACCAGGCCCCGTTAATTTTTCTATCTTTAGTAGAGATGGGGTTTCACTATGTTGGCCAGTCTGGTCTCGAACTCCTGACCTCAGGCAATCCTCCCGCCTTGGCCTCCCAAAGTGCTGAGATTACAGGCATGAGCCACCACTCCCGGCTGGCATGGTCTTTTCAAATATAAGTTCTCTCTCCTTCCTTTCTCCCTTTCACCTCTTGCCCCTCTTCCTCTTTCTCTCCTTATGGCAGAAATCAGCCAAAGTCACCTATTTATTTGACCAGTTTCATTACTTTTTTCTTTTTGGCAGAACAAGAGCACTTGGAAATATTTAGAAAAAGGATGCAGTGTTTGACTTCAGGAAAGCACTGGCAGTGCTGCACTACATATTTTCAAGCACTCTAGATAATCCAGCTGTGAGAAAATGGCTATCAATCTTCTATAACTCTTAGTTCAAGGATAAAATATGCTATTTAAAAATACACCTTACTACCTACATAAATGGTAATAAGTAGTTAATAAAAATAGTATTTATTGTACATTTAAAATGTGTCAGGCTCTGTACTAAGTATCTTAAGGCTCATGATAAACCTGTGGCATAAGTATTATTATACCCATATTACAGCTGGGAAAATTAAAGTTTAAAGTAACTAGCAATGTAATACAGCTAGTAAGTGGAAGACCCAGGAATTCAAACTGAGTCTGTCTGACTTTAGAGTTCAGACCATGTGTTTAAGTACTTTATCTACTTCCACAAACTAACCTCTCAGGAAAATAGCACACCTTAGACAGAAAAAGAACTGCAAGTGGCTTATTAAAGAGACACACCCACATGACCCAGAATAGGCAGTGGAATCGCGTATTTTTATTTTAGATGCTTTTGTATTCCCCACAGAGCACTGGGCCAACAGATGCATTTGTTTCTCAAATGTTCAGTGCCTACCTCCCTTATAGCCCTTTCATATTGAATAGTGGCTGACCTGCGGTGGTCTGAGCACTGAACAGAGAAAAAGAAATACTTCATGTTCCTTTTAACTCAATGCACTATCTTCTCCATCATGGTCTCTCAGTTACTCCCATACTGGAAGGCACACTTGCACTTTTGAAGGAAGGATTATTGCTTGAAGCTGCCTGATTTTGAACACCTAAAAAGTCTTCTTTTTAGATAGAATTAAGTCTATTTTTCAAAGAGCAAAGAGTGAGGAGTTTCTCTGACTCAGAATGCCACAGTCCTGGATTACTGTTCAATTTTTTTTAACAAAATCTTCTACAAAAAGATACACAGTAATAAAAATATCATCATAGTAAGGCACATAACTAAATCTCCTACTCTTTTCTTTGGTCCAGAACTTGATTCAGCAAGAAGCCTAGAGTCATAAATAGAACATCAGACTTAGGCAGCAGCATAGATAGATTGGTCATTTTCCATTCATGTGGAATTGAAATTGTACTGCTTGACATGCCGCCCACTGAACAAATGCATTATAAGCCAATACAAAATGAGGTGGGGGACCTAAGAGTTAATATTAGCTCTGACCCTAAACAAATTTGTCAGATAGACAAAACCTATTTTGGTTGTCTTTTCAGCATCCCTCCCCCAACTAAACTTTCAAGCATCTATCCCAGGAATCTCATTGTCAGTGCTTACCCGACTTTAATTACTCTTAGCTACGTTTAAAACTTTTGTTATATCCTGTTCTTGATTTTTAGAAAAGGACTTACCTATTAAAATGTAAATATAATAATTAAAGCGATATTTTATATCACTATTACAAATGGAAAACCAGTATCACTTGCCATAAATGGATGATAGTCAAAAAAAATCAACACATAATTATTAAAATACTGAATGTTTGGGCCGGGCAGCACGGTGGCTCTTGCCTGTAATCCCAGCACTTTGGGAGGCCAAGGTGGGTGGATCATGAGGTCAGGAGATCGAGACCATCCCAGCTAACACGGTGAAATCTCGTCTCTACTAAAAATACAAAAAATTAGCCGGTCGTGGTGGCGGGTGCCTGTAGTCCCAGCTACTTGGGAGGCTGAGACAGGAGAATGGTGTGAACCCGGGAGGTGGAACTTGCAGAGAGCCGATATCACACCACTGCACTCCAGCCTGGGCAGCACAGCGAGACTCCGTCACAAAAAAAAAAAAAAAAAAAAAAATTACAGAATGTTCATGTGAATATTACCTAAGACGTGCTGAATAACATAAGCAAGAAAAACCCTTTTGGATTGACTTTCCTGGCCTGGAAAGTCAATTTGGACTTTTGGACTTTTGAAACCCTTTTGGACTTTCCATTCCTGTCCAGAAGTTACTACATTATGCTTCTTCCTTCCCTTCCAAAGTAAGCTAGTTCTACAGTTTTTCCTCTTAGGGTTTAAGCCTCCTTAGTGGCCTAGTCGAAAGTGTTCATTAGCGCAGATTGGATAAACCAATTTCCAGTTTAGGAGAGAAGATTGGAGGAGACTCCAGGTAATACATATGGGTTTTAACTCTTGCATGCTTGAGATACTTGCTGCCTTTTGTTCTTGAAACCAATGACCTTCCAAGTTCCAAATCACTGGTACCAGAGCAAGTCTGATTCAGTAGGTCTGGGGTGGAGTCAAAGTATCTGTATTAAAAAAAAAAAAAAGTAATTTGAATGTGCAACCCGTTTGGCAACTTTGGTATAACCTAAAGGGAGGTCTTTTGGGAGCCATAGTAGTTTGGTGGGGAAGACATTTTCTGGTGGGAGTGCTTGATATCAAATCACACTCTAGGCACTTACACACTGTAGGCAAGGTTAGTTCTGTGAAATTGAGTCCCTAGAGAAGAACTTAATTGGGAGCAAATGTGATATACTATTATTATTTTAAGAGAATGTCAAAGAAGTAGTGCTAGATACAGGAATGAATAGATAGTGGGGCAGGGATAGAAACTCAAATCATACACAAATATTCCAAGTACATATCTGATAAAGATGGCATTTCTTTTTTTTTTTTTTTTTTTTTGAGACGGAGTCTCGCTCTGTCACCCAGGCTGGAGTGCAGTGGCCAGATCTCGGCTCACTGCAAGCTCCGCCTCCCGGGTTTACGCCATTCTCCTGCCTCAGCCTCCCGAGTAGCAGGGACTACAGGCGCCCGCCACCTCGCCCGGCTAGTTTTTTGTATTTTTTAGTAGAGACGGAGTTTCACCGTGTCAGCCAGGATGGTCTCGATCTCCTGACCTCGTGATCCGCCCGTCTCGGCCTCCCAAAGTGCTGGGATTACAGGCTTGAGCCACCGCGCCCGGCCAAAGATGGCATTTCAAATCAACTGAATAATAGATTACTTTTTAATAGTGATGTTGAGTCAGTTAACGTTGAACAACAAAAATCCAAAAATAGTATCCATATGGATAAAACCATGTTATGTAAAAAATGGCCTGGGTGCAGTGGCCAATACCTATAATTTCAGCATTTTGGGAAGCCTAGGTAGGAGGATCACTTGAGCCTGGGAATTACAGACCAGCCTAGGCAAAAAGGCGAGACCCTCTCTTTGTACATTTTCTTTAAAAAAAAACAAAACAAAACAAAAAAAAACTTTGTTGGCTGTGATGGTGCATGCGCCTGTAGTCTTAGCTATTTCAGAGGCTGAGGCAGGAGGACTGCTTGAGCCCAGGAGTTAAAGGCTGCAGTGAGCTATGATCGTGCTACTGCACTCCAGCCTGAGTGACAGAGCTAGACCATGTCTCTTTTAAAAAACCTTCTCCTGACACAAACAAACGGAAGAACATTCCATGCTCATGGATAGGAAGAATTAATATAATGAAAATGGCCATACTGCCCAAGGTAATTTATAGATTCAATACCATCTCCATCAAGCTACCAATGACTTTCTTCACAGAATTGGAAACAACTACTTTAAAGTTCATATGGAACCAAAGAAGAGCCCACATTGCCAAGACAATCCTAAGCAAAAAGAGCAAAGCTGGAGGCATCGCGTACCTGACTTCAAACTATACTACAAGGCTACAGTAAGCAAAACAGCATGGTACTGGTACCAAAACAGAGATATAGACCAATGGAACAGAACAGAGACCTCAGAAATAACACCACACATCTACAACCATCTGATCTTTGACAAATCTGACAAAAACAAGAACTGGGGAAAGGATTCCCTATTTAACAAATGGTGCTGGGAAAACTGGCTAGCCATATGTAGAAAGTCAAAACTGGATCCCTTCTTTATGCCTTATACAAAAATTAATTCAAGATGGATTAGAAACTTAAATGTTAGGCCAAAAACCATAAAATCCCTAGAAGAAAACCTAGGCAATACCATTCAGGACATAGGCATGGGCAAGGACTTCATGACTAAAACACCAAAAGCAACGGCAACAGAAGCTAAAATAGACAAATGGGATCTAATTAAACTAAAGAGCATCCACACAGCAAAAGAAACTACCATCAGAGTGAACAGGCAGCCTAAAGAATGGGAGAAAATTTTTGCCATCTACCCATCTAACAAAGGGCTAATATCCAGAATTTACAAAGAACTTACACAAATTTACAAGAAAAAACAAACAACCCCATCAGAAAGTGGGCAAAGGATATTAACAGACACTTCTCAGAAGAAGACATTTGTGCAGCCAACAGACACATGAAAAAATGCTCATCATCACTGATCATCAGAGAAATGCAAATCAAAACCACAATGAGATACCATATCATGCCAGTTAGAATGGTGATCATTAAAAAGTCAGGAAACAACAGATGCTGGAGAGGATGTGGAGAAATAGGAAAGCTTTTACACTGTTGGTGAGAGTGTTAACTAGTTCAACCATTGTGGAAGACAGTGTGGCGATTCCTCAAGGATCTAGAACTAGAAATACCATTTGACCCAGCCATCCCATTACAGGATATATACCCAAAGGATTATAAATCATGCTACTATAAAGACACACACACACACATGTTTGTTGCGGCACTGTTCACAATAGCAAAGACTTGGAACCAACCCAAATGTCCATCAGTGATAGACTGGATTAAGAAAATGTGGCACATATACACCATGGAATACTATGCAGCCATTAAAAAGGATGAGTTCATGTCCTTTGCAGGGACATGGATGAAGCTGGAAACCATCATTTTGAGCAAACTATCGCAAGGACAGAAAACCAAACACTGCATATTCTCACTCATGGTGGGAATTGAACAATGAGAACACTTGGACACAGGGCGGGGAACATCACACACTGGGGTCTGTCATGGGGTGGGGGGTTGGGAGAGGGATAGCATTAGGAAAAATACCTAATGTTAATGACGAGTTAATGGGTGCAGCCAACCAACATGGCACAAGTATACCTATGTAACAAACCTGCACATTGTGCACATGTACCCTAGAACTTAAAGTATTAAAAAAAAAACTCCAATTTGTGAAAATGTTCAGTGGTTCACCCATTTTGACGTAAAATTTGGCATCATATTCCAAAAGCCTTAAAAAGTGCATGTCAAAATGTACAAATATTATATATCAATATAAATAAAATAAAATAAATGTGTATGCCCTTTTACTTAGCAATTCTACGTTTGGGAACTTATCTTGAAAAATAATCACATAAATGCACAAAGCTGTGTAGATAAGACTGCTCATCAAAACATTGTTGTTAATAATAATGCAAAACCAGAAACAGTCTAAATATTCAAAAGTACAGTATTGTTTACATAACTTATGGCACAACTGTACAGTGAAATGTATTACAGAAATGAAATATGTCTAAGTCTGCCTATATTAATTGATATGGAAAGATATTTCTGATATGTTGTAATATGAAAATATAGATTACCAAATATAGTATGTTCCTATTTTAAGTATGTATAATAATACATAGGAAGAGAAAAAAGTCTGAACAGATATTCACCAAAATATTAATAGTGTTTATCTCTGAATCATGGGGTTAAAGGTAACTTTCATTTTTCAAATATTTTTGGCTGTTTTCTGAAAAAATTACAAGCATAAATTCTTTTTAAAATCATAAGCAATAAAAATATTTTGTGTGTGTGTTTGTACAGAGGTCAATAAAAATTTTAAAAGCCATTTCTAGTTTTGTTCATACCTTTAGCTTAGCAGTTCCAATTTTAGGAATTTTTCCTAAAGGATCAGGGATATGCACATGCACAAAAATAACGCTAAGGGATTTTTCATTGTGGAACTATTTATAATAGCAAAAAGCTACAACACCCTAACATTCTTCAATAATTATGTGTTTCGTGTGTGTGTGTGTGTGTGTGTGTGTGTGTGTATGAGATGAAGTCTTCTTCTGTTGCCCAGGCTGGAGTACAGTGGTGCGAACATGGCTCATTGCAGCCTTGACCTCCCCAGCTCAAGCAATCCTCCCACCTCAGCCTCCCAAGTAGCTGGGACAACAGGCACCCACAACCATGATTGGCTAATTTTTAAATGTTTTTGTGGAGACAGAGTCTGCCTCTGTTGCTCAGGCTGGTCTGGAACTCCTGGGCTCAAGCTATCCTCCCTCCTTGGCTTCCCAAACTGCTAGGATTAGAGATATGAGCCACATTGCGCCCAGCCCTGTTTTTCAAAGTTTTTAAAAACTACCTTAACCATTTTTAAGTGAACAGTTAGGTAGTATTAAGCATATTCACATTGTTGTGAATTAGAGTATTTGTTAATAAATTATCACACATTGTATGGTTAAATATTATAGTATCATTAAATACTCTATAAGTTTAATGACATAGAAAATGTTTAGACACATTGTCAAATAAAAAGTCAGTTTGTAAAATGGTATGCATAGTATGAGTCCAATTTCGTTTTAAAGACATTTTATGAACATAGAAAAAACAAGTCTGAAGGATGTATATTTAAACGTTAATACAGTATATATTTCTGGGCACTGGCATTGTAGGTGATTATTTTCCAAAGTTTTTGTAAGAAACATGCATTACTTTTGTACTCACGAGAAAAAAAAAGTGCTACAAAAGACAGGCTTTTATCTCTAGAGTAATCAATTTTTGTTCATCTTTCTATGCATCACAAATTGTCCATTAGACTATAACTATCATGTGGGCAGAGATTAGGTGTTTTTTTTTATTTCCCCTGGTACTTCCTGCCACATAGTCTTCTGCATTCAATAAATGTTGACTAACTGCATTCGTGCATATGCATACATATAAGCCTATGTACCTATGTGGGCATGCATATTTAAATATACCAACCGCTTTCTCATCAGTAATGAGAAAAAAAGTGAAAGGCAGGTTTTTGAAAAGTGCCATGAGCCTTTTGCCATATGTTGGGAAAGGAACAGTACTTGCCAAGGCTAAGGGTACAGAGTAATCATTAAATATTTGGGGTCACACCAGTCAAGTTTGTCCATTTCAGCCCAAGCAATTATTTTCTTGGATTATCTCCTTTGGGTGAGATTGGGTCCACCTTTTTAATAGTTCTACTAATTAGCCTGTCTGGGCACTCTACTGAAAATGTTTAAATAAAAAGTCCCATACCACTGCAACTCTGCCTACTTGTCACAGTCAGTGTCAAATTAGCTGAAGTAACAAGAACCTTGTTCCGTTGGGAGTCTGGCAAGCAGGACAGGTTAGCAGGTCTTTAGTCACATTTCATTTGTTAACTCCAGAACTCTATACTCTGTACTCTTTGGAGTACAAAGTTTTTACTTCAGAATATCAGCAGGTGCCCAAGGGAGAATGAGTGTTAAAATCCCTCAAACCACTAAATTATTAAAAAGCACTTGAACAGGCTCTTCAGAATCAGACAGCAGAGCTCAAGGATTTACACATTTGATAACTGAAATAGGAGGACAGGATAAAGACCCAATTTGAGCCCTTGATAAGTTGATTTTTTTTAAATAGTTATGGTTGTGAAAGGAAGGCATGAAAAGTGGAAGATATTTTAAAGGCAGATTATGGCTTATCCTTAATTATAGCTGCAGCTGAGCTGAGGAGCTGGGTTGGGGCCTAATCATGACTCTGGCCTCCCTCAGAGACACAGCAGGTAACTGGGTAGGGCTTCTTTTGCTTCCTTAAATCCTCGATAGAGAATTATTGATTCTGAAATCTCCTGTAGGAAATTTTCACACAATAAAGTGGAGAGTTTAGAAATCTGGGCAGATTGACCAACTGAATTTATACTGCCTCATTATGTTAACCCGTTGGAGGCTGTATCTGGGGACACGCTAATGCCACTATCTTACATATTTATTGGGCTGTTGAGGTATAAAATGTCACCATTAAAATCCAAAGAGCTGTGCAGCAAACCTTGGCTTACTATTCCCTTTGCTCATCAGCAAACCCTATTAGTCTTCCACACCAAAATCCTGGCAGCAGGGTCCCCAATATCAGCAAAGATTTAATGTCATAGAGCACTAGTGAGGCCTTTTGTGACTCAAATTTATTCCTTTATCAAATTAACCAGAAAGGGTTATTTGTAAATAATTAAAACTCTTAAAAATCCTAACCTACTTTGAGGCCCCTCAACCACATCAGATCTTACATTGGGAATGCTATCTGCTAAAAATCTTATACTTCCCATTTTCTGGGGAGAGGCAGGGGTTACCCTACTTATGAAGGAAATGTGGGGACTAGCACAAGAATCAGTGAGAATTCTAGGATTTCTAAGCAATACAGCTACTAAAAAATAATTTTCCTGGTCCAAAAGCTGGTGGCCCCACTTATACCCTTGTCCTGTGAATTTCCTATGCTATTGGTGGAGACTGTACCCTTATGGAATATACTCAGAGTCTCTAATCTATTGACTTTATCCTCCATCTCACCCTTGCATGTTAGGCACTAAATATATATTCATTTGTTAGATGAATGAATAATTGAATCTAGAAAGATGGTCTTTTTCAGTGCCTGCTAGTGTTAAGCTGACTACTATATAAGTGAGTTTTCCAAATGTAGTCCATCTTAAAACGTGTGGCCAACTATAGAGACTAGATCCCTGATTAAGGGATTGTCTAGAAATGACCACTGAGCATGTGAGCATCTACCCAAGCACCTTGCCATGTTTCTTATTTTTCCTTACTTGTAAATAAAAATGATAAATTACCCATGAAGGAAGAATACTTCCTTACTTTTATTTTCTGATCTACATAAAACTTCAAAGTAAAAGGAATTACATTATTTCTCATTCTTCATATTACACTTAGTGGAGTAGACACAAAATGATCACTGAAGGGATAAGTCAGGTAAATGATGGTCAGGATTGCTAGAGGCATGGAAATGTCATAGGGACCAGAGCTTTTAAATTGACCTGGAAAACTTACAGTGTTTTCTGCTTTTTAAGATTTCAGAGATGCAAACTCCCTCAATTATTTGACCCAGTGTAAAATTCTTTCTTACATCTAAATTCCACAACTCATGGACTCAAGAGACAGGGACTACAGTCCCAGCTTCACAAATATATGACTCTAGATTCAAAATAGTTTCTATATCTAAACACAGAAGTGGCAAAGATAGGTAAGTCATGAAAAAGAAAGGAATCTTCACTCCAAAATTTGGCAGTGTTAGCTCTTTCTAGGATATTAGTTCTAGATATTTTCTTTAGCAGCTCAGCTTCTAGGCTAAGCCACTCACATAGCCACTCTTTGTTCCTTATCCTACACATTTTTGAAGAGTTAGAAATCTGGCTTTTGTAGTTCTTGAAATCTATACATTGGCTATTTTTATTACCTCCTGGATGGATTTTTTTTTTTTTTTTTTTGAGACAGAGTCTCACTCTGTTGCCCAGGCTGGAGTGCAGTGGCATGATCTTGGCTTACTGCAACCTCTGCCTCCTGGGTTCAAGCAGTTCTGAACTCCTGACCTCGTGATGCACCCGCCTCAGCCTCCCAAAGTGCTGGGATTACAAGCATGAGCCTCCACGCCTAGCTGGATGAATGATTTTATATTCTGGTATTTTACTTTTGCATTGTTATTGGTCTGAGCTATGCCCATCCCTTGTTTAGTTATTTCTCTCCATCCCCATGTTCAATAGCCATTTCCTTTTCCCACTCCATATACAGCCATTCTAATGTGTTTAATGTATATCTTTTAATTTTTAGGCATTCTTGCAAACTAAGTATCTTGGATGCATATTTTTCAGTGTATGTAAATAGCATTGTGTTGTATTTCTCATTTCTGCCTCAGCACTGTGTTTAAAAGCTTCATCCATGTTGCTATGTTCATATGTCCAATCTAGCTCATTGCTTTCTTCTGCTGCATGGTACTCCACAATATGCGTCCACTCTCCCAGCATCTCCAACTTTCCACCACCACAAACCATGCTGCAGTGAACATACCTGTACCTGAATTCATGGGATAATTTCTCTGGGATACCGACTCAGGAACACAATTGCTGGGGTGTGGGGCATGACTCAAGTTTGACTGTTTGCTTTCAGTTAGTTCTCCAGAATAATAGTACAAATCTACACTTTTACCTGCATGAGAGTTCCTATATTTCCAGTCTCCACCAGCACTTGGCCCCTGCTTTCTAAATTTTGTCGATTTATCTCTTCTGACCTTGGTTCTGTAAAAATAAAAAAATAAATTTTGTCAGCTTAATAGATACAAAGTTATTTTTCATTGTTTCTTAAAAATTTACATTTCTGTGATTCGGAATGAGTTGAGCATCTCTACATATGCTTACCAGTCTTTTGGATTTGCTTTTATGTAAATTGCCTATAAATATAATTTGCCCATTTTTTTCTGCTGAAGTTGCTGAGTTTTTGCTATTGTTAATTTGCCAGAGTTCTTATATATTTTAGGTATCAATTCTTTGTCAGTTTTACACATTGAAAATATTTTCTTCAATTTTTTTTTTTTTTGAGGCAGAATTTTGCCCTGTTGCCCGGGCTGGAGTGCAATGGCACGATCTCAGCTCGCTGCAACCTCTGCCTCCTGGGTTACACGATTCTTCTGCCTCAGCCTCCCGAGTAGCTGGGATTACAGGCACACGCTACCGCACCCGGCTAATTTTTCTTTTCTTTCTTTTTTTTTTTTGTATCTTTAGTAGAGACGGGGTTTCACCATGTTGGCCAGGCTAATCTCAAACTCCTGACCTCGTGATCCTCTCGCCTTGGCCTCCCAAAATGTTGGGATTACAGGTGTGAGCCACCGCGCCCATTTTCTTAAATTTTGTCATCTTCCTAGTAATGTTCTCTATGATGTTCTATGTTGAATAGAAATCCTTAATTTTAACATATTCAAATGAATCAAAGATTTGCCTTATGGTTTCACTTTTGCGATCTTGTTTAAAAAGTTCTTCCCCCAATTTACTCCCCACTCCCAGGTCACAAATATTTTTTTCTCCATCTCCTATTAAAGTTATAGTATTACCGTTATGGTTTAAATGTGTCCCCAAAGTTTATGTGTTGGAAACTTAATTCCCAGTGCAGCAGTGTTGGTAGGTGGGACCGTTTAGAAGTGATTAGGACATGAAGGCTCTACCCTTGTGAATGGATTCATGTTATCGTGAGAGTGAGCTCATACTGCAAGAGTGAGTTTGTTAAAAAAGCAAGTTTGTCCTCCTCTTCTACTTGTTCTCTCTCTTCTCTCTTGAGTAAGTGTGCTCTCTTTCTCTTCCAACTTCTGCCATAGGATGATGCAGCAAGAAGGCCCTCACCAGATGGGGGCCCATTGAGCTTGAACTTTATAGCCTCCAGAACTGTAAGAAATAATTCTCTGTGCTTTATAAATTACCCAGTCTTAGGTATTCTGTTAGAGCAGCACAAAGCAGGTACCTTTCACTTTTAGTTTTCTAATCCATCTGTTGTCCATGTTTGTACGTAATTTTTTCTTAGGAACTTAGCTTTTATTTTAAATATTTTTTATTGGTGTGTAATAGTAGAGGGCACACTTGATAATTTAATATATTCATATAATTTGCAAACATAAAATCAGTGTACTTGGGAGAGCCATCACCTTAAATATTTGTCTTTCCTTTGTGGTAGAAACATTTGAATTATTCTCTTCTAGTTATTTTGAAATGTACAATAGATTATTGCAAACTATAATCACTCTACTGATCTATTGAACACTAGATCTTATTCCTTCTATCTAACTGTATATTTGTACCCATTAATCACCTTCTCTTCACCTCTGTGGTTACCAGAGGATCCAGGAACCACCAGGTTAACCAGGAACCTGGAACCACTTCTGGTAACCACCAGTCTTCTCTTTATCTTCACGAGATCCACTTTTTTACCCCCCACATATGAATAAGAGCATGCAATATTTGTCTTTCTGTGCTTGGCTTATTTCACTTAACATAGCAACTTCCAGTTCCGTCTATGTTGCTGCAAGTGACAGGATTTCATCTTTTTATGGCTAAACGATATTCCATTGTGTACATATACCTCATTTTCTTTATCCATTCATCTGTTTATGGGCACTCAGTTTGATTCCATATCTTAGCTCTTGTGAATAGTGCTGCAATAAACAGGGGAGTGCAGATATCTCTTCAATATATTGATTTCCTTTCTTTTGGATATATACCATATATACCCAGTAGTGGAATTGCTGGATCATATGGCAGTTCTATTTTTAGCTTTTTTGAGGAACACCCATACTGTTCTTCATAGTGGCTGTACTAATTTATATTCCCAGCAACAGCGTACCAGTGTTTCCCTTCTTCCACATCCTTACCTGCATCTGCTACCACATGTCTTTTTGATAAAAGCCATTTTAACTGTAGTGAGATAATATCTCACTGTGGTTTTGACTTGTATTTCCCTGATTATTAGAGACAGTAAGCATTTTTTCATGTATCTGTTGGCCATTTGCATGTCTTCTTTTGAGAAATGGCTATTCAGATCTTTTGAGCATTTCAGATTGTATTATTTGTTTTTCCTTTTTTTTTTGGCTATAGAGTTGTTTGAGCTTCTTGTATATTCCAGTTATTAATCCCTTGTCAATTTTGTTTTCTTCATATTGTACAAATCAATTTTATATGCATTAATTAAGCATTAATTTATACCCATGAGAGGGTATAAATAATACACATACATATATAAAGTTTGATAAGTTTTGATATATGCTTGAGGTTGAGCTTTTTGGAAAAAAATGTTTTGACATGTGTATACTTCCATAAAATCTCTAAATCAAGATAAGGAATATATGCATCACTCCAAAGTTTCCTCATACTGTTTTTTAATGCCTGCCTCACAACCCTCTTCACTTTCCAACCCCCATCTCCACATCCCCTGTCCATAGGCAACTACTGTCAAAATTTTAGATTATTTTACTTTTTTGAGAGTTTTATATCAATGTATATATTGATAAACATTATGTACTGTTTTCCTGGCTTGTTTTGCTCAGCATAATTACTCTGAGATTCATCTATGTTTCAGTGTGTAAAAATAGTCTGTTCCTTTTTATTCGTAAGCAGTATTCCATTATATACATATATCACATTTTGTTAATCCACGAATCTGTTAACAGACATTTGGATCGTTTTTACTTTCTAGCTATTATTAATAATGCTGTTATAAACCTTTATGTATATGTCTTTGTATAAACATATGCTTCCTGTTCCCTTAGGTAAATATCCAGGAGTGAAATGGTTGGATTATATGGTAGATATATGTTTTACCTTTCTAAGAAACTACCAAACTGTTTTCCAAAATGATTATACCAGTTCACATTTCCACTAGCAGCATATAAGAGTTCTAGATGCTCCGCATCCTTACCAGCACTTAATAAAATCATCATTTTTTGTTTTAGCTATTTATTTATTTATTGGATATAAAATGGTGTGTTAGTTTTCCATTGTTGTATAGAGATTAGTGACTTAAAACAAAAATTTATCGGGGTTGGGCGCGGTGGCTCACGCCTATAATCCCAGCACTTTGGGAGGCAGAGGTGGGCAGATCACGAGGTCAGGAGATCGAGACCATCCTGGCTAATACTGTGAAACCCCGTCTCTACTAAAAAAAAAAATACAAAAAATTAGCTGGGCTTTGTGGCAGGCGCCTGTAGTCCTAGCTAATCAGGAGGCTGACGCAGAAGAATGGAGTGAACCCGGGAGGTGGAGCTTGCTGTGAGTTGAGATCGTGCCACTGCACTCCAGCCTGGGCGACACTCGCTCAAAAAAAAAAAATAAAAAAAATAAAAATAAAAAAAAAATAAAAAATTCGTACACTTCTGGAAATCAGAAATACAAAATGAGAGAATCACGGATCATCATGGCAGACAGGAGGCAGGACTAGATTGCAGCTCCAATTTGGATGGACAGAGCAGTGTGCGGAGGCTTGCATCGTGAATTTTAGCTCTAGAATGACTCCAAGGACAAACCAGGAATCCCAAGAGGACCCACAGACCCTATGAAAGAAGCAGACTGCTCCTGCAGGACTTGGGAGACACCCTAAATACTGTGAGTGCCCAAACTGCAGAAATGGGAACAGGAGATCCTCCGCTCCAGAACATACATCCCCATTGGGGAAACTGAAGTTCTAGTTTGTGGGAGAAGTTTCTGACCTTACCTAGAGCTGAGTCAATTTAGAGAGCCAAGTGAAATACGGGGATAGAGGAAGCAGTGGGAAAGGCCCTGAAAGTTTGCTGGGTCTCCAAGCAGACCATTCCTGCTTGGCACCAAAGGGATCCTTTGGGAGGGTGGCCAGAGGCATGGAGAAACGCCACAGGGAGAAGGAAGTCGCCAGCTGAAATTTGTAACAATTTGAACTGGGCAAGAAGCCTCCTGGCCAGAACTCGGGGGAGGGAGTGAATCCTGTGTTCAGACTCCACAGGCCGGGGAAGAACCAAAGTCCCTTTCTTTCACAGCTGGGAGGCAGGTATCCTGGGGCAAGTCCTTAAGCCGTGCTCGCCCACTGCCCGGAAACAGACTCCGTGCTGTTAGGGGGGGCATGGTGGGAGTGAGACAGGCCCTTCAGATTGTGTGGGAGCTGGGTGAGGCCTGTGACTGCTGGCTTTCCCCCACTTCCCTGACAACCTGTATGACTCAGAAGAGGTAGACATAATCCTCGTAGGTACACAATGCCATTGACCTGGGAACCTCACCCCCATCCCCAACAGCAGCTGCAGCAAGACATGCCCAAGGAGAGTCAGAGCTCAGACATGCCTAGCCCTGGACCCACCTGATGGTCCTTCCCTACCTACTCTGGTAGCTGAAGACAAAGGGCATATACTCTTGGGAGTTCTAGGGCTCCACTCACCACTGGTTCCACTCCATACTGCCATAGCTGGTACTCTCTGGAAAGCGACACCTCCCAGCAGGAGGTCAACCAGCACAAAAATAGAACATTAAACCATCAAAGCTGAGAACCCTCACAGAGTTCATTTCACCCCATTGCCACCTCCACTGGAACAGGTGCTGGTACCCACGACTGAGAGACCCATAGACAGTTCCCATCACAGGACTCTGTGCAAACAACCCCCAGTACCAGCCCGGAGTTGGTAGACCTGCTGGGTGGCTAGACCCAGAAGAGAGGTAACAATCACCACAGCGTGGCTCTCAGGGAAGTCACATCCATAGGCAAAGGAGGAGAGTACTACAGCCTGTGGGACAAAATAATCTGAACAACAGCCTTCAGCCCCAGATCTTCCCTTTGACAGAGCCTACCCAAATGAGAAGGAACCAGAAAACCAACTCTGGTAATATGACAAAACAAGGCTCTTTAACAAACCCCCAAAATCACACTAGCTCACTAGCAATGGATCCAAACCAAGAAGAAATCCCTGATTTACCTGAAAAATAATTCAGGAGGTTAGTTATTAAGCTAATCAGGGAGGCATCAAAGAAAGGTGAAGCCCAATGCAAGGAAATCCAAAAAATAATACAAGAAGTGAAGGGAGAAATATTCAAGGAAATAGAGAGCATAAAGAAAAAACCATCAAAACTTCAGGAAACATTGGACACACTTACAGAAATGCAAAATGCTCTGGAAAGTCTCAGCAATAGAAGTGAACAAGTAGAAGAAAGAAATTCAGAACTCAAAGACAAGGTCTTTGAATTAACTCAATCCAATAAAGACAAAGAAAAAAGAACAAGAAAATATGAGCAAAGACTCCAAGAAGTCTGGGATTATGTTAAATGACCAAACCTAAGAATAATCGGTGTTCCTGAGGAAGAAGAGAAATTTAAAAGTTTGGAAAACATATTTGGGGGAATAATTGAGGAAAACTTCCTTAGCCTTGCTAAAGACCTAGACATCCAAATACAAGAAGCACAAAGAACACCTGGGAAATTCATCACAAAAAGATCTTCACCTAGGCACATTGTCATCAGGTTGTCTAAAGGCAAGACAAAGGGCAGAATCTTAAGAGCTGTGAGACAAAAGCACCAGGTAACCTATAAAGGAAAACCTATCAGATTAACAGCAGATTTCTCAGCAGAGACCCTATAAGCTAGAAGGAATAGGGACCCTATCTTCAGCCTCCTCAAACGAAACAATTATCAGCCAAGAATTTTGTATCCAGTAAAACTAAGCATCATATATGAAGGAAACATAGAGTTTTTTTCAGACAAACAAATGCTGAGAGAATTTGCCACTACCAAGCCACCACTACAAGAACTGCTAAAAGGAGCTCTAAATCTTGAAAGAAATCCTGGAAGCATGTCAAAACAGAACCTCTTCAAAGGATAAATCACCCAGGACATATAAGACAAAAATACAATTTAAAAAGCAAAAACAAAAACCAAAAAAACTAAGATGCACAGGCAACAGATAGCATGATGAATGGAATGGTACCTCACATCTCAATACTAACATTGAATGTAAGTGGCCTAAATGCTCCACTTAAAAGATACAGAACTGCAGAATGGATAAAATCTCACCAACCAACTATATTCTGCCTTCAGGAGACTCACCTAACACATAAAGACTCACATAAACTTAAAGTAGAGGGATGGAAAAAGGCATTTCATGAAAATGGACACCAAAAGTGAGCAGGGATAGGAATTTCTATATCAAACAAAACAAACTTTAAAACAACAGCAGTAAAAAGAGACAGGGATATTATATAATGATAAAAGGCCTTGCCAAACAAGAAAATATCACAATCCTGAACATATATGTACCTAACACTGAAGCACCCAAAGTTATAAAACAATTACTAATAGGCCTAAGAAATGAGATAGACAGCAACACAATAATAGTGGGGGACTTCAATACTCCACTGACAGCACTAGACAGGTCATCAAGACAGAAAGTCAACAAAGAAAAAATGAATTTAAACTATACCTCGGAACAAATGGACTTAACAGTATATACAGAACATTTCATCCAACCACTGTAGAATACACATTCTATTCAACAGCACATGGAACTTTCTCCAAGATAGACCATATGATAGATCACAAAATGAGCCTCAATAAATTTAAGAAAATTGAAATTATATCAAGCACTGTCTCAGACCACAGTGGAATAAAACTGGAAATCAACTAAAAAACCCAAACCTTTAAAACCATGCAAATACATGAAAATTAAATAACCTGCTCCTGAATGATCATTGGGTCAAAAACAAAATCAAGATGGAAGTTAAAAAATTATTCGAACTGAATAACAATTATGACACAACCTATCCAAACCTCTGGGATACAACTAAGGCAGTGCTAGGAGGAAAGTTCATAGCCCTAAATCCCTACATCAAAAAGACTGGAAGAGCACAAACTGACATTCTAAGGTCATACCTCAAGGCACTAGAGAAACAAGAACAAACCAAACCCAAACCCAGCAGAAGAAAGAAAAAACAAAGATCAGAGCAGAACTAAATAAAATTGAAACAAACAAACAAAGAAAACAATTCAGAAGATATATGAAACAAAAAGCTGGTTCTCTGAAAAGATAAATAAAATTGATAGACCATTAGCAAGATTAACCAAGAAAAGAAAAGAGAAAATCCAAATAACCTCATTAAGAAATGAAATGGGAGATATTACAACTGACACCACTGAAACACAAAGGCTACTATGAATACCTTTATACACATAAACTAGAAAACCTAGAAGAGATGGATAAATTCCTGGAAGAAATACAACCCTCCTAGCTTAAACCAGGAAGAATTAGACACCCTGAACAGACCAATAACAAGCAGTGAGATTGAAATGGTAATTTAAAAATTACCAACAACAATAAAAGTACAGGACCAGACAGATTCACAGCAGAATTCTACCAGGCATTCAAAGAATAATGGATACCAATCATTTTGACACTATTCCACAAGATAGAGAAAGAGGGTACCCTCCCTATTTATTCTGTGAAGGCAACATCACCTTAATACCAAAACCAGGAAAGGACATAGCCAAAAAAGAAAAGTACAGACTGATATCCCTGATGAACATAGACGCTAAAATCCTTAACAAAATACTAGCTAACCAAATCCAACAGCATATCAAAAGGATAATCCACCGTGATCAAATGGGTTTCATACCAGTTATGCAGGGATAGTTCAACATATGCAAATCAATAAATGTGATGCACCATATAAACAGAATTAAAAACAAAAATCACATGATCATCTCAACAGATGCAGAAAAAGCATTTGACAAAATCCAGCATCCCTTTATGATTAAAACGCTCAGCAAAATTGGCATACAAGGGACATACCTCAATGTAATAAAAGTTGTCTATGACAAACCCACAGCCCAAAATAATACTGAATGGGGAAAAGTGGAAAGCATTCCCTCTGAGAACTGGAACAAGACTAGGATGCCTACTCTCACCACTCCTCTTCAACCTAGTACTGGAAGTCCTAGCCAGAGCAATCAGACAAGAGAAAGAAATAAAGGGCATCCAAATCGGTAAAGAGGAAGTCAAACTGTCACTGTTTGCTTACGATATGATTGTTTACTTTGAAAACCCTAAAGACTCCTCCAGAAAGCTCCTGGAACTGATAGAATAATTCAGCAAAGTTTCCGGATACAAGACTAACGTATACAAATCGGTAGCTCTTCTATACACAAGGAAAACTATAAAACATTGCTGAAAGAAATTATAGATGACACAAACAAATGGAAACACATCCCATGCTCATGGATGGGTAGAATCAATATTGTGAAAATGACCATACTGCCAAAAGTGATCTACAAATTCAATGCAATACCCATTACTATCACCATCATTCTTCACAAAATTAGAAAAAACAATTCTAAAATTCATGTGGAACCAAAAAAGAGCCTGCACAATCAAAGCAAGACTAAGCAAAAAGAACAAATCTGGAGTCATCATACTACCTGATTTCAAAGTATACTATTTTTCACTGAAACAGCATGGTACTGGTATAAAAATAGGCACATATACCAATGGAACATAATTTAAAAAATGAGAAATAAACCCAAATATAGCCAACTGGTCTTCAACAAAGTGAACAAAAATATAAAATGGAGAAAGGACACACCCTTTTCAAAAAATGGTGTTGGGAGAATTGGCCAGCCACATGTAGAGAATGAAACTGGATCCTCATCTCTCACCTTAGACAAAAATCAACTCAAGATGTATTAAGGACTTAAACTTAAGATCTGAAACCATAAACATTCTAGAAGATAACATTGGAAAACCCCTTCTAGACATTGACTTAGGCAAGGATTTCATGACCCAGAACCCAAAAGCAAATGCAATAAAAACAAAGATTAATTAAACTAAAGAGATCCTCCACGGCAAAAGGAACAGTCAGCAGAGTAAACAATCCACAGACTGGGAGAAAATTTTCACAATCTGTACATCTGAGAAAGGACTAATATCCAGAATCTACAATGAACTCAAACAAATCAGTAAGAAAAAAAACCAAACAATCCCATCAAAAAGTGGGCTAAGGACATTAATAGACAATTCTCAAAAGAAAATATACAAATGGTCAACAAACATATGAAAAAATGCTCAACATCACTAATGACCAGGGAAATGCAAATCAAAACCACAATGTGATACCACCTTACTCCTGCAAGAATGGCCATAATAAAAAAATAAAAAAATAGTAGATGTTGGCATGGATGCGGTGATCAGGGAACACTTCTACACTGCTGGTGGGAATGTAAACTAGTACAGCCACTATGGAAAACAGCAACCTGGATGAGATTGGAAACTATTATTCTAAGTGAAATAACTCAGGAGTAGAAAACCAAACATTGGGCCAGGTACGGTGGCTCACGCCTGTAATCCCAGCACTTTGGGAGGCTGAGGCGGGTGGATCACGAGGTCGGGAGATCGAGACCATCCTGGCTAACATGGTGAAACCCCGTCTCTACTAAAAATACAAAAAATTAGCCAAGTGTAGTGGCACACACCAGTAGTCCCAGCTCCTAGGGTGGCTGAGGCAGGAGAATCGCTTGAACTTGAGAGGTGGAGGTTGCAGTGAGCTGAGATTATGCCACTGCACTCCAGCCTGGGTGACAGGGTCAGACTCTGTCTCAAAAAAAAAAAAAAAAAAAGAAAAAGAAAAAAGAAAAGAAAAGAAAAAAGAAAAACAAAACCAAACATTGTATGTTCTCACTGATATATGGGAGCTAAGCTATGAGGATGCAAAGGCATAAGAATGAGACAATGGATTTTGGAGACCTGGGGGAAAGGGTGGGAGAGGGGTGAGGGATAAAAGACTACAAATAGCGTACAGCGTATACTGCTCAGGTAATGGGTGCACCAAAATCTCACAAATCACCACCAAAGTCCTTACTCATGTAACCAAACACCACCTGTACCCCAATTACCTATGGAAAAACAAATTTAAAAGGAAGTACAAAATGAGTCCTAGGGGGCTAAAATCAAGGTGTTGGCAGGACTGCATTTCTTCTGAAGACTGTAAGGGAGACTGTTTCCTGCCTTTTCCATCTTGTAGAGGCCACGTACATTCCCTGGTTCATGCATAGCCTCTTCCTCCACCTTCAAATAACACCACTGCAACCTATGCTTCTGTTGTCACATCCCCTTTCAATTCTGGTACTCTTGCCTCCCTCTTAAAGGACCCTGGTGAATATATTGGGCCTATCCAGAAAATCCAGGATAACCTCCCTAGCTCAAGATCCTTAAATGCAATCACACCTGGAAAACCCCCTTTACAATGTAAGATAACATATTCACAGGTTCCAGAGATTAGGATGTAGACATCTTGAAGGTGGAGCGTTATTCAACCTATCACAATTGATATTTCATTGTGTGTTTTTAAAAACTTAAGATATAATCCACAGTATAAAATTTACCATTTTAAAGCATTCAGTGTTTTTTACTATATTCATAGTATGTGCAACCACCACCACTAATTTCAGAACACTTTTATCACCCCAATAAGAAACCCCATACTGACCAGCAATCACTACCTGTTCCCCTCTTTTTCTGTAGTCCCAGGCAATCATTAATCTGCTTTCTGTTTTCATGGATTTGCTTACTCACTTAATATAAATGGAATCATACAATATGTGTTTTTTTGTGTCTGGCTTCTTTCACTCAACACAACGTGTTCAAGTTTCATCCACTGTTGCATGTAACAGCCCTTCATTCATTTTTAGGGCTGAACAATATTCCATTGCATAGGTATATAATATATTGTGTATCCACTCAGCTGATGGACAATTGAGCTGTTTTCACTTTTTTAACTATTATGAACAATGCTGCTATGAACATTGTATACAAATTTTTGTGTAGAGATATGTTTTGATTTCTCCTGGAATTGCCAGTTCATATGATACTTCTATGTTTAACTTTTTGAGGAACTGCCAAATTGTTTTCAAAGTGACTACATCATTTTATATTCCCAGCAGAAATTTATGAAGGTTCTGGTTTTCCAATTTATACACATCCTCATGATAACAGTAAGAATTGCTATTGTTTTTCTTTTTGATTATAGCCATCCTAGTGGGTGGAAAGTAGTATCTCATTGTGGTTTTGATTAGCTTTTCCTTGTGACTAAAAATCTTGAGCACCCTTTCATGTGGTTATTGGTCATTTGTATACTCCTTTGGAGAAACATTTATTCAGATCACTTGCCTGTTTTTAAATTGGGTTACCTGCCTATTTATTGTGGAGTTATTAGAGGTCCTTTATATATTCTGGACATAGTTCCTTATCAGATATGTAATTTGCAAATATTTTCTTGCATTATCTGGGTTGTTTTTCCATTGGCTTAATGATGTCCTTTAAAACAGAAAAGTTTTTAATTTTGATAAAGTCCAGTTTATTCATTTAGCATTGTTGTTGCTTGTGCTTTGGTGTCATGTCTAAGAAACCATTGTCAAACTCAAGGTAACAAAGTGGCACGATGTCAGCTCACTGCAGCCTTGACCTCTCAGCGTAAGCAGTCCTCCCTTCTCAGCCTCCCGAGTACCTGGGACCACAGACATGTGCCACTGCAAGACCCAGGCTGGTCTTGACCTCCTGGGCTCAAGTGATCCTCCCACAATGGCATCCCAAAATGCTGGGATTACAGGTGTGAGCCACTGCACCTGGCCTACATGCTTATTCTTACACTAGTACCACACCGTCTTGATAGCTTTGTAGTTAGTTTTGTTTTATTGTTGTTTTTTTTAGTAAGACATCATCTTATATTTGAGAAAATAGAAGAATGTAAACTTTTAAGGCCTTGATGATATTATGTTATTTTTATAAGATTATCATTGAATTGCTTAAATATAGTACATATGAATATTGTAAAGATTATTCACTCCTTAAAATGGAATAAATACAACAGTTTAGATTGCCTTGCAAATCAGCAAGCAGATTATGGCAGTATTTGTCTGTGGTGGACAGGGCCTCATAGCTCTAGGTATTCAAGGGTGCATGGAGATAGGACTGACTCAGTTCTCTTGCACTCTGTCCTGTGTTACAGACCTCTTATGAAAATGCCCATCCTAGTTTTATCCACTCATTAAATTTTCTGCTCCTACTCCTGGGTTGTGGATCTCTGCTAAGCAAGCCCTTAAGTTGGCAGGTTGTTGTGCTTACACATTCAGTCTCTAACCTCAGGGACTTCATGGAGTCCTAAGCATCAGTTCCTTCTTCCATGCTTCACTTTTACCTCTGTCTTTATATTTTATTTTTATTTTTATGGGTATATAGTATGTGTATATATTTATGGGGTACATGAGATGTTTTGATACAGGTATGCAATGTGAAATAAGCACATTATGGGGAATGAGATATCCATCCCTGTAGGCATTTATCACTTGAGTTACAAACAATTCAATTTATTTAAAAATGTACAATTAAGTTATTATTGACTTTAGTCACCCTATTGTATTATCAAATAGTAGGTTTTATTTATTCTTTCTAACTTTTTTGGTACCAGTTAACCATCCCCTCCTCCCCCACAGCCCCCCCTATCTTTCCCAGCCTCTGATAACTAGCCTTCTACTCTTTATGTCCATGAGGCAAATTGTTTTGATTTTTAGTCCCACAAATAAGTGAGAACATGCGATGTTTGTCTTTCTGTGCCTGGCTTATTTAACTTAACATAATGATCTCTAGTTCCATCCATGTTGTTGCAAAAGACAGGGTCTCATTCTTTTTTTATGACTGAATAGTACTCAGTTGTGTATATGTACTTGTACCACATGTTCTTTATTCACTCATCTGTTGATGGACATTTAGGTTGCTTCCAAATCTTAGCTATTGTAAACAATGTGCAATAAGCATAGGAGAGCCGGTATCTCTTCAATACACTGATTTCTTTTCTTTTGGGTATACACCCAGCAGTGGGATTGCTGGACCATAGGGCAGCTCTATTTTCAGCTTTTTTTGAAGAACCTCCAAACTGTTCTCCATAGTGGTTGTGCTGATTTACATTCTCACCAACACTATATGAGGCTTTCCTTTTCTCCACATCCTCGCCAGCATTTGTTATTGCTGTCTTTTAGATATAATTCATTTTAACTGGGGTGAGATGATAGCTAATTGTAGTTTTGATATGCATTTCTCTGATGATCAGTGATGTTGAACACCTTTTCATATGATTTTTTCCATTTGTATGTCTTCTTTTGAGAAATGTCTATTTAAATCTTTTGCCCATTTTTTGATCAGATTATTGGACTTTTTCCCATAGAATTGATTGAGCACCTTATATTTTCTGGTTGTTAATCCTTTGTCAGATGGGTAGTCTGCAATATTTTCTCCCTTTCTGTGGGTTGTTTCTTCACTTTGTTGATTGTATCCTTTGCTGTTTAGAAGCTTTTTAACTTGATGTGATTCCATTTGTCCATTTTCACTTTAGTTGTCTGTGCTTGTGGGATATTGCTCAAGAAATCTTTGCCCAGACAAATGTCCTGGAGATTTCCCCAAAGTTTTCTTGTAGTAGTTTCATAGTTTGAGGTATTAGATTTAACCATTCAATCAGTTTGGATTTGATTTTTGTATATGGTGATAGATAGTGGTCTAGTTTCATTCTTTTGCACATGGATGTCCAGTTTTCCCAGCACTATTTATTGAAGAGACTGTTCCCCAGTGTATGTTCTTGACACGTTGGTCAAAGATGAATTTACTATAGGTGTGTGGATACATCTCTGGGTTCTCTATGCTGTTCCATTGGTCTATGTGCCTGTTTTTATGCCAGTACCATGCTGTTTTGGTGACTATAGCTCTGAACTACAATTTGAAATCAGGTAATGTGATTACTGCAGTTTTGTTCTTTTGCTTAGGATACCTTTGGCTATTCAGGGTCTTTTGTGATCCCATATAAGTTTCAGAATTGTTTTTTCTATTTCTGTGAAGAATGTCATTAGTATTTTGATAGGGATTGCATTGAATCTGTAAATTGCTTTGGATAGTATGAACATTTTAGCAATATTGATTCTTCCAATCCAGGAACATGGGATATTTTCATTTTTTATGTCCTTGTCAATTTCTTTCATGAGTGTTTCACAGATTTTATTATAGAGATCTTTCAGTTTTTTGCTTCAGTTAATTTCTAGATATTTAATTTTATGTATAACTACTGTAAAGGGGGGATTACTTTTTTTTTAATTTGAGACAGAGTCTTGCTCTGTCGCCCAGGCCTGAGTGCAGTGGCGTGATCTCTGCTCACTGCAAGCTCCACCTCCTGGGTTCACGCCATTCTCCTGCCTCAGCCTCCTGAGTAGTTGGGACTACAGGCACCTGCCACCACGCCCGGCTAATTTTTTAAATTTTTAGTAGACACAGGGTTTCATCATGTTAGCCAGGATGGTCTCGATCTCCTGACCTTGTGATCCACCCACCTCAGCCTCCCAAAGTGCTGGGATTACAGGCTTGAGCCACTGTGTCTGGCTGGGGATTACTTTTTTTTTTTTTGAAACTGAGTCTCTCTTGGTCACCCAGGCTGGAGTGCAGTGGCATGATTTTGGCTCACTGCAACCTCCGCCTCCCGGGTTCAAACGATTCCCCTCCCTCAGCCACCCGAGTAACTGGGATTACAGGCACCTGCCACTATGCCTGGCTAATTTTTGTATTTTTAGTAGAGACGGGGTTTCACCATGTTGGCCAGGCTGGTCTCGAGCTGCTGACCTCAGGTGATCCACTGCCTTGGCCTCCCAAAGTGCTGGAGTTACAGGCATGAGCCACCACGCCCGGCTTTTGTTTGTTTGTTTGTTTTGTTTTGTTTTTTTGTTTTTTGTGACAGTCTTGCTCTATCACCCTGGCTGGAGTGCAGTGGTGTTATCTCAGCTCACTGCAACCTCCGCCCCCTGGGCTCAAGTGATTCTCTAACCTCAGTCTCCCAAGTAGCTGAGATTACAGGTATGTGCCCCCACACCCAGCTAATTTTTGTGTTTTTAGTAGAGATGAGGTTTCATCATGTTAGCCAGGCTGGTCTTGAACTCCTGACCTCAAGTGATCCACCCACCTCAGCCTCCCAAAGTGCTGGGATTACAGACGTGAGCCACTGGGCCTGGCCTTTATTACAGCTTTGATCTTGTTATTTGCTATTGTTCCTTTCAGGTTTTGGATTTCTTCATGGTTCAATCTTGGTAGTCTGTATGTGTCTAGGGATTTGTCCATTTCTTCTAGATTTTCTAATATATTGGCATACAGTTACTCATAGTAGCCACCAATGATTCTTTGAATTTCTGCAATATCAGTTGTCATGTCTCCTTTTTCATCTCTGATTTTATTTATTTGGGTCTTCTCTCTTGGTTAGTTAGTCTGGCTAAATGTTTGTCAATTTAGTTTACCTTTTTTTTTCTCTCCATAATATGCCTTCATACATATATATATATATATATACACACACACACACACATATATACACATATATATGTATTTTTTTTTTTTTACTTTAAGTTGTGAGATACATGTGTAGATCATGCAGGTTTGTTACATAGGTATACATGTGCCATGGTGATTTGCTGCACCTATTAATCCATCACCTAGGTTTTAGGCCCCACATGCATTAGCTATTTGTCCTGATGCTCTCCCTCTCCTCGCCTCCCGCCCAGTTTACCTTTTCAAAAAACCAACTTTTTGTTTCATTGATCTTTTGTATTATTGTCTTCATTTCGATATCTTCTATTTCTGCTCTGATTTTTATTATTACTTTTCCTTCTACTAATATCAGATTTGGTTTGCTCTTGCCTTTCTAGCTCTTTAAGATGCATCATTCAATTGTTTATTTGAAGTGTTTCCTCTTTTTTGAGGTAGGTACTTATAGGTATAACTTCCCTCTTGGCCGGGCGCGGTGGCTCAAGCCTATAATCCCAGCACTTTGGGAGGCCGAGACGGGCGGATCACGAGGTCAGGAGATTGAGACCATCCTGGCTAACACGGTGAAACCCCGTCTCTACTAAAAATTACAAAAAAACTAGCCGGGCGAGATGGCAGGCGCCTGTAGTCCCAGCTACTCGGGAGGCTGAGGCAGGAGAATGATGTAAACCCGGGAGGCGGAGCTTGCAGTGAGCTGAGATCCGGCCACTGCACTCCAGCCTGGGCGGCAGAGCAAGACTCCGTCTCAAAAAAAAAAAAAAAAAGAGAAAAAAACTTCCCTTTTAGTACTGCTTTTGTTGTATCCCATCGGTTTTGATATGCTATGTTTTATTATCATTTGTTTCAAGAAATTTTCAATTTCTTTCTTAATTTCTTCATTGACCCACTGGTCTCTCAGGAGCATATTTAATTTCTACGTATTTGTATGGTTTCCAAAATTCCTTTTGTTATTAATTTCTAGTTGTATTCCATTGTGGTTAGAGAAGATGCTTGATATTATTTCAATTTTTTGAATGTTTTAAGACTTGTTTTGTGACTTAACATATGGTCTATTCTTGAGAACGAGCCATGTGCTAAGAAGAATATATATTCTACAGCTTTTGGATGAAATGTTCTGTAAATATCTATAGATTCATTTGGTCTATAGTGCAGATTACATCCGATGATTCTTTGTTGATTTTCTGCCTAACAGATCTGTCCAATGCTGAAAGTGGAATGCTGAAACCTTCAGCTATTATTGTATAGGAGTCCATCTGTCTCTTTAGCTCTGGTGATACTTCCTATATATATCTGGGTGCTCCATTGTTGGGTTCATATATATTTATAATTCTTATATCTTCTTGCTGAATTGACCCCTTTATCATTGTATAGTGACCTTCTTTGTCTCTTTATACTTTTGTCTTGAAATCTGTTTTGTCTCATATAAACATGGTGACTCCTGCTTTGTTTTTTTGGTTTTCATTGGCATGGAATATCTTTTTCCAACCCTTTATTTTCAATCTATGGGTGATTTTATAGGTGAAGTGTGTTTCTTATAGGCAACAGATCAATTGTATTTTTTTAAATATCCATTCAGCCACTCTATGTATTTTGATTGGGGAGCTTAGTCCATTTATATTCAATGTTATTATTGATAACTAAGGACTTACTCTTACCATTTTGTTATTTGTTTTCTGGTTGTTTAATGGTCTTCTCTTCCTTCTTTCTCTCCTTTCTGTTTTCCTTTTAGTGAAGGTGATTTTCTTTGATGTTATGTTTTAATTGTTTGCTTTTAATTTTTTGTGTATCCTTTGTATGTTTTTTTTGTTTGAAGTTACCACAAGGCTTGAAATTTTCTCTTATAATCCATTATTTTAAGCTGATAACAACTTAGCGTTGTTTGCATAAACAAACAAACAAACAGAAAACTAATAAAAACTCTATAGTTTAACTTCATCCTCCCACTTTTTAACTTTTTGTTGTTTCTATTTATATCTTATTGTACTCTCTGTGCCTTGAAAAGTTGTTGAAGTTATAATTTTTGACTGGTTCTTCATTTAGTCTTTACTTAGGATAAGAGTAGTTTATACATCACAGTTAGAGTGTTACAATAGTCTGTTTTTCTGTGTACTTACTACTACCGGTGAGTTTTTATCTTCAGATGATTATTTATTGTTTCTTAATGATTTTTCTTTCTGATTTACTCCCTTTAGCATTTCTTGTAGGGCGGGTCTGGTTTGACGAAATCCCTCAGCGTCTGTTTGTCTGGGAAAACGTTTATTCTTCATGTTTGAAGGACATTTTCACTGGATATACTATTTTACGGTAAAAGTTTCTTTCCTTCAGGACTTTAAATATGTCATGCCACTCTCTCCTGGCCTGTAGTAAGGTTCTTACTGAAAAGTTTGCTGCCAGCTGTTTTGTGGTTTCACTGTATGTTATTTGTTTCTTCTCTCTTGGTACTCTCAGGATCCTTTCTTTATCCTTGACCTTTGTGAGTTTGATTATTCAATGCCTTGAGGTAATATTCTTTTGGTTAAATCTGCTTCATGTTCCATAATGTTCTTGTGCATGGGTATTGGTATCTTTCTCTATGTTTGGAAAGTTCTCTGCTATTATCCCTTTGAATAAACTTTCTACTTCTACCTCTTTCTCTACTTTTTCTTTAAGGCCATTAACTCTTAGATTTGCCCTTTTATGGCTATTTTCTGAATCTTGTAGGCATGCTTCATTTCTTTTTTTTTTGTTTGTTTAATTTTATCTCCTCTGATGCATATTTTCAAATAGCTTGTCTTCAAGTTCACTCATTCTTTCTTCTGTTTGATCAATTCTTCTGTTGAGAGACTCTTATGGATTCTTCAGTATGCAAACGACATTTTTCTTTTTTATTCTTCTTTATTCTTTTATTTTAAGCTCTGGAGTACATGTGCAGGATGTGCAAGTTGGTTACATAGGTAAATGTGTGCCATGGTGGTTTGCGCACACAAATCAACTCATAACCCAGGTATGAAGTCCAGCATCCATTAGCTATTCTTCCTGATGCTCTCCCTGACCCTCCTCCCCCGACTGGCTCCTGTGTGTTGTTCCCCTTCATGTGCCCATGTGTTCTCATCATTCAGCTCCCAGTTATAAATGAGAACATGCAGAGTTTCGTTTTCTGTTCCTACATTAGTTTGCTAAGGATAATGACTTCCAGTTCCATCCATGTCACTGCAAAGGATATGATCTCATTCCTTTGTATGGCTGCATAGTATTCCATGGTGTATATATACCGCTTTTTCTTTATCCAGCCTATCATTGACTAGGTTGGTTCTGTGTTTTTGTTATTGTGAATAGCGCTACAATGAACATACACATGCATGTATCTTTATAATATAATGATTTGTATTCCTTTGGGTATGTACCCAGTATGGGATTACTGGGTCAAATGGTATTATATTTCTACCTCCATGTCTTTGAGGAATTGCCACACTGTCTTCCACAATGGTTGAACTAACTTACACTCCCACCAACAGTGTAAATGCATTCTTTCTCCTCCGCAACTTTACCAGCATTTGTTGTTTCTTGACTTTTTCATAATCGCCATTCTGACTGGAATGAGATGGTATCTCATTGTGGTTTCAATTTGCATTTCTCTAATGTTCAGTGATGCTGAGCTTTTTTACATGTTTGTTTGCCACATGAATGTCTTCTTTTGAGAAGTGTCTGTTCTTGTCCTTTGCCCACTTTTTTTTTTTTTTTTTTTTTTTGGGAGATGGAGTTTCGCTCTTGTCATCCAGGTTGGAGTGCAATGGCATGATCTTGGCTCACTGAAACCTCCACCTCCCAGGTTCAAGCGATTCTCCTGCCTCAGCCTCCCAAGTAGCTGGGATTACAGGTGCCCACCACAACTCCCAGCTAATTTTTTGTATTTTTAATAGAGACACAGTTTCACCATGTTGGCCAGGCTGGTCTTGAACCCCTGACCTCAGGTGATCCGCCTGCCTTGGCCTCCCAAAGTGATGGGATCACAGGCATGAGCCACCGCGCCTGCCCCCCCGACTTTGCCCACTTTTTAATGGGGTTGTTTTTTTTCTTCTAAATTTATTTAAGTTCTTTGTAGGCTCTGGATATTAGATCTTTTTGCAGATGGATAGATTGCAAAAGTTTTCTCCCTTTCTGTAGGTTGTATGTTCACTCTGATGAAAGTTTCTTTTGCAGTTCAGAAGTTCTTAAGTTTAATTAGATCCCACTGGTCAATTTTTGCTTTTGTTGTGATTGCTTTTTGATGTCTTTGTCATGAAAACTTCGCCTATTCCTCTGTCCTGAATGGTATTGCGTAAATTTTCTTCTAAGGTTTTTGTAGTTTTGGGTTTTACATTTAAGCCTTTAATCCATCTTGAGTTAATTTTTGTATAAGGTGTAAGGAAGGGGTCCAGTTTCAATTTTCTGCACATGGCTAGCCAGTTCTCCCAGCACCATTTATTAAGTAGGAAATCCTTTCCCCATTGCTTGTTTTTGTCAGGTTTGTTGAAGATCATATGGTTGTACGTGTGTGGTCTTATTTCTCAGTTCTCTACTCTGTTCCATTGGTCTATGTGTCTGTTTTTGTATCAGTAACATGCTGTTTTGGTTACTGTGGCCTTATAGTGTAGTTTGAAGTCAGGTAGTGTGATGCCTCCAGCTTTGTTGTTTTGCTTAGGATTGTCTTGGCTATATGGGTTCTTTCTTGGTCCCATATGAATTTCAAAATAGTTTCTTCTGGTTTTGTGAAGAATGTCAATGGTAGTTTAATGGGAATAGCATTGAAATCTGCAAATTACTCTGGGTAGTATAGCCATTTTTATGACATCAATTCTTTTTTATTTATTTATTTATTTTTATGATGGAGTTTCACTCTTGCTGCCCAGGTTGGAGTGCAGGTCAGAGTGCAATAGCACAATCTCGGCTCTCTGCAACCTCCGCATCCTGGGTTTAAACAATTCCCCTGCCTCAGCCTCCTAAGCAGCTGGGATTACAGGCACCCACCAGCATGTCTGGCTAATTTTTTGTATTTTTAGTAGAGATGGGGTTTCACCATGTTGACCAGGCTGATCTCAAACTCCTGACCTCAGGTGATTCACCCGCCTCGGCTTCCCAAAGTGCTGGGATTACAGGTGTGAACCACTGCACTCAGCCTATGATATTGATTTTTCTTATCCATGAGCATAGAATATTTTTCCATTTGTTTGTGTCCCTTCTGATTTCTCTGAGCAGTGGTTTGTAGTTCTCCTTGAAGAGGTACTTTACCTCCCTTGTTAACTGTATTCCTGGGTTGTTTATTCTTTTTGTAGCAATTGCAAATGGGAGTTCATTCATAATTTGGCTGCTTGCCTGTTGTTGGTGTACAGGGATGCTAGCAATTTTTGTACTTTTTTTTTTTTTTGAGACAGAGGCTCGCTCCATTGCCCAGGCTGGAGTGCAGTGGTGTGATCTCGGCTCACTCCAACCTCCGCCTCCCGGGCTCAAGTGATTCTCCTGCCTGAGCCTCCTGAGTAGCTGGGATTACAGGCACAGGCCACCATGCCTGGCTAATTTTTGCAATTTTAGTAGAGACAAGGTTTCACCATGTTGGGCAGGCTGATCTCGAACTCCTGACCTCAGGTGATCTGCCTGCCTTGACCTCCCAAAGTGTCGGGATTACAGGCATGAGCCACCACACCTGGCCTGCACATTGATTTTGTATCCCAAGACTTTGCTGAAGTTGCTTATCAGCTTAAGAAGCTTTTGGGCTGAGATGATAGGGTTTTCTAGATATAGGATCATGTCATCTGTAAACAGAGATAATTTGACTTCCTCTCTAACTGTTGGAATACCCTTTATTTCTTTCTCTTGCCCGATTGCCCTGGCCAGAACTTCCAACTCAATGTTGAATAGGAGTGGCAAAAGAGGGCATCCTTGTCTTGCGCTTGTTTTTAAGTGGAATGTTTCCAGCTTTTCCCGATTCAGTACGTTATTGGCTGTGGGTTTGCCATATATGGCTTTTATTACTTTGAGGCTTGTTTCTTCAATACCTAGTTTATTGAGAGTTTTTAACGTAAAGGGATGTTAAATTTTATCAAAGGCCTTTTCTGCATCTCTTGAGGTAATCATGTGTTTTTTGGTCTTTAGTTCTGTTTCTGTAATGAATTATATTTATTGATTTGCATGTGTTGAACCACTTCCTGGCATGAAGCTAACTTGATCATGGTGGGTAAGCTTTTTGATGTGCTGCTGGATTTAGTTTGCCAGTATTTTATTGAGGATTTTTGCATCAATGTTTATCAGGGATATTGGCCTGAAGTTTTCTTTTTTTGTTGTTGTTGTACCTCTGCCAGGTTTTGGTATCAAAATTATGCTGCCCTTTTTGTGTGGATTCTTTCTCATCTTTGTGGGCTTATCTACCTTTGGTCTTTGAGGTTACTGACCTTTGAATGTAGTTTTTGTGGGGTCTTTTTGTTGTTGTTGTTGCTTTCTGTTCATCCGCTTGTCTGTTTGTTTCAACAGTCAAGCCACTCTTCTGCAGGGCTGCTGTGGTTTGCTGGGTGTCCACTCCAGACCCTAGTTGCCTCTGTCTCTCTCACACCTGGAGGTATCACCAGTGAAAGCTGCAAAACAGCAAAGATGGCAGCCTGCTCCTTGCTCTGCGAGCTCTGTTCCAGGCAGGTATCAACCTGATGCCAGCCAGAATGTTCCCATAGGAAGTGTCTGGAGACCCCTGTTGGGATGTCTCACCCAGTCAGGAGGAATAGGATCAGGGACCCATTTAAAGAAGCAGTCTGGGGGTCTCAGCAGCTCGGGCGGCGGGAGGAGTGGCAGCGGCCAGGCAGCCCAGTTTTGTGAAGGCTCTTGGCCCGCCGCGGCCCGCAGGCACCCGGCACGCGCCTTCCCCACCGCCAGGATGCCCAAGAGGAAGGTCAGCTCCGCCGAAGGGGCCGCCAAGGAAGAGCCCAAGAGGAGATCGGCGCGGTTGTCAGCTAAACCTCCTGCCAAAGTGGAAG
>NC_037689.1:79312112-79350883 GCF_003255815.1 Theropithecus gelada | reverse complement strand
CAAATTTTAAGCTGGAAAGTCACTGGAATAACTTTAAAAAAGAATTACAATACATGGCTTTTTAGAATTTCGTTACATATGTTAAGAATTGTGTACAAATTGAAATGTCTGTACTGATCCTCAACCAATAAAATCTCAATTATGAAAATAAAAAAAAAAAAAAAAAGAAGCAGTCTGGCTGCCCTATGGCAGAACAGGAGTAGTGCACTGACTGCCTGACCTCTTTAGAACCAGCAGCCTGGAACGACTAAGTCAACTGAACAACAAAGACAGTGGCTGACCATCCCCCTGAGGACTCCGTTCCAGGGTGATATTGGAATTCCTTCTGTATAAACCTTGGCTGGAGTTGCTGAAATTCTCGTGGGGAGGCCCCACCCAGTGAGAAGGGCTGATGGGGTCCCACTTAAAGAGCAGACTGGCCACAATCAGGCACAACAGCTGTGCTGTGTTGTGGGGAATTCCTCCTGGTCCGCAGTGACAGCAGGGCTAGAGAGGTCGACTGGAACAGCATATATGGTGGCTGCCCCTCCCCCTGGGAACACAGTCCATCTCAGGTCATCTCCAGCCTGCTGCCACTGGGCAGCTGGAATTCCAAGGAGTGAGTCTTAACTTGTGAGGTGCTGTGGGAGTGGGGCCCACAGAATGACACCACTTGGCTCCCTGGATTCTGCCCCCTTCCTAGGGGAATGCACCGGATGTCCTGCCTTGCTGGAATTCCTGGGGCTGGAGTATGCAAAACTCCTGTGTTTCCAGTGTGCCCAAGCCAGCAAGTGAGTGGCCTCTCCACAGACACTCCACACAGCTCCGTGTTTTGGACCTAAGACCCTGGTGGCATGGGCTCATGAGGGGATCTCTTGATCTGCGGGTTGCAAACATCTGTAGGAAAAGTGGTTTCCTGGGCAGGGTCTTGCAATCACTCATCACCTCCCTTGGCTGGGGGTGGGGACTTCCTTGGTTCCATGCGGCTCCTGAGTGGGCTGTCACCCCACTCTGCTTTTCCTCAATCTCCTTGGGTGGGGCCCTCAGACTAGTCAGTTCTAGTGTGAGAACCTGGATACCTCAGTTGACGGTGAGAATTCACTTGCCATTTTCATTGCTCTCTGTGAGTCGTGGATTGCAGCTGCTTCTAATCGGCCATCTTGCCCCCCTCCCCTCTCGGCCAATATTGCCTTTTTCAAGTATAGAATTTATCTTTGATTCTTTTTAGTTATTTCAATCTCTTTGTTAAATTTATCTAATAGACTTCTGAATTTCTTTTCTGTGTTACGTTGATTTTTTGTTTTTTTTTAGTTTCCTCAACACAGTTATTATTTTTTGGAGATGGAGTGTCACTCTGTTGCCTAGGCTGGAGTGCAATGGCACAACCTCGGCTCACTGCAACCTCCGCCTTCCGGGTTCAAGCACTTCCCCTGCCTCAGCCTCCCGAGTAGCTGGGACTACAGGTGCAGGCTGCCATGCCTGGCTAATTTTTTTTGTATTTTAGTACAGATGGGGTTTCACCGTGTTGCCCAGGCTGGTTGTGAACTCCTGAGCTCAGTCAACCCGCCCACCTCAGCCTCCCAAAGTGCTGAGATTACAGGCATGAGCCACCGTGCCCGGCCAACACAGTTACTTTGAATTCTCTGTCTGAAAGGGCATATATGTTTCTCTGGGATTGGTCACTGGTACCTTGCTCAGTTTATTCAGTTGGGTCATGTTTTTCTTGATGGTCTTAATACTTGTAGATGTTCATCTCTGTCCAGGTATTGAAGATTTAGGTATTTATTGTAGTTTTTACAGTCTGCGTTTGTTTGTACCCATCCTTCTTGGAAAGGCTTTCCAGATATTTCAAATGACTTGGATGTTGTGATCTAAGCTCTATCTGCTTTAGGGGACACCCCAAACTCAATAACACCGTGGTTCCTGCAGCCTCGTGAAAGTACTACCTTTAATGGTCTCGAACAAGATCTGGGAGAATCCTCTGGATTACCAGGCAGACACTCTTGTTCTCTTCTTTTACTTTCTCCCCAATAAATAGAGCCTCTCTCTGTTTGTGTGCTGAGCCACCTGAAGCTAAGGGTGTTGTGACACTATCACCCCTGTGGTCACCACCACTATGACTGTGCTGGGTCAGACTTGAAGCCAGCACAGCACTAGGTTTCACCCAAGGCCTACCTTAACCACTCCCTGGCTACTTATTATGTTTGTTTAAGGTCCTGGGGCTCTACAATCAGCAGGTGACAAAGCCAGCTAGTTTTGTGTCCTTTATTTCAGGGTGGTAATTTTCCCCAGGCTCTGGGTGGGTCCAGAGGTGCCATCCCGGAGCCAAGGACTAGATTTAAAAACTGTACCTGAGCTCGCACTTAGATTATGAGGCAGTCTTTCCCAGTCTTCCCTCCCCTTTCCAAAGGCAGAGGAGTCTCATCCTATATCCTCTGCCATCATAGGCTCATGAGGAGGACTGTCAGTCTACAACTGATGTTCTCTTAGGGCCCAAGGCTCTCTAGTCAGCTTGTGGTGAATGCTGCTTGGCCTGGGACTCACCCTCCAGGGCAGTGTGCTTCCCTCTGGCCCAGGGCATACTTAAAAATGCCATCCAAGAGCCAAGTCCTGGAATTGGGGACCCTAAGAACCCGCTTGGTGCTCTTTCTCCCTGTGGCTGTGCTGGTACCTAAGGTGCAAGACAAAGTCCCTTTTACTTCTCATTCTGCTTTTCTTAAGAAGAAACCTCACCCCATAGCCACCACAGCTGGGAATGTGCTGAGTCTCACCTGAAGCCAGAAAGTCTCAGTGTCTTGGCCAAAGCCCTCAGCATAGTACCTGGGTATTGCTGATGGTTTTTAGCACCCAAGAGCTCTTTGGTCAGCAGGTGATGAATGCTGCCAGGCAGTAGGCTTCCTCCTGGCCAAGGGTATGTCTATAAATCTGAGAGCAAGGGCCTAGAAAAAGGGCCTCATGTTTCTGACTGGTGCCCTATCCTGCTGTGGCTGAACTGATATCCAAGATGTAAGACAATGTTGGGGTGATCAGACCTAACACCAGGTCGTGGAGGTTACAAAGTCTGGTGGAGTCAAAAGATTGAGAAAAAGACACTTTGAGAGAGAAAGGTGGGACACCAGAGAGCCATCACTATTGTAGAGGCTGCGAAGGCCCTGAGCTCTGGGAGGCCACGGTATTTATTGGTAATCCAACAAAGAAACAGGTAGTGAGAATGTGGAGGTCAAAAAAGCACGATGCATTCAGCACATGATTTACAGCTGTGATGGTTTAGCATTTATAAGGAACATCTTCTGTTACCTGAGATAATGGGAATAGGAGCCTAGGAGGGCTAGAAGCAAGGAGCCAGCAAGTCTAGACACATTCCAGAGGACATTATGCAAGCCCTGCCTCAGTTTCCCTCCCAACACTCAACTTTTTCCCAACAAGACAATGTCCTTTCCACTCTTTCCTCTCCTCTCTTCAAGTGGAAGGAAGTGGTTTCTTTTCAAGCTGTGAACTGTGCAGTCTGGTTTTAGGGGAAGGGTGATGCCAGTACTTCCTTAGTAATCCTAGTTTGTGTCTCAGTAGGTCATGTGCCCCCGACCCCTGGCCCTAGCCTACTGGCTCTGGGTCCACTACAGCACTAGGACTCACCTAAAAGTTGCAGTCCTTGTGGCCTAGACTGCCTTTCACGTTTATTTACAGCCCCAGAGCACTTTTGCCCGCAGTAGTGATGTTTGCAAGAACTCAAGTTCTGGCTGCTAGGATCAGCAATTCCCTATAGCCTGAGCTGGTGTAAATTCTCTCTCCATAGGCTGGCATCAGCTGAGTTTGGTCTGGTTTTCCTTTCTACCATAAGAGGGCAGCACTGAGTTCAATGCCTCACAATTACTGGCTCTCCCACTAACCAGGGTACAGAAATACTCTGTGCACCATGCCACTGCTACTGGAGGATGTGGGAGGGGTAGCATCAGCTATTTAAGACTGCTTTTATTATCTCTTTAGTGGCTGTTTCAGTAATCCAAAGTTAAAACTAGGTACTGTGAGTAACCACCTGATTTTTGGTTATTATAAAGGTGCTTTTTTAATGTAGATAATTGTTAAAATTGGTGTCCTTGGTGGGGTGGGGGACAATCATTGGAGACTTCTATTCCATCATCTTGTTCTGCTTTCAATCCTAGTTGCTAGTTGCTATACTTTTTTTTTTTTTTTGACAATGCCCTGAGGCATAAATTGCTCCTCAGTATGATCCGATTAAATTTGGGCCCCTTTGCAGAGGTAGTTTTTGTTGTCAGACTTTGTGTGTTTTTCTGATGCCTGGATGGCT
Organism: Theropithecus gelada; assembly: GCF_003255815.1. Lineage (NCBI taxonomy): Eukaryota > Metazoa > Chordata > Mammalia > Primates > Cercopithecidae > Theropithecus > Theropithecus gelada. The sequence goes on along the minus strand of NC_037689.1, from coordinate 79,346,598 downwards.
TTCCTTAGCTGTCTTTTTCCCTGGTTCTATCTGGTAAACTGGCCTATAGTTTAGGTTGTTCTTGTAGGGCTACTGGCTTCTTCTTAATTACTTACCACCAAAATTTCTATTGTTTCGTGAGCACGTTTTGGTTTGAACTTTCCCACACTGTGTTCCCAATAAAGTCAGTTGCTTTGGTGAGAACTTTAGAGCTTTTTGTTCTTACAGCTCACCTCTCTCCCCAGGCAAAACTCGAGCTGAGGTTGGGATCAGTGGCCTGCTTCTCTCAGAGTGACATATTTGCTACACACATAGAGTGTGTCTTGCTTCTTCTAATGTGGAGAGCATCCTGTGAGCTACCTGGGGTGAGCATGATTTGGGCCTAGTATTTTTCATCTGTCATGCCTGGGTTAGTGCTTTCATCTTATGAGTTAAAGCTGGCTAGGGGAAGGGAGGCCCAATCCCCTCATCTTTGATTGGAATTGAGCTTCTGTAACATGGAGGTGGGGAGAATAAGAAATGTTGATTGCCTACCTTTACTGGGGAGAAATTTCATCTTCTTGAGTGCACCTGCCCAGAGTGGAGCTTCTATCATTGAGCTTGAGACCCTCACTGTGTTTTACTAAGATTTAAATTTTCTTGAATAAATATCTCTTTATGTCTTTATGCCCTTGAGATAATTTCTGGAGACTTTAACATGATTGTTCTAAAAATAATTTTCACCAGTTATGGTTGTTTCTCTGGGGAAAGGATCCATGGAACATTCCACATCTCTGTCTGGAAGTGATCTCTCTGTTTAACATTTTACAAAACTGCCAGATTATTTTCTAGCATGGCTGTACCATCTTACATTTCTATCATCAAGGTAGGAGAGATATATTTCTCTGCAGCCTCACCAGCATTTGACATTGTCAGTATTTTTTGTTTTAGCCATTCCAATAGGTATATGATTGCCTTTATTTTCATTTCCCTGATGATTAATGATGTTGAGCATCTTCATGTGTGCTTTTTAGCATTTATATATCTTTTTGTGGTTTTAATTTGAATTTTCCTAATGGTGAGTGATATTGAACATCTTTTCATGTGTTTGCCAACTTTAGATCTTCTTTGATGAAATAAATATCTATTTGAGTCTTTTGCCCATTAAAAAGATTGGATTATTTATTTTTTACTATTGAGTTTAGAAAGTTATTTATATGTTCTGAATATGAGGCTTCTGTTGGATATGTGGTTTGCAAATATTTTCTCAATTGATTTTTGAGAAAAGTACAAAGGCAAATCAATGGAAAACTGATAGTCTTTTCAATAAATTGTGTGAAAACAAGTGGACAATTTTATGGGAAAAATGAACTATGACCTCTACCTCACACCATACACATACAGAAATGAAATATGCAACAGTATAACAGAGTGAACTGGAAGAAGTTGGACTTTCAGAATGGTGAAGCAAATCCTCTTTCCTTCAATTCATTCCTTCTTATTGTTGTATGGTATTCCATTGAGTGTATATACCACAGTTTATTTCATGGTGTGTAAATAATACTCTGTTAAAACTATTTTTTAAAGGCAGGAAGAGGTTGGGCGTGGTGGTTCACACCTGTAATCCCAGCACTTTGGGAGGCTGAGGCAGGTGGATCACTTGAGGTCAGGAGTTCGAGACCAGTCTGGCCAACATGGTGAAATCCTGCCTCTACTAAAAACAGAAAAATGAGCCAGGTATGGTGGCGGGTGCCTGTAATCCCAGCTACTCAGGAAGTGGAGGCAGGAGAATTACTTGAACCTGGGAAGCAGAGGTTGAAGATTGTGCTCCAGTCTGGGCAACAGAGCAAGACTCCATCTCAATAAATAAATAAATACATACATACATACATAAAATAAAAAGGCGTGAATACTGATATACACAACAGTGTGGATGAATCTCAAAAACTATTCTGAGTAAAGGAAGTCAGACATAAAATAGTACATACTGTATAATTTCATTTATTGAAATTCTAGAAAAGCCAAACTATATATACAATATATAAAATGTACATTATATAATTTATCATTTGTTATGATTGACATCATTCCTTATAATAGAATTTCAATATTGGCCATTGTCCTCTGAATGCCATAACTTTGAGTTCTAAGACAAGACTAAAATTATGAAGAATGAGAAGACTCAATCTCTGTCTTTCTGTCCGCTTATCTACCTCTGTCTCTGTCTCTTAACTCAATCCCTTAAATTTAGGAGATATTTTCTTCTTCATTGTTACTTTTCTCTAATTGTCAAAGAGATAAATATGCATTATAGAAAATATGGCTAGTACAGAAAAGTATATATAAAGAAACAAACCACCCATCATTTCTCCACCAAGAGGCCATAAGAAATGGTAGCAACAATGGCAAAAAAGGCATGGTTTTCAGTTATTAAGAAATCAGCTTTGTCCCTCCATTCCTCATTGATTGATCAGCCTTGTATTAAGAGGCTAACTTCCTTTCCACTGGGATTCCATTCATGTGGGGGTTTTCAGAGAGAGAGATATACTAAATGGTCATCAAAGGAATTAATGAGAATTGAGAAGGATTGTATGGCAAGTTTTAACTGCAGACTAAAAAATATTTTTTTCATGATGATGTTTCCAGGGACTAATCACACTTCATTTCACTTCTAGTCCGTTACTTGTATCCAAATGGGTGTCGCCAGCCCTAGCAACTCTAATCCCACGAGACCTGCGTATTAGGTATCCTCCTCCTCCTCCTCCTTCTTCCTTTTTTTTTGAGATGGAGTTTTGCTCTGTTGCCCAGGCTGGAGTGTAGTGGTGTGATCTCAGTTCACCACAACCTCTACCTCCTGGGTTCAAGCAATTCTCCTGCCTCAGCCTCCCAAGTAGCTGAGACTACAGGTGCAGGCCACCCACCCGGCTAATTTTTGTATTGTTAGTAGAGACGGGGTTTCACTATGTTAGCCAGGCTGGTCTCGAACTCCTCAACTCCTCAACTCCTGCCGTGGTGTCTCAAAGTGCTGGGATTACTGGCATGAGACACCGCGCCTGGCCTATTAGTTATGATTTTAAATGGTAATAATTTGGTATTATGGGTAGAGACTCAGGAATAATCACATTTTTACTTAACCTCATTACCTTTTTTTTTTTTTTTTTTTTTTTTTTTGAGACGGAGTCTCGCTCTGTCGCCCAGGCTGGAGTGCAGTGGCCGGATCTCAGCTCACTGCAAGCTCCGCCTCCCGGGTTTACGCCATTCTCCGGCCTCAGCCTCCCGAGTAGCTGGGACTACAGGCGCCCGCCATCTCGCCCGGCTATTTTTTTTTTGTATTTCTTAGTAGAGATGGGGTTTCACTGTGTTCGCCAGGATGGTCTCGATCTCCTGACCTCGTGATCCGCCCGTCTCGGCCTCCCAAAGTGCTGGGATTACAGGCTTGAGCCACCGCGCCCGGCCCCTCATTACCTTTTTAATGTAAAGTTAAGAAGCCATACATACAAGGGACAAGGACAGATAGGAATTAAAATACCACTTTGTGTTTAGTGGAATTAGTGCCCAGTATTCTGGCACAGGGTTCTCTGGTAAAGCTAGGTTTCAGCACATAACTTAGGCTCAGGATCCAAAAAGGGCTTCACCCTTTCCCACCAGTTTCCAATCTTATCATAGCTTATTCCTGAATTGGTAAGAACCAATATTTACTTGAGCAATAAAGTGAAAGTACCTGAAAAATCAAGTGAAAGAAAGTAAGATGGCTGGATACCAAGGAGGCTTTAGCTTAGTGTTTCAATTTCTCTGAGTGACTGGAAAGCATGAAAGAGAAATCCATCTACAGTATGTGACCTTTTAACCCATAGTGACTCTCTCTAACACATTAGTAGACATGGCTCAAGGGATTCGAGCCAATCGTTTGACTAGGTCTGTCTTGAGGGAAGGGAATGGGGGTGAGGAAGCTGTGATCCTTTTCTTTCATTCTTACTTTGTGCTTTCCAACCACTCTGAGAGAGGCAGTTGTACATATAGGTGGATATCCCCACGGGGGATGGAAAGCAGATGGTCATAATTCTCTTATGCATGGGAGATTTCTCCAAATGGATTTTAATCAGTGCTGTATGTGGAAACTAAATTGTTTTTAAAAAATTTTTAAATGGATTTTAAGATCATAAGTTTTGGACTCAGATATCTGGGATGAACAGGTTGTCTTCCTATCTTATTGTGGAATTTAGATATTTGTTGTGGTGGCCCCTCTAGTCCTTCAGTCCTTCCTAAGGGCCCCTCTTTTCCTTCATTATCCATCGATATATTTAAAATATCTGTATTTTCATATCCCTTTGACTTTTGCATTCCTAACAATCTAATCTACCCCCTCTTATGAGAAGGTACCCCCGCATTTATAACAGGTAGGTCTCTCAATGAAATTCATGGCTTAGCAATCTTCACAGTCTCAATCTTCAGCTCATCTCTGTATATCTGTGGCCCCGGTAAGATCCCAGGGGATTTGTTCTATGCTACTGTGACTGCTGTTGTTGCTGTCTGCTGTAGGTTCCTTAGGCCTACAAATCCCTGAACTGAAGCTGTTGCTGATGCTTCCAAAGGCTGTGCCATCTGGTGAGCACCAATACATCCTCATCCATGTCCTCTTTCCCCAAGCCTTGCCTTCTTTTTGGGTTTAAATTCTTTAGATCTTTTTTAAAGACTGGGACTGTAGTACAACATTCTTTTGTTTTTTCTTTTCCCTAGCAGCAGTGGCATATGCCTCTCATTCCATTTTCTTCATTTTTTTCCCCAACTGGCAAGTATGTAGAACAACATTTCATTTCCTTCTGTTTTCTCCTTCCTTCCTTCCTTCCTTCCTTCCTTCCTTCCTTCCTTCCTTCCTTCCTTCCTTCTTTCCTTCCTTCCTCCCTCCCTCCCTCCCTCCCTTCCTTCCTTCCTTCTTTCTTCCTGCCTTCCTTTCTTTCTCTCTCTCTCTCTCTCTCTCTGTACAGTGGCGTGCTCTTGGCTCATTGCAGCCTTGAATTCCCAGGCTCAAGTGATCCTCCCACCTCAGTCTCCTGAGTAGCTGGTACCATAGGTGAGTGCCACCATGCCTGGCTAATTTTTCTTTCTTTCTTTCTTTTTTTTTTTTTTTTGTAGAGACAGGGTCTCATTATGTTTCCCAGGCTGGTCTCAAACTTCTGAGCTCATATGATCCTCCTGCTTAAGGTCTCCCAAAGTGCTGGGGTTACAGGCATGAGCCACCAAGCCCGACCTTCATCCATTTATTTCTTAAGGTCCTGTGTCTTCTATATAGGGCTAACAATATTTTAGTTTTAGAAATATCAGAAAACTTCTATGTAGGGCTAACATTATTTGCTGGATCATAGTGTCTTTTGTTCTTCATTTTCCTTTCTCTTGTTTTGTGGTCTTGACATGTGTTTTCTTAACATACTCCCTCAGGATTTATCTTATGGGATTCCTCCCATAGTGAAAGCTATGAAGAAAGAAAGTTCTGGGACTGCAGAAAGCATCTGCTATTCAAGTAAAACCTCCTTACCCACTTTCATATTCCGAAGTAGAATTTTTTTCTAGGAGGTATCTTTGCATCATTCCATTATTTAACACAGACCAGACTCACATATGTTGAAACCCTGCCTTAGTGAGTTTCATTTTTCTCTCCCATTCCTTGAGAGTCTTAACTCTCTAAATGTCATGAGTACCTTCCCTTCTGGCCCAGGGTATCCTGCTTTCCAAATTACAGTCACTGTGTCACTTGAAGCTCACTAAATAATACCTACTCACTGTGGTCTTCCTCTCTTTTGATTCTTTCTAAATGTTTTGTAATCAGTCATTAAAAGAAGAATTGTAATCTGCTCCTATTATTGACACTTTGTCTACAGTTTTCAGAGGGCACCTCAATAGTTTTTTGAATCTGGTTTCCCTTGTGGGAAGGGGTGTGGTAATGAGAGGTCATTCCAGTTTGCTCATATTTTTCCTCTTCTTTTTCATTAAATGTAAGTCTGAGCTACCTTTCTAGACTTAATAACAGAAAATATGTCCTACTCTCTCCTAGTCTGACATCAAAACATCGTGTTGTATACCTTAAATATATCTATGTATCTATATTGAATCAATCAATCTATCTATCTATCTATCTATCTATCTATCTATCTATCTATCTATCTATCTATCTATCTATCATCTATCTATCTGTCCTGCTTTTAGGCCTGGGGACATCTTTGGGGGGTAAATCTCTCTTTTTGCGTTTCATTTAGGGAGAGTTTGATCTCTGAGATCTTAAGCCTTTTCTGCCTTCACTTCCTGATAATACCTTGGTTTGTTTTCTGATATTTCTAAAGCTAAAACAGTCTCCTGGACTGTGGTTCTCTGTTCATTTAAAACACACTGCAGTTGCTCTGCCTGCTGCCAAAGTCCTTAATCGGTTGCTGTGCCAACCAGATTCTGAAGGCCAAGGCATTACTGCCACAGTCATTTTTTAGAGCATTATTTTTTTGTTGTTGTTCTGAGGTTCTGAGTTTTTCCTTTGGATTTGTGGTAATTTATTTTATTGTTTTTTTCCTGCTACTTCAATCCTAGAAACAGCCATATTCCCTATGTTTCAGGGCTCTCACACTTTTTTTTTTCCATATATTTACTTTTTATTGAATTTGTTAATGTTACAGAATTCTTGCACTGCCAAACTATGCCTGAGAAGTCAAAGAAATGGTACAATGGATAGCCTCATCCACCTGTCATACAGTATATTAAAACCTGATTCACATACATTTTGATATTTTCACAATCTTTTAAGTAGTTATAACAAGAGGTGGAATTTAAATCTCCTGCAGGTCTTCAGATCTCGAGTACAGTATGCCATTACATAACACCTCCACTTATTAATCTGTTTATTCTTCAATAACATAACCCCCAACAAAATTTTGTCCGAAAAATGCATACTTTTCAGGGAAAATATGTGGCTCAATGAAGAGATTATTTGTTAAGGTTTTTGGTTCCCAAATAAAGTCTTTAGCTTACCAAGAATCCCATTTCCGATTTAATCATTCCTCCCCTTGGCTGGCTTAGCTACTCACTGAAATACATCAGAAGGTAGGCATCCTGCCTACCACTTCAAATAATGACAATATTATTGCTCAGACATGGTTGGCAGGTCCTGTCAGGAGATACTGTAATCCTCCTAGAGTCCGATTCCTGCACTGGCACTTTCATCAAGACTGACTTCTATAGGAAAACGCTCCTACATCGAAATAGTTTTACTCACCCACTTGCTTCACTCTTGCCAGTAGCAAGTCTGCAACTCATGTATTTGGCAAAGGGATTTATTATAGAGAAACCTAGACTCTGCATCAAGTGGTCACATACCACTTTGAGATATTTCTATTGAACCAAAGATACAAAACTAGGAAACTGCCATTCTATCTCATTAGGTGAAAAATTTTCTGTAATCTGGGGTAGTCCCTTTTAAAGGACCAAAAACTACTAGGGAGTTTAAGCTGTAATTATTAAAAACAGAAGTGCTACATCATCTTTCACCCTGATTCTCCAAATGAACATAAAGACACACCAAAAGGTTGAAAACAGAGCTAGCTGGGAAAATCACTGCATCTGTGAAACATCCAATACCTTGAAAATTTGGGCACAAGTATATAAGAAATTCTTATTAAAGATACATGCACAATCCATGAAACTTAAATGGGTTTTAGCTGAGGTTTTGCTCATGGTGCTCTGAATTTGTAAGGACAGATCAGTGAATCCCTTAGCTTGAGCAGAAAGCATATTCTTCTCACTGCTGGTTACTATACAATTTAGACCTGATTAGAGAAGGTATTAGCAGCACCTTAAGTAGAGCCTCCAGTATCCACTGCCCTTTACATCAAAGGCTATTTGGTTCCACCCTCAGGATTGGCATATTCATGAGACATTTCACAATTCGAATGCATACTTCAGGTTACTTACTTAACCCAGCTATATGCTCTGTCAAACAACTTATTTCAAGTCAAAGCAAAAAAGGCCTTAATGTAGAACAAAGAAAAGCACTTTCCAAATAAAAAATTACTAAAAGAAACAAGATTATTCTCTCCCTCACCCCTTCTCCCACTTGGTGGGCCACAGTTTGGTGGAATTTATTTTGTGGTTACCTGAGAATACAACTAAAAGTTTAAATTACAAATCACAGCCCTATACGATGATCCAAACATATCAGTTCTTTTGAGCGGTGTGTTCCAGAAAGTCTAATATAGCCACAGCCTACTACAGAGAGTATTCCTTAAGGGCAGGGAATGGGACAGGTTAATTAAGGAACTTATATCTTCATCTTTTATAGCAGATCAGAACCCAGATGGCTGATTTTCTGCAGGATTTCTGATAAGAATCCAGTAGAGCTGGTTTCAAGGTTCACATTGACACTTAATAGCTGTAACTTTCTTATCCAGAAGTTGTGATCCACATGAAGTCCACAATGAGTGCAACAAATCTGAGGTAGCCAACCTTTATGAAGGCTCAGTATCTGAACATAAAAAGATTTTGAAATGACCACTGTCTACAGGCTTTGTTTTTTTGTATTTGCAGAGTAAATATGAGAGAACACTGTTGAAACTAGTTCAACATTTATATAACAATGAAAATTCCCCTATATCCAATACACATAAAGAGCAGTCGTGAAACTTTAACTTCCATAGTGAAATAGGGCCAGTTACTTAAATCAAGTGGTATGCATCAGTTGCTGTAGATCGAGCAAAAATCAGATGATGAATGGCTGTTCATGCTCTCACACTTCTTAATCTGATTTACAATAATTCCTATCACTCTTTGAGTCTTTGAAATTCACAGCCAGTATTAGGATCTACCTAAGGAACATTCAGAACCAATGAAAGAACTTGTAGTAGAGGAAAGGGGGCCTCAGAAGCAAGGCATACAAGTCACCCACGTCTCTAGGTGAGTTGCACTATGTTACCCTCTCTGACCGTGAATGTAGTTTAGAATAAGATAAAGAACAACATAATATGGACAGCTGGTACCACCTATTACAACTTAAGGCCTCAATAAATCCTCACCCATCAATGCTCGATCTGCAGCCGTAACAGGAACAGAATGAAGAGAGGAGGGGAAACAAACTATGGTATCTGAATTATGCCACTGTACTAAAGAGTAAGATATGTCCAGAAAAGACATAGAACCTTTATTCATAGCAGTCAAACACTAGAAACAACCCACATGCCCATTAACAGTAAAAATGGGAAAACGAATTGTGGTATTCTATTACACAATAAACTACTCAGGAAAAAAAAAGTTAGATCGAACATTTTGGGCAAGAATGTTTCATAGATACTGTTGTGTACTTCATGTTGCATTACATCAGGAGGCATGTAATAATGCCAGAGTGTCCTAATAATAGTGGAACCGAGTTTGATAACTTGGTTGAAATTTCTCCATTGACAAAACATTTTTTCCTTTGTAATCAATAAATATATCAGTGGGATGATACTTTGAGACTTTATGCATATCCTTTTCTCTAACAATTTTCACCCAATAATTTTAGTATCCACTGATGATCCTTTTCTTTCTGTTTTCAAAAATTATTTGAGTCTCGTGAGATGGAGAAATGATGATTTTCTAAATCTATCATCTTTCTATATTTGTTAGCTGCTATTCTTCTGCAAAGAAAAACTTTATTTTTAATTTTTTTTCCTGAATGGAGTATTTTAATGGTACCACTCTCAGGGACTTAGGAAGACACAAATGCTAGCTCCATACTATTCACACTGTTTTGCACCCTTTTAAAATAAGTACTTGGGATATAATGTACAACATGATGACTATAGTTAATAGTACTTTATTGTTTACTTGAAATTCGCTAAGAGAGTTTATCCTGTGTCCTCACCACCTCCAACACACAAACACAATGGCAACTTTGGTGATTAACATGTTAATTGATATGATTCTGGTAATATTTCACAATGTATACACACATCAAAGCATTATGCCATACACCTTGAATATATACAATTTTTATTTGTATTATACCTCATTAAAGCTGAAAAATAAAATTAAAAAGGAAAAATAACATATATCTTGTTTTTATGGAAATCTTTTTGTATGAGTACACACGGTGCTTTCTGGTTATAAATGGCTGTGTAGTATTCTATAGAATGAGGCTACAAAAATTTATTTAACCAGGTTCTTATGAATGGGTATTTAGATTGTTTCCAGTCTTTTGCCATTAACAATGATACTACAAACATCCTTGTACATATATTTTGTGGACACATTGCAGTTTGTCTTTAGATATTGCTAGGTTCCAGGGTAAGTTCTTTACAAGTTTTTTAGGTACTCTTAAACTAAAACACCATTTTTTTTTAGGTACTACTAAACTAAAACACCATAAAGATTTTGTTCTCTGTAGCAGTGCACAAAGTACCAGTTTCCCTACTCTCTTAAAATACAGTGTGTTATTATATATAAAAATCTTTGCAAATCTGAAAGGCAATAAAATATCTATCTCTTGAGAGTAGTTTGTCATTGCATTTATTTTATTAGAAGATTGTGCACCTTTCATCCATATGAAAGTCATTTGTATGTACTTTATTATGAGTGTCAATTAATGTTTTGCCCATTTTTCTATCGTTATTTTTTTCATTTCCCTTACTAACTATATATAAAGGAAATTAGCTCTTTGTTATATGTGTTACAAATATTTTCCCAGTTTTTCATTTGCCTTTTGATTTTATTTATAGTATTTTCCCATGCAGATAAAAATTATTATTTATCTATATTATTTTAATAAATCATAATTGTATACATTTTTGGGGTACAATGTGATATTTTGATATATGTATATAATGTGGAATGATTAAATCAAGCTAATTAATATATCTATCATCTCACTTAATTTTTGCGCTGAGACATTTGAAATGTATTCTCTTAGCTATTTTGAAATATATAATACATTATTGTTAACTACAGTCACCCTGTTGTGCAACAGATCTCAAAAACTTATTTCTCTTAACTAAAACTTTGTACCCCCATGTGATTCAGCAATCCCACTGACTGAAATCGGTATGTCAAAGAGATATCTGCACTCCCACGAGCATTGCAGCACTATTCACAATAGCCATGATATAGAATCAACCTAAGTGTTTGTCAATGGATAGATGGATAAAGAAAATGTGGTATGTGCATATAATGGAATAATATTCAGCCTTTAAAAAGAAGAAAATCCTGTCATTTGTGTCAACACAGATGAACATGGAGGACATTATGCAAAGTGAAATAAGCCAGACACAGGAAGACAAATACCATGTGATCTCACTCATATTTGTGGAATATTAAAAACCATGGGTTTTGTTCTGGGTGCAGTGGTTTATGCCTGTAATTCCAGTGCTTTGGGAGGCCAAGGCAGGAGGATCACTTGAGATCAGGATTTCGAGACCAGCCTTGGCAACATAGTGAGATCCCGTCTCTTATTTATTTATTTTTTTTTCAAATTAGCTAGGAGTGGTGGTACACACCTGTACTCCTAGCTATTTGGGAGGCTGAGTCAAAATGATTGCTTGAGCCCAAGAATTTGAGATTATAGTGAGCTATTATCATGCCACTACATTCCAGCCTGACTGACAGAGCAAGATCCTATCTGCAAAAGCAGAAAAAGAGGCTTTTATGAAATCAAATTCATCAATCTTTTTCTACTGTAGCTTCATTATTTTACATATTTCATAAATTTTGGTTGAAACATAATGTACAGAAAATTGCACATTATTATACATACTGTAAGTATGATGTAATGAATTTTCACTAACTGTATACTTCCATTAACCAGCACCCAGATCAATGAACAGAACAGGACCAATACCCTGGGTGTCCATTTTGTGCTCCCATGCAGTCACTGTCTGCTCCTTTCCACACATAAGATTCTGTTCATTTTGTATGGCTCCATTTGTTAATATAACATTTTAAAAATTCATTTTACCACATTTTCTTTGCGCAGTCTATTATTGATGGGCATTTATGTTGATTCCATATCTTTGTTATTGTGAATAGTGTTGCAATAAACATACATGTGCATGTGTCTTTATAATAGAATGATTTACATTCGTTTGGGTGTATACTCAGTAATGGGATTGTTGGGTCAATGGTATTTCTGTCTTTAGGTCTTTGAGGAATCGCCACACTGTCTTTCACAATGTCCAAAATAATTTACACTCCCACCAACAGTGTATAAGGAATACTATGCAACTATAAAAAAGAACTAGATCATGTTCTTTGCAGGGACATGGATGGAGCTGGAGGCCATTATTCTTAGAAAACTAGCAAAGGAACGGAAAATCATATGCTGGCATGTTCTCACTTACAGGTGGGAGCTAAATGATGAGAACACATGGACACACAGAGGGGAACAACACTCACTGGGTCCTTTTGGAGGGTGAAAGGTGGGAGGAGGGAGAGGATCAGGAAAAATAACTAATGGGTACTAGGCTTAATACCTGTGTGATGAAATAATCTGTACCACAAACCCCCACAACACAAGTTTACCGATGTAACAAACCTGCACTTCCACCCCTGAATGTAAAATGAAAGTTTTAAAAAATTCATTTTAAGGCAAAGAGTAAGTGCAGGATCCAATATTTTTTTCAGGTAACTATCTAGTTGTCCCAACACTATCTTTTCTCTACTGATATGGCATTCCAACTTTATCATATACCAGTTTCTTTTAGATATTTGAACCTATTTCTGAACTCAGTTTTGTTTCATTGATGTGTCTATTTATTTATTAATGGTTTTAAGATGGGGAATGACATGGTCTATATTTCTAAAAGATCACTCTAGTTACTGTGTGGAGAATGGACTGTGAAGAGGAGGAGTGGGCAGAGAGCAAGTATGGAGACCATTTACGAGGATGCTGTAGTAATTTAGGTGAGATAAAATAGTGACTTTGACTAGGGAGGTACAGCATGATAAACAGAAGTGGTCAGATGTCAGGTATGGTTTGGGCATTTAATTCATGTATTAGTACCACACAACTCTTTTAATTTCTGTGTCTTTATAGTATATTTTAATATCTCATAAGGTCAATCCCTCCTCATTACTCTTTTTTTTAAATAGAACTTTCGGGCTTTTCTTGAATGTCCCTTTTTGCTATATGGACTTTAGAATCAGTTTGTCTCATTTCAAAAATTCTACTGGTGTTTTGATTAGTATCAAATTAAACTTATAGACTAATATAAAGAGAAGAATTAACATATATATAATATGAGTCATCCTATCCAATAATAGGGTATGTATCAAAGGCTTTGTATCCCTTAAAAGTGTATAGAAGATTTTTTCATACAGATCTTTTATGATTCACAGGTTTTAATTCTGAGTTTTTTTCTAGTTGATATTTGAAATATTTTCTATTATATTTTGATTTTTGTTTTTAATATCTCAAGCACACAAATGCATTAAAAAATCAAGCATTCATGCTTCTACCACCTAGACTTAATGAATATTAAAATGTTTCATATTTAAAAAATTTTTAAGGAATACAACATTTATGGGTAAAATTAAAGTCCCCGACCCATCTCATCAATCTCTTTCCCTCCCTACAGATAACCTGATATTGGCAAGTATCCCCTCCTACATTAATATGCATCCATAAGCATTATATGGTATTTTCTTGTATACTGCTAAATTTTACAGTATCATACTGTACATGTCATTTTGCAACTTTTTCTATTTACTATTTTGGTTTTGGGCCAGGCATGGTGGCTCACACCTGTAATCCCAGCACTTTGAGAGGCCGAGGTGGGTGGATCACTTGAGGTCAGGAGTTCTAGACCAGCCTGGTCAACACAGTGAAATCCTGTCTCTACTAAAAATACAAAAATTAGCTGGTTATGGTGATGCATGCCTGTTATCCCAGCTAGTTGGGAGGCTGGAGGCTGAGGCACAAGAATTGCTTGAACCTGGGAGGTGGAGGTTGCAATGGGCCAACAACTGCACTCCAGCCTGGGCGACAGAGCGAGACCCTTATCTAAAAATAAAAAAAAAATTTTTGTCCTTGAAATTTATCTGTGTTTCTACATGTAGTTTTATCTAACTCACTTTAACTGAACAAGAGAATTACTTTGTGTGAATATAACACAATTTTTAAAAACCCATTCCACTATCAAGGGACATTTGGCTAGTTTTCAACTTTTTGGTATTGTAAACTATGTTGTAATGAATATCCTTAAATGCACATCTTCAATATTACCAGATGTTGCCAAATTGCTTTCTGAATAACTTCAACAAACTTATTAATTTATTCCACAGATATTTATTTACTCCAAAATATGTGCCAGCCACTATTCTAGGGGCTATGTATGCAACAGTGTCTTAGTCTGTTTGTACTGCTATAAAAGAATACCTGAGACTGGGTAATTTATAAATAACAGAAATTTATCTTCTCACAGTTCTGGAGTCTGGTAACTCTAAGATCAGGGCACTGGAAATGTTCAATTTTCTGGTGAGGGCTGCTTCCAAGATGGAACTTTGTTGCTGCATTCTCCTTGTTAAGGGAACATGACGTTCTCACATGGTGGAAGGCAGAAGGGCAGGTGAGCCAAATGATAAATGAAGAATCTTTTCTAAGGACCTTAACCTAATTTACCTAATTACCTCTCAAGGGTCCCACCTCTTAATACCATCACATTGGCCATTAAGTTTCAGCACCTGGATTTTGGAGGGGACACATTCAAACCAGAGCAAACTGAACAAAGTAGACAAAAATCCCTTCCCTCTGGAGATTGCATTGAAGTTGTGAGGAAACAGATAAAACCCCAAATGCCTAAATAAAATATAGAATATGTTATATGGAGATAAGTTAGAAGAAAAATAAGGCAATGAAACGGAATGTAGAGTGTTGTGATTGTTAATTTTTTTTTTTTTTTTTTTTTTTTTTGAGACGGAGTTTTACTCTTGTTGCCCAGGCTGGAGTGCAATGGTGCGATCTCGGTTCACTGCAATCTCTGCCTCCCAGGTTCAAGCGATTCTCCTGCCTCAGCCTCCAGAGTAGCTGGGGTTACAGGCATATGCCACCACACCTGGCTAATTTTGTATTTTTTAGTAGAGATGAGGTTTCTCCATGTTGGTCAGGCTGGTCTCAAACTCCCAACCTCAGGTGATCCGCCCGCCTTGGCCTCCCAAAGTGTTGGGATTACAGGCGTGAGCCACCGCGTTTGGCCCGTGATTGTTATTTTTTTAAGTGTCAACTTGGCTATGCTATACTACCCAGTTATTAAATCAAATACTAATCTAGATGTTGCTGGGAAGGTAATTTATAGATGTGGTTAACATGTACAAATCAGTTGACTTGAAGTAAAGGAGATTACCCTCAATAATGTGGGTGGGCCTTATCCAATCACTTGAAGGCCTTAAGAGCAAAAATGATGTTTCCTGTAAGGGAAGGAATTCTGCCTCAAGACTGTAGCATCATCTCCTGCAGAGTTTCTAGTCTGACGGCCTGCCCTGTGGATTTCAGATTTGCCAGCCCCCGCAATTGCATGAGCCAATTTTTAAAGACAACTCACTTATAAGTTTTATAAAGACGAAATTAAAAAGATAAATATAATAAAGATAAAATATAAATCATAAATCTTATTTATGAGAGTTATCTTTAAAATAAGATTCTATTTGTACTATTTTTTCTATTTTTCTGAAGAACACTGACTGACATAGATTTTGTTACCAAGAGTGGTTCTAGAGGAACAGAATCTTAAGGATGGGTTTTCCGAATTGGTTCTGAAGTTTCCAAAATTGCTTCTCTGATCTGATTAGGTTTAAATGCACTAATGACTACTTACAATAGTAAAGAGGACACTGGGGGAAATGAAATAATCAGACTTTTCAGAAATTACTGAACATCAGCTCTGAACTGACATGAATTCCAGGAGACTCAAAATGGCACTGTGGTCCACCAGTCAGATTAGGGGCTTATGGGGGTCAGTTATTTAATGGAGTTTTAACTCACATCTACCTCATAGTGAACGCAGTAGTTTCCTGAACCCATCCTCTGGTAATTTCCCCAGTTCTGGGATATATAATTGGAATAGACACAATCAGCAACTGGTAGAATCCCCACATTGATTCCCTGGCTTGTGGATTGAGGGTTATTATGGTAGAAAAGGTGAAGTGGAAGTCACTAGAACTGCCTCTGCTTAGAAAAATATTAAACCAAAAGCAATACTACATTCCTGGAGGGATTGTAGAGATCAGTGCCACCACCGAGGGCTTGAAAAATGCAAGGGTGATGATTCCCACCATATCCCCATTCAACTTACCTATTTGGCCTCTACAGAAAACACAGGGATTTTTTGCTTGCTTCAGCAACACATATACTATAATTGGAACAATACAGAGAAGATCGTCATGACCCCTGTGCAAAGATGACATGCAAATTTGTGAAGTATTTCATATTTTTGAGAAATGATAAATGCTTAAGGTGATGGATATGGTGATTACCATGATTCGATCACTATACAATTTATACATTTATGGAAACATCCATCATGTTGTACCCTATAAATATGTATAATTATTATGTGTCAATTTTTTAAAAAGGTGAATCTTGGAGAATGACAGTGGATTTTCAAAAGCTTAACCAGGTAGTGACTCCAATTGCAGCTGCTGCACCAGATGTGGTTTCATTGCTTGAACAAATTAATATATCTTCTGGTATCTGCTATGTAGCTATTGATTTGGCAAATGCCTTTTTTCTCTATGTCTGTTAGTAAAGACCACCAGAAGAAATTTGCTTAATCTGGCAAAGCTAGCAATACTTTTCTTATCTCTATCAGTTCTCTACCCTATTTCATAATTTAGTTCACAGGGACCTTGCTTGACTTCCCCTTCCACAAGACATCGCACTGATTCATTGCATGGATGACATTATGTTGATTGGACCTAGTGAGCAAGCAATAATAACTACTCTAGACTTATTGGTAATTCATTTACACATCAGAGGGTGAGAAATACAATTTTTAAAATAAGATAACTTTCACCTCAGTGAAATTTCTATGGCTCTGGTGATGCGGGTAGAAAGATATCCTTTCTATGGTAAAGATTAAGTTCTTGCATTTGGCCTTTTCTACAACCAGAAAAAAAATGCATAACACCTGATGGGCCTCTTTAAACTTTTGAGGCAACATATTTCTCATTTGGCTCATTTACTGAGTGACCTAAAAAGTTACTAGTTTTGGGTGGGGCCCAGAACAAGTGAAGTCTCTGCAACTGGTCCAGGCTGCCATGCAAGCTGCTCTGCCACTTGGGCCATATGTTCCAGAAGATTCAATGGTGCTTGAAGTGTCAGTGGCAGATAGAAATGCTTCTTGGAGCCTTTGGCAGGCCGCTGTAGGTGAATTGCAACACATATTCATAGGAATTTGGATCAAAGCTCTGCCATCTTCTGCAGATAACTACTATCCTTTTGAGAAACAGCTTTTGGCTTGCTACTGGGCCTTAGTAGAGACTGAACAATTAACCTTTGGTCACTATGCTACAATGTGACCTGAGCTGTCCTTCATGAACTGAGTATTATCTGACCCACCAAGCCATAAAGTTGGGCATGCACACCAGCACTCAATCACCAAATGGAAATTGTATATAAAGTTGGGCTTGAGCAGGCCCAGAAGGCACATGTAAGCTACATCAAGAAGTGGCCCAAATGCCTATGGCCCCACTCTTAGTATATTACCTCCTTTCTCCCAACCTGCGCCTATTGCCTCATAAGAGTTCTCTGTGATAAGGTGAATGAAGAAGAGGAAAATGAGCCTGGTTTGCAGATGGTTGTGCATGATATGAAGGCACCACCTGCAAGTGGGCAGCTCTGCCACTAGTAACCCTTTTCTGGGATATCCCAGAAAGACAGTGATGAAGGGAAATCCTCACAGTGGGCAGAACATAGAGCACTGCACATTGTACCTTGTTGTTCATTTTTACTTAGAAGGAGAAATGGCCAGAAGTTTGAGTGTATGTTGATTCATGGATGGTGTCCAGTGTTTTAGATGGATGGTCAAGGACTTGGTAGGAACATGATTGGAAAATTGGCGATGAGGAGGTAAGAGAAAAAGATATGTGGGTAGACCTCTATGAATGGGTTTAAAAAAACAAACCCTGAAGATATTTGTGTCCCATGTGAATGCTAACCAAAGAGCGACCTCAGCAGAGCAAGATTTTTTATAATCAAGTGGATAGGATGACCTGTTCTGTGGATAACAGTCAGTCACCTTCCTCAGCTACTTCTGTCATTGCCCAATGGGCTCATTTACAAAATGGCCATGGTGGTAGGGATATAAATTATTCATGGGATTAGCAACATGGACTTCAATTCACTAAGGTTGACCTGGCTATACCCACTGCTCAGAGTACGCAACCTGCCAGCAGCAAAGACCATCACTGAGTCATTCCCCAGGGTGATCAGCCAGTTATTGATGTCTGGTTGATTATATTCAACCACTTCTATCATAGAAGGGGCAGCATTTTTTCTTACTGGAATAGAAACTTACTCTAAGTATGGATTTACCTTCCTTGCACACAATGATTTTGCCAAAACTACCATCTGTAGACTTACAGAATGCCTTATCCACTGCCATGTTATTCCACATAACATTGCTTCTGATTAAGGAACTCACTTTATACATGAAGTTGCAGCAGTGGGCCCAAGTTCATCGAATTCACTGGCCTTACCATGTTCCCAGCCATCCTGAAGCAACTGGTTTGGTAGAATAATGTAATGGCCTTTTAAAGACTTGGTTATAGCACTAACTACATGGCACCATCTTGCAGGACTGGGGCATGCTCTGTAGGAGGCTATATATGCTCTAAAGAAGTGTCAAATATATGGTGCTGTTTCCCCTGTAGACAGGATTCACAGGTCCAGGAATCAAGGGGTGAAAATTGGAGTGGGTATTACTTACTATACCATAGTTATCCACTAGCAAAATTTTTGCTTCCTGTCCCCATGAACTTACGCTATGCTGGTCTTGAGGTCTTAGTTCCAGAGGGTGGAATGCTACCACCGGGAGATATAATAATTCAATTGAACTGTAATTTAAGATTGTTATCCTACTACTTTGGGCTTCTTGTGCCTCTAAGTTAACAGGCAACAAAGGGAGTTACTATACTGCTGGCATGATTGATCTTGATTACCAAGGAAAAAGTTTGCAACTTGTTGGGCTCTTACTTCACAATAGAGGTAAGTAAGTAAGTATGAGTATGTCTGGAATACAGTAGACCCATTAGAAGATCTCTTAGTGCTACCAGGCCCTGTGATTAAAGTCGGTGGAAAACTACAGCTGGGCATGGTGGCACACATCTGTAGTCCCAGTTACTCAAGAGGCTGAAGCAGGAGGATTGCTTGAGCCAAGGAATTCAAGGCCAGTCTCGGCTACATAGTGAGACTCCCATCTCTAAAAAGCACTACAATAATTCAACTCAACAGGACTACTAATTGCTCAGAACTCTCCGGAATGAAGGTTTGGGTCACTCTACCCCATTCCACCAGGGAAGGAACCATAAGAAGCTGAAATATTTGCTGAGGGCTAAGGGAATATGGAATGGGTAATGGAAGAAGGTTGTTTTAAATACCAGCTACGAGTTGCAGATGACCAGCTGCAGAAACGAGAATTGTAATTATTATTATTAGTAGTAGTAGTACTAGTATTTGAGGTGGAGTTTTTGCTCTTGTTGCCCAGGCTGGAGTGCAATAGCACAGTCTTGGCTCACTGCAACCTCTGCCCCCCGGGTTCAAGGGATTCTCCTGCCTCAGCCTCCTGAGTAGCTGAGATTACAGGCATGCACCTCCACGCTCTGCTAATTTTGTATTTTTAGCAGAGATGGAATTTCTCCATGTTGGTCAGGCTGGCCTCAAACTCCCGACCTCAGGTGATCTGCCCACCTTGGCCTCCCAAAGTGCTAGGATTACAGGTGTGAGCCACTGCACCCGGCCAAGAATTGTAATTATTATGAGTAGTTCTTCCTTATAATAAGGAGGAAATATAGTATTTTTCTTTGTCATAAATATGCTTGTTTGTGTGTATATTTATGTCAATTTTCGTTTCTTCTCTCTCTTGTCTTATCATATAAAATAAAATGTATTAGTAATAGTTAACCTTACATCACAGTATTTAAGTCGCAGGATATCAAGGAGAAGAATGAACATAACCCAAGGACTGCATCCTCTCACGGGGAAAGGGTTAGTGCATTTTCAGTTGTACAGAGTTGTAACAAGAGTTGTATCTTGTTAGGTGGAAGTATGACTTTGTAATTATCTTTATTTGGAGATATGTGTATGGGTGCCTAGCTGGTGAGGGGTGGATTGTTACTGTTCATTTTATATGTCATCTTGGGCCAGGCACGGTGGCTTGTGCCTGTAATCCCAGCACTTTGAGAGGCTGAGGTGAGTGGATCATTTGAGGTCAGGAGTTTGAGACCAGCCTGACCAACATGGTGAACCCCCGTCTCTACTAAAATACAAAAATAAGCCGGGCATGGTGGCAGGTGCCTGTAATCTCAGCTACTCAGGAGGCTGAGACAGGAGAATCCCTTGAACCCAGGAGGCGGAGGTTGCAGTGAGTTGAGACTGCACCACTGCGCTCCAGCCTGGGCAACAGAGCGAGACTCCCTCTTGAAAAAAACAATAAAAACAATAAAAAATATGTCAACTTAGCTAGTTTATAGCACCGTTATTTAATCAAACATTGATTTAGGTGTTTCTATGAAGGCATTTTGTGGTTTACATGTACAATAATTTGATTTGAAGTAGAGCCTATGATGGGCTTCATCCAATGAGTCTCAGGCTGTAAGAGCAAATCCTGAAGTTTTTCTGGCAAAAAAATATGTCAAGACTAAAGTGTCACATTCTGCCAAGTTTCTAGCCTGCTGGTTTGCCCTACAGATTTCCAAGTCAAGATTGCTGCATCAACTCCTGCTGGAGTTTTCAGCCTGCCAGCCTGTCCTACAGAATTCAGACTTGCCAGCCCCCACAACTATGTGAGCCAATTCCTTAAAATATATCTTATAGATGTCTTTATATATACTTATAAATATATGTATATTTACATATTTATCTCCTATTGGTCTCTTTCGAGAACGCTGACTGATACAAATGTGGAGGGATAATTTTAAATAGGATGGAGAGGAGAGGTAACTTATGAGTACCATTTATATTCCCACCAATAGTTAATGCTTTTTATTTTTACTGTTTTCAAAAAAGTACTTTATTTTTCAAATTATTTTAAAATAAACTTTTCGTTTTGAGATAATGTAGGTTCACATGCAGTTTATTGATCTTTTCAAAGAGCTAGATTTTGGTTTTGGTTTTTAATTTTTTTGATTTCTCATATTACCTTTATTATTTCCTTCCTTCTGCTTGCTTTGGGTTTGTTTTGCTCTTTTTCTGTTTTATAAATTTCTTTTTTAAAGCTTTTAAAAAACTCAGCGGTAAGAATTTTCAAGTTTCTTCAGGGACAATCTTAGATTATTGTTTTGAGATGTTTCCTGTTTTCTTTTTTTTTTTTTAAATTTTTATGGGTACATACTAGGTGTGTATATTTATGGGTTACATGAAATATTTTGATACAAGCATGCAACATGTAATGATTACATCAGGGTAAATGGAGTACCCATCCTCTCAAACATTTATCCTTTGTGTTACAAAAAATCTAATTATAACATCATAGTTATTTATAAATGTACAATTAAATTATTTTCTCTATAGTCACCCTGTTATGCTAGCAAAAACTGGGTTTTATTCATTCTTTGTAACTATTTTTTTGTACACATTAACCACCTCCACTTCCTACCCCATGCCCACTACCCTTCTTAGCCTCTGGAAACCATCCTTCTATTCTCTATCTTCATAAGTTCAATTATTTTAATTTTTAGCTCCCACAAATGAGTAAGAACATGTGATCTTTGTCTTTCTGTGCCTGGCTTATTTTACTTAACATAATAATCTTCATTTCCATCCGTGTTGTTGCAGATGACAGGATCTCATTTTTTTTTATGGGTGAATAGTACTTCATTGTGTATATGTACCACATTTTCTTTATCCATTCATCTGTTGATGAAAACTTAGGTTGCTTACAAATCTTGGCTATTGTAAATAGTGCTGCAATAAATATGGGAGTGCAGATTTTTCCTTGATAAACTGATTTTCTTTCTTTTGGGTATATACCTAGGAGTGGGATTGCCAGATCATATGGTAGCTCTATATTTAGTTTTTTGAGTTCTCCATTAGTAGTTGTACTAATTTACATCCCCACCAATAGTGTGTGAGGGTTCCCTTTTCTCCATCTCCTCATCAGCATATATTATTGCCTGTCTTTTAAATAAAAGTCATTTTACCTAGGGTGAGACAGTATCTCACTGTAGTTTTGATTATCATTTCTCTGATAATCAAAAATGTTCAGCACATTTTCATATACCTGCTTGTCATTTGTAATGTATTCTTTTGAGAAATGTCTATTCAAATCTTTTGCTCAGTTAAAAATTGAATTATTAGACTTTTTTCCTATAGAGTTGTTTAAGCTCCTTATATATTCTGGTTATTAATTCCTTGTCAGATGAGTAGTTTGCAAATATTTTCTCCCTTTCTGTGGGTTGTCTCTTCATTTTGTTGATTGTTTCCTTTGCCATGCAGAAGCTTTTTGACTTGATGTAATCCCATTTGTCCATTTTTGCTTTGGTTGCCTGTGCTTGTGGGGTATTACTCAACAAATTTTTGCCCAGGCCAATGTCCTGGAGATTTTCCCCAATGTTTTCTTGTAGCAGTTTCATAGTTTGAGGTCTTAGATTTAAGTCTTTAATCCATTTTCATTTGATTTTTGTATACAGCAAAAGACAGGGTTCTAGTTTCATTCTTCTGTATGTGGATATCCAGATTTCTCAGCACCATTTATAGTCTTTTCCCTAGTGTGTGTTTTTTGCACCTTTGTTGAAAATGAGTTCACTGCAGGTGTGTGAATTTGTTTCTGGTTTCTGAATTCTGTTGCATTGGTTTATGTGTCTTTATTCCAGTACCATGCTGTTTTGGCTACTGTAGCTCTGTAGTATAATTTGTCGTCAGGTAATGTAATTCCTCCAGTTTTGTTCTTTTTGTTTAGGATAGCTTTGTCTATTCTGGGTCTTTTGTGGTTTTAAATACATTTTAGTATTGTTTTTTCTATTTCTGTAAAGCAATAGAAAATAGATAAGAATTGCATTAAATCTGTAGATTGCTTTGGGTAGTATGGACATTTTAACAACATTGATTCTTCCAATCTATGAACATGGAATGTCTTTCCACTTTCTTCTATCTTCTTCAATTTTTTACATCAGTGTTTTATAGTTTTCATTGCAGAGATCTTTCACATCTTTGATTAGGTTAATTCCTAAGTACTTAATTTTATTTGTAGCTATTGTAAGTGGGATTACTTTTGTTTTTTTTTTTTTTTTTTTTTTTTTTTTTTTTGAGACGGAGTCTCGCTCTGCCGCCCAGGCTGGAGTGCAGTGGCCGGATCTCAGCTCACTGCAAGCTCCGCCTCCCGGGTTCATGCCATTCTCCTGCCTCAGCCTCCCGAGTAGCTGGGACTACAGGCGCCCGCCATCTCGCCCGGCTAGTTTTTTGTATTTTTTTAGTAGAGACGGGGTTTCACCGTGTTCGCCAGTCTGGTCTTGATCTCCTGACCTCGTGATCCACCCGTCTCGGCCTCCCAAAGTGCTGGGATTACAGGCTTGAGCCACCGCGCCCGGCCTTAAATGTCCCTATTTGACAGCTTTGAAGAGAGCAGTGGTTCTCCCAACACGGCATTTGAGCTCTAAGAGACAGACTGCCTCCTCAGGAGGGTCCCTGACCCTCGTGTTACATCTCCCAGTAGTGGCCTACAGACACCTCATATAGATGGGTGCCCCTCTGGGACAAAGCTTCCAGAGGAAGGATCAGGTAGCAATATTTGCCCTTCTGAAATATTTGCTGTTCTGCAGCCTCCACTGGTGATACCCAGGCAAACAATATCTGGAGTGCACCTTCAGCAAACTCCAACAGATCTGCAGCTGAGGGACCTGACTGTTAGAAGGAAAACTAACAAACAGAAAGGAATAGTATCAACATCAACAAAAGGGAGGGACATCTACACCAAAACCCCATCTGTAGGTCACCGTCATCAAATACTAAAGATAGATAAAACCACAAAGATAGGGAGAAACCAGAGTGGAAAAGCTGAAAATTCTAAAAACCAGGGCCCCTCTTCTCCTTCAAAGGATTGTAGCTCCTCGCCAGCAACAGAACAAAGCTAGATGGAGAATGACTTTGACAAGTTGACAGAAGTAGGCTTCAGAAGGTCAGTAATAACAAACTTCTCCGAACTAAAGGAGCATGTTCAAACCCATCACGAGGAAGCTAAGAACCTGAAAAAAGGTTAGACGAATGGCTAACTAGAATAAACAGTGTAGAGAGGACCTTAAATGACCTGATGGAGCTGAAAACCATGGCACGAGAAATTCGTGACGCATGCACAAGCTCCAATAACCAATTCGATCGATTGGAAGAAAGGATATCAGGGATTGAAGATCAAATTAATGAAATAAAGAGAGAAGACAAGGTTAGAGAAGGAAGAGTAAAAAGCAATGAACAAAGCCTCCAAGAAATATGGGACTATGTGAAAAGACCAAAACTACGTTTGATTGGTGTACCTGAAAGTGATGGGGAGAATGGAACCAAGCTGGAAAACACTCTACAGGATATTATTCAGGAGAACTTCCCCAACATAGCAAGACAAGTCAACATTCAAATTCAGGAAATACGGAGAACATCACAAAGATACTCCTCGAAAAGAACAACCCCAAGACACATAATAGTCAGATTCACCAGGGTTGAAATGAAGGAAAAAATGTTAAGGGCAACCAGAGAGAAAGGTTGGGTTACCCACAAAGGGAGGCCCATCAGAGTAACAGCAGATCTCTCTGCAGAAACCCTACAAGCCAGAAGAGAGTGGGTGCCAATATTCAACATTCTTAAAGAAAAGAATTTTCAACCCAGAATTTCATAGCCAGCCAAACTAAGCTTCATAAGTGAAGGAGAAATAAAATCCTTTACAAACAAGCAAATACTGAGAGATTTTGTCACCACCAGGCCTGCCTTACAAGAGCTCCTGAAGGAAGCACTAAACATGGAAAGGAACAACCAGTACCAGCCACTGCAAAAACATGCCAAATTGTAAAGACCATCAATGCTAGGAAGAAACTGCATCAATTAATGGGCAAAATAACAAACTAACATTATAATAACAGGATCAAATTCACATACAAAAATATTAACCTTAAATATAAGTGGGCTAAATGCTCCAATTAAAAGACACAGACTGGCAAATTGGATAGAGTCAAGACGCAAAAGTGTGCTATATTCAGGAGACCTATCTCATGTGCAAAGACACACATAGGCTCAAAATAAAGGGATGGAGGAAGATCTACCAAGCAAATGGAAAGCAAAAAAAGCAGGGGTTGCAATCCTATTCTCTGATAAAAGAGACTTTAAACCAACAAAGATAAAAAGAGACAAAGAAGGCCATTACATAATGGTAAAGGGATCAATTCAACAAGAAGAGCTAACTATCCTAAATATATATGCACCCAATACAAGAGCACCCAGATTCATAAAGCAGGTCCTTAGAGACCTACAAAGAGACTTAGACTCCCACACAACAATAATGGGACACTTTAACACCACATTGTCAATATTAGACAGATCAATGAGACAGAAGGTTAACAAGGATATCCAGGACTTGAACTCAGCTCTGGTAACCTAATTCTGCCAGAGGTACAAAGAGGAGCTGATACCAATCCTTCTGAAACTATTCCAATCAATAGAAAAAGAGGGAATCCTCCCTAACTCATTTTATGAGGCCAATATCATCCTGATACCAAAGCCTGGCAGAGAGACACCCACAAAAAAGAGAATTTTAGACTAATATCCCTGATGAACTTCGATGCGAAAATCCTCAATAAAATACTGGCAAACTGAATCCAGCAGTACATCAAAAAGCTTACCCACCATGGTCAGGTGGGCTTCATCGCTGGGATGCAAGGCTGGTTCAGCATACGCAAATGAATAAACATAATCCATCACATAAACAGAACCAACGACAAAAACCACATGATTATCTCAATAGATGTAGAAAAGGCCTTTGACAAAATTCAACAGCCCTTCATGCTAAAAACTCTCAATAAACTAGGTATTGATGGAATGTATCTCAAAATGGTAAGAGCTATTTATGACAAACCCACAGCCAATATCATATTGAATGAGGAAAAACTGGAAGCATTCCCTTTGAAAACTGGCACAAGACAAGGACTCCCTCTCTCACCACTCCTGTTCAACATAGTATTGGAAGTTCTGGCCAGGGCAATCAGGCAAGAGAAAGAAATAAAGGGTATTCAATTAGGAGAAGGGGAATTCAAATTTTCACTGTTTGCAGATGACATGATTGTATATTTAGAAAACCCCATCGTCTCAGCCCCAAATCTCCTTAAGCTGGTAAGCAACTTCAGCAAATTCTCAGGATACAAAATCAATGTGCAAAAATCACAAGCATTGCTATACACCAGTAACAGACAAACAGAGAGCCAAATCATCAGTGAGCTCCCATTAATAATTGCTACAAAGGGAATAAAATATCTAGGAATCCAACTTACAAGGGATGTGAAGGACCTCTTCAAGGAGAACTACAAACCACTGCTCAACAAAATAAAAGAGGACACAAACAAATGGAAGAACATTCCATGCTCATGGATAGGAAGAATCAATATCATGAAAATGGCTGTACTACCCAAGGTAATTTATAGATTCAATGCCATCCCTGTCAAACTACCAATGACTTTCTTGACAGAATTGGAAAAAACTACTTTAAAGTTCATATGGAACCAAAAAAGAGCCCACATTGCCAAGACAATCCCAAGCCAAAAGAACAAAGCTAGAGGCATCACGCTACCTGACTTCAAACTATACTACAAGGCTGCAGTAACCAAAACAGCATGGTACTGGTACCAAAACAGAGATATAGACCAATGGAACAGAATAGAGGTCTCAGAAATAACACCACACATCTACAGCCATCTGATCTTTGACAAACCTGACAAAAACAAGAAATGGGGAAAGGATTCCCTATTTAATAAACGGTGTTGGGAAAACTGGCTAGCCATATGCGGAAAGCTGAAACTGGATCCCTTCCTTACACCTTAGACAAAAATTAATTGAAGATGAATTAAAGACTTAAATGTTAGACCTAAAACCATAAAAACCCTAGAAGAAAACCTAGGCAATACCATTCAGGACATAGGCATGGGCAAGTACTTCACATCTAAAACACCAAAAGCAATGGCAACAAAAGCCAAAATAGACAAATGGGATCTAATTAAACGAAAGAGCTTCTGCATGGCAAAAGAAACTACCATCAGAGTGAACAGGCAACCTACAGAATGGGAGAAAATTTTTGCAATCTACTCATCTGACAAAGGGCTAATACCTAGAATCTACAAAGAACTCAAACAAATTTACAAGAAAAGAAACAAACCCATTAGAAAGTGGGCAAAGGATACGAAGAGACACTTCTCTAAAGAAGACATCTATGCAGCCAACAGACACATGAAAAAATGCTCATCATCACTGGCCATCAGAGAAATGCACATCAAAACCACAATGAGATACCATCTCATGCCAGTTAAAATGGCGATCATTAAAAAGTCAGGAAACAACAGGTGCTGGAGAGGGTGTGGAGAAATAGAAACACTTTTACACTGTTCATGGGAGTGTAAATTAGTTCAACCATTCTGTAATGGTGTGGTGATCCCTCCAGGATCTAGAACTAGAAATACCATTTGACCCAGCAATCCCATTACTGAGTATATACCCAAAGGATTATAAATCATGCTACTATAAAGACACATGCATACATATGTTTATTGCGGCACTGTTCGCAATAGCAAAGACTTGGAATCAACCCAAATGTCCATCAATGATAGACTGGATTAAGAAAATGTAGCACATATACACCATGGAATACTATGTAGCCATGAAAAAAGATGAGTTCATGTCCTTTGCAGGACATGGATGAAGCTGGAAACCATCATTCTCAGCAAACTATCACAAGGACAGAAAACTAAACACCACATGTTCTCACTCATAGGTGGGAACTGAACAATGAGACCACTTGGACACAGGGCGGGGAACATCACGTACCGGGGCCTGTCGAGGGTGGAGGACTGGGGAAGGGATAGCATTAGGAGAAATACCTAATGTAAATGACGAGTTGATGGGTGCAGCAAACCAACATGGCACATGTATACCTATTTATCAAACCTGCACATTGTGCACATGTACCCTAGAACTTAAAGTATAATAAAACAAAAGGAAAATGCAATTGACACACAGAAGAATGCATCAGAGTCTTTCTTAATCTTTCTTTATTTTTTCTGTATTTCTTCTAAAAAAGGGACTGTGTCTTTTAATAGCAGAATGGATCAAGCAGAATAAAGAATTAGGGAGCCTGAAGACAGGCTATTTGAAAATACATTGTTAAATTGTTAAAATTAACTTTGTTAATTGTTAAATTGACTTCTTTATCATTGTATGGTGACCTTCTTTGTCTCTTCTTATAGTTTTTGTCTTAACATCTATTTTTTTCTGATGTAAGTATAGTTATTCCTGCTCTTTTTGGTTTCCATTAGCATAAAATGTATTTTTCCACTCCTTTATTTTCAGTCTATGTGTATCTCTGTAGGTGAAGTGTATTTCTTTTTGGTTACAGATAATTGGGTCTTGTTGTTTTATCTATTCAGCCAGTCTAGATCTTTTGATTGGTGCATTTAGTTCATTTATTCAATGCTATTGTTGATAAGTAAGAACTTACTTCTGCCATTTTGTTAATTTTTTTTCTGGTTGTTTTGTGGTCTCTTCCTTCTTTCCTTTCTGCCTGTCTTCCTTTTAGTGAAGCTGATTTTTCTCTGCTGGTGTGTTTTAATTTTTTGCTTTTTATTTTTTGTGTATCTGTTGTACGTTTTTTGTTTGAGGTTACCATGAGGCTTCAAATACTATCTTATAACCCATTATTTTAAGCTGATAACAACTTAACACTGTTTGCATAAATAAACAAAGGAAAAGAAAAACTAATAAAAACTCTACACGTTTTAACTTTGTCCCTCTACCTTTTAACTTTTTGTTGTTTCTATTTATATATATATATATATTTTTTAATTTATTTATTATTATTATACTTTAAGTTGTAGGGTACATGTGCATAACGTGCAGGTTTGTTACATATGTATACTTGTGCCATGTTGGTCTGCTGCACCCATCAACTCGTCATTTGCATCAGGTATAACTCCCAATGCAATCCCTCCCCCCTTCCCCCTCCCCATGATAGGCCCCGGTGTGTGATGTTCCCCTTCCTGAGTCCAAGTGATCTCATTGTTCAGTTCCCACCTATGAGTGAGAACATGCGGTGTTTGGTTTTCTGTTCTTGTGATAGTTTGCTAAGAATGATGGTTTCCAGCTGCATCCATGTCCCTACAAAGGATGCAAACTCATCCTTCTTTATGGCTGCATAGTATTCCATGGTGTATATGTGCCACATTTTCTTAATCCAATCTGTCACTGATGGACACTTGGGTTGATTCCAAGTCTTTGCTATTGTGAATAGTGCTGCAATAAACATACGTGTGCATGTGTCTTTATAGCAGCATAATTTATAATCCTTTGGGTATATCCCCAGTAATGGGATGGCTGGGTCATATGGTACATCTAGTTCTAGATCCTTGAGGAATCGCCATACTGTTTTCCATAATGGTTGAACTAGTTTACAATCCCACCAACAGTGTAAAAGTGTTCCTATATCTCCACATCCTCTCCAGCACCTGTTGTTTCCTGACTTTTTAATGATCGCCATTCTAACTGGTGTGAGATGGTATCTCATTGTGGTTTTGATTTGAATTTCTCTGATGGCCAGTGATGATGAGCATTTCCTCATATGTCTGTTGGCTGTATGAATGTCTTCTTTTGAGAAATGTCTGTTCATATCCTTTGCCCACTTTTTGATGGGGTTGTTTGTTTTTTCTTGTAAATTTGTTTGAGTTCTTTGTAGGTTCTGGATATTAGCCCTTTGTCAGATGAGTAGATTGCAAAAATTTTCTCCCATTCTGTAGGTTGCCTGTTCACTCTGATGGTAGTTTCTTTTGCTGTGCAGAAGCTCTTTAGTTTAATTAGATCCCATTTGTCAATTTTAGCTTTTGCTGCCGTTGCTTTTGGTGTTTTAGACATGAAGTCTTTGCCCATGCCTATGTCCTGAATGGTACTACCTAGGTTTTCTTCTAGGGTTTTTATGGTATTAGGTCTAACATTTAAGTCTCTAATCCATCTTGAATTAATTTTCGTATAAGGAGTAAGGAAAGGATCCAGTTTCAGCTTTCTACTTATGGCTAGCCAATTTTCCCAGCACCATTTATTAAATAGGGAATCCTTTCCCCATTTCTTGTTTCTCTCAGGTTTGTCAAAGATCAGATGGCTGTAGATGTGTGGTATTATTTCTGAGGACTCTGTTCTGTTCCATTGGTCTATATCTCTGTTTTGGTACCAGTACCATGCTGTTTTGGTTACTGTAGCCTTGTAGTATAGTTTGAAGTCAGGTAGCGTGATGCCTCCAGCTTTGTTCTTTTGACTTAGGATTGTCTTGGAGATGCGGGCTCTTTTTTGCTTCCATATGAACTTTAAAGCAGTTTTTTCCAATTCTGTGAAGAAACTCATTGGTAGCTTGATGGGGATGGCATTGAATCTATAAATTACCTTGGGCAGTATGGCCATTTTCACGATATTGATTCTTCCTATCCATGAGCATGGTATGTTCTTCCATTTGCTTGTGTCCTCTTTTATTTCACTGAGCAGTGGTTTGTAGTTCTCCTTGAAGAGGTCCTTTACATCCCTTGTAAGTTGGATTCCTAGGTATTTTATTCTTTTTGTAGCAATTGTGAATGGAAGTTCATTCATGATTTGGCTCTGTGTTTGTCTGTTATTGGTGTATAAGAATGCTTGTGATTTTTGCACATTAATTTTGTATCCTGAGACTTTGCTAAGTTGCTTATCAGCTTAAGGAGATTTTGGGCTGAGACAATGGGGTTTTCTAAATATACAATCATGTCATCTGCAAACAGGGACAATTTGACTTCTTCTTTTCCTAACTGAATACCCCTGATTTCTTTCTCTTGCCTAATTGCCCTAGCCAGAACTTCCAACACTATGTTGAATAGGAGTGGTGAGAGAGGGCATCCCTGTCTTGTGCCAGTTTTCAAAGGGAATTTTTCCAGTTTTTGCCCATTCAGTATGATATTGGCTGTGGGTTTGTCATAAATAGCTCTTATGATTTTGAGGTACATTCCATCAATACTGAATTTATTGAGCGTTTTTAGCATGAAGGGCTGTTGAATTTTGTCAAAAGCCTTTTCTGCATCTATTGAGATAATCATGTGGTTCTTGTCTTTGGTTCTGTTTATATGCTGGATTATGTTTATTGATTTGTGAATGTTGAACCAGCCTTGCATCCCAGGGATGAAGCCCACTTGATCATGGTGGATAAGCTTTTTGATGTGCTGCTGAATCCGGTTTGCTAGTATTTTATTGAGGATTTTTGCATCGATGTTCACCAGGGATATAGGTCTAAAATTCTCTTTTTTTGTTGTGTCTCTGCCAGGCTTTGGTATCAGGATGATGTTGGCCTCATAAAGTGAGTTAGGGAGGATTCCCTCTTTTTCTATTGATTGGAATAGTTTCAGAAGGAATGGTACCAACTCCTCCTTGTACCTCTGGTAGAATTCAGCTGTGAATCCATCTGGTCCTGGACTTTTTTTGGTAGGTAGGCTATTAATTATTGCCTCAATTTCAGAGCCTGCTATTGGTCTATTCGGGGATTCAACTTCTTCCTGGTTTAGTCTTGGAAGAGTGTAAGTGTCCAGGAAATTATCCATTTCTTCTAGATTTTCCAGTTTATTTGCGTAGAGGTGTTTATAGTATTCTCTGATGGTAGTTTGTATTTCTGTGGGGTTGGTGGTGATATCCCCTTTATCATTTTTAATTGCATCGATTTGATTCTTCTCTCTTTTCTTCTTTATTAGTCTTGCTAGTGGTCTGTCAATTTGGTTGATCTTTTCAAAAAACCAACTCCTGGATTCATTGATTTTTTGGAGGGTTTTTTGTGTCTCTATCTCCTTCAGTTCTGCTCTGATCTTAGTTATTTCTTGCCTTCTGCTAGCTTTCGAATGTGTTTGCTCTTGCTTCTCTAGTTCTTTTAATTGCGATGTTAGAGTGTCAATTTTAGATCTTTCCTGCTTTCTCTTGTGGGCATTTAGTGCTATAAATTTCCCTCTACACACTGCTTTAAATGTGTCCCAGAGATTCTGGTATGTTGTATCTTTGTTCTCATTGGTTTCAAAGAACATCTTGATTTCTGCCTTCATTTCGTTATGTACCCAATAGTCATTCAGGAGCAGGTTGTTCAGTTTCCATGTAGTTGAGCGGTTTTGATTGAGTTTCTTAGTCCTGAGTTCTAGTTTGATTGCACTGTGGTCTGAGAGACAGTTTGTTATAATTTCTGTTCTTGTACATTTGCTGAGGAGTGATTTACTTCCAATTACGTGGTCAATTTTGGAGTAAGTACGATGTGGTGCTGAGAAGAATGTATATTCTGTTGATTTGGGGTGGAGAGTTCTATAGATGTCTATTAGGTCTGCTTGCTGCAGAGATGAGTTCAATTCCTGGATATCCTTGTTAACTTTCTGTCTCGTTGATCTGTCTAATGTTGACAGTGGAGTGTTGAAGTCTCCCATTATTATTGTATGGGAGTCTAAGTCTCTTCGTAAGTCTCTAAGGACTTGCTTTATGAATCTGGGTGCTCCTGTATTGGGTGCATATATATTTAGGATAGTTAGCTCTTCCTGTTGAATTGATCCCTTCACCATTATGTAATGGCCTTCTTTATCTCTTTTGATCTTTGATGGTTTAAAGTCTGTTTTATCAGAGACTAGTAT
Organism: Theropithecus gelada; assembly: GCF_003255815.1. NCBI lineage: Eukaryota > Metazoa > Chordata > Mammalia > Primates > Cercopithecidae > Theropithecus > Theropithecus gelada. The sequence continues at coordinate 79,313,589 of NC_037689.1, read as the reverse complement.
TGCAACCCCCGCTTTTTTTTGTTCTCCATTTGCTTGGTAAATCTTCCTCCATCCCTTTATTTTGAGCCTATGTATGTCTCTGCGTGTGAGATGGGTCTCCTGAATACAGCAGACTGATGGGTCTTGACTCTTTATCCAGTTTGCCAGTCTGTGTCTTTTCATTGGAGCATTTAGTCCATTTACATTTAAGGTTAATATTGTTATGTGTGAACTTGATCCTGCCATTATGATATTAACTGGTTAATTTGCTCGTTAGTTGATGCAGTTTCTTCCTAGCCTCGATGGTCTTTACATTTTGGCATGTTTTTGCAATGGCTGGTACCGGTTGTTCCTTTCCATGTTGAGTGCTTCCTTCAGGGTCTCTTGTAAGGCAGGCCTAGTGGTGACAAAATCTCTAAGCATTTGCTTATCTGTAAAGGATTTTATTTCTCCTTCACTTATGAAACTTAGTTTGGCTGGATATGAAATTCTGGGCTTAAAATTCTTTTCTTTAAGAATGTTGAATATTGGCCCCCACTCTCTTCTGGCTTGTAGAGTTTCTGCCGAGAGATCTGCTGTGAGTCTGATGGGCTTCCCTTTGTGGGTAACCCGACCTTTCTCTCTGGCTGCCCTTAAGATTTTTTCCTTCATTTCAACTTTGGTGAATCTGGCAATTATGTGTCTTGGAGTTGCTCTTCTCGAGGAGTATCTTTGTGGCGTTCTCTGTATTTCCTGGATTTGAATGTTGGCCTGCCCTACTAGGTTGGGGAAGTTCTCCTGGATGATATCCTGAAGAGTGTTTTCCAACTTGGTTCCATTTTCCCCCTGACTTTCAGGCACCCCAACCAGACGTAGATTTGGTCTTTTTACATAATCCCATACTTCTTGCAGGCTTTGTTCATTTCTTTTTCTTCTTTTTTCTTTTGGTTTCTCTTCTCGCTTCATTTCATTCATTTGATCCTCAATCGCTGATACTCTTTCTTCCAGTTGATCGAGTCGGTTACTGAAGCTTGTGCATTTGTTACGTATTTCTCGTGTCATGGTTTTCTTCTCTTTCATTTCGTTTATGACCTTCTCTGCATTAATTACTCTAGCCTTCAATTCTTCCACTTTTTTTTCAAGATTTTTAGTTTCTTTGCGCTGGGTATGTAATTCCTCCTTTAGCTCTGAGAAATTTGATGGACTGAAGCCTTCTTCTCTCATCTCGTCAAAGTCATTCTCCGTCCAGCTTTGATCCGTTGCTGGCGATGAGCTGCGCTCCTTTGCCGGGGGAGATGCGCTCTTATTTTTTGAATTTCCAGCTTTTCTGCCCTGCTTTTTCCCCATCTTTGTGGTTTTATCTGCCTCTGGTCTTTGATGATGGTGATGTACTGATGGGGTTTTGGTGTAGGTGTCCTTTCTGTTTGATAGTTTTCCTTCTAACAGTCAGGACCCTCAGCTGTAGGTCTGCTGGAGATTGCTTGAGGTCCACTCCAGACCCTGTTTGCCTGGGTATCAG